>NC_081559.1:49069872-49299278 GCF_022355385.1 Mustela nigripes
TTCACTGCAGAATTCTCTGTATTATGTTCATCTCCAGCCCAAATCTGCTTTTTTACCTATTTTGTCTACTTTGCAAAATGACTCCTCACTCTCCCAGGCATGCAGGCCAGAAACTTGAAGAGTCATCCTAGACTTCTCCCTCATTCCCATAACAAATGGTCATGAATTCTGGGCTCCTGACTTTGTGATGGCTTTTAAGTCCAATCCACCTTCTCCTTTCTCATAGACACAGCCCTAGCTCGGCCTCCTGTAATCATTTCTTCTCTTCTTCCTGTATCAGTCTCAAGATGCTCCTAAAAAACCTTCTGGGACACTTGAGTGGCTCAGTTGCTTAAGCAGCTGCCTTCAGCTCAGGTCATGATCCCAGTGTCCTGGGATCGAGTCCCACTTCAGGCTCCTTGCTTGGCAGGGAGCCTGCTTCTCCCTCTCCCTCTGCCTCTGCCTGCCACTCTGTCTGCCTGTGCTCACTCTCGCTCTTCTCTCTCTGACAAATAAATAAATAAAATCTTAAAAAAAAAAAAAGCACTTTAAAAACAAACAAAAAAAACCTTCCTAGGTCCTCCATTGGATCGCTCTGCATGGCTCATTTATCTTTCGCAAGTCTGAGAAGGCAATGTTCTTGAAGTTCAGATCTAATCATGCCTTAATGCTCAGAAATAGTTCCTCAGTGATTTTTCATCAAGTCCAATATGAAGATATTGGACTTCATGAGCTGGCTTCTATCTTATGTTTCTAGCCTCATTTCTCAACATTCTTCCACACTCCCTTTCTGCTATTTGAAACTGTTTCCAATTCATTCATCATATTGATGTTTGTTTCTCTTCACAGATATGGGCCCATGGAATGCAGGGGCTCGGGTCTATCATTCTTTTTTCACCTTGTACTTGGATAAAAGATCTGAAAAACAGTAGTCCTTTGATAAATGTTGACGGAGTTTCATACAGTGAGGCAAACTAGGAAGTACAAATGGGTAGCAAATAAACTCTAATTATCAATATAAATGCCTGTTGAACAGATAAAATATAGGAGATAAATAATATGTATATACATATGAAGGTGCATATCTATTTCTTTAAATATAAATTATATACAAGCATGAGTTGAAACGAAATATAGCTCATCTGCTTGGGGCTATTTTTTCCGTTACTTCTGAAAGAAAAGAGATAAATTAAATAAAAACTTACTATTTCTTTTGGACTAAATTTCAAATAAAGCAAGTCAAAAAACTCGTAGAATCTTATGGTTAAAAGGACCCTGAATCATCTACTCTAATCTTCTAGCTCAGGAAACTGGGGTATTGAATATATGAATTATACAAGGTCACACAACAAAGTGGAAATAAATCTGGGACTAAAACCCAACTCTCCCATACCACTCCAATGATTTTCTTCATATTATATTTCCCCCATACTTAGGTATGCATTGTTAATGCTTCTTTATTTTTTAAAATTTAAGTCATAGTTAGTTGACATGGAGTGCAATATATAGGTTTCTGGAGTAGAAGTCAGTGATTCATCACTAATGTAAAAGACCCAGTGCTCATCACATCAAGTGCCCTCTTTACTACCCCTCACCCATCTAGCCCATCCCTCACAGACCTCCCAGTTTATGTTTCCTGGGACAACATTCCCGATTGCTAGTACTATGAAGTATAAAAGTCAAGAATCTATACAACTCAAAAGCAATTCAAAAGTTGAGAACTCTACCTTCCTTTTGCCATCAAACTTTTTACTAAAACAGTGTTTTCCAAACTTTCCTGATCTGAAAAAAACCCAAAAGTCCTCATTAAAACAGATTTACAGGTTCTACCAAAGAACTTCTGAATCCAGAAAAGTGACTTCGATCAGTATTTTTTAGAATTCATTTAAACTAAATAAACTAAATTTCTCCCACCCACTATTTCCCATCTATGGCTAACACCATTTATATACACACACATTAGATTCCAAATATAAGAAAAGTCATATATTTATCTTTCTCTGACTTATTTCACTTCGCATAATGACCTTGAGGTCCATTCAAGTTGTGCAAATGGCAAGATTTTGTTCATTCTGGTATATGTGGCTGCCCCCTAAAGGACATCTCTTGGTCACTCAGCTGTGAAGGTCAGGAGAGCTTGTGTTCCTGGTGCCATGAGACTGTTATAACAAAGGTCACCCAGAAAGGAGCTCGTAGCCTTGCCTGGGAGTCTGATTTTTGCAACTCCAGCCAGAAGACACCTCTATGTCATCTAGCTCTAGTGGCTGGTAGGGCTTACTCTTGTGGGTTCCACAGGACTGTAACCAATAGGGAAAGAGTTCTTAAGTAGCTACTATCCCCAGGGCATAGCAAGAGACAACAGACCCACGAGCTCAGTCTTTCTGTAAAGAAGACGTGTTAGCTCATCATCATAATTGCAGCTTGAGGGGCAGGCTTTTTATTAAAAATGCATCTTGGGCTGACTAAAATACTTTTCAGAGAACTTAGAGGTCATTTATTATCTTCATCCTTACCCTCTACTATGCCTTTGAGTGCCAATATCTCCTGGAGGGAAGCTTTTTCACACCTGGTGCCTGATTTTTGTAGCTGCCAACCTGGGGATACCCCTTGAGTACCTGGCACAGATAGCCTGGAAGGCTCATATTTCTGGGTTCCACAGGACTATGGCAATTAGAAAGACAGTTCTTGGTAGGTTACCACCCCAAGGTCTTTCTGTGAAGGACACCTCTTTGCTTGTCCTGGAATTTTGGCCTGAGGCATAGGCTTTAGGTATGACACATATTTAGTGGCCTATGGAACTGCTAACAAGGAACGAAGTTGTAGATCCTATCCACAAAGGTATATGCTCTGCTTTTACCTTGCTCCAGCTTGCTGGTTTCATAGGGTTTATGCTTGTATTCCCTTAGGATTGTATGTATTTGCATACATTTAAAAGCTGATGCCTGAGGGTTTGGCTTCCAGTCCACCTAAATCTAGGTGCTGAGATCCTCCCCTTTGGGACACTGCAAGGTCTTGGCACATCCTCAACTACCCGGAACTATTAAAAATATAATAGGATACTTAAACAAGCATAAAGTTTCAAGAGAAAACTAAGAGTTGAGATGGGGTTGAACAACAAGTTTTACATCCTAAATGAGGCCTTCATTCAAGACTGGGAAAGGTGGTTGTTTCACTTATTGTATATAAATTAACACAGACAGTCAAGAAAAATGAAGGAAGAGGAATATGTTCCAAATGAAAGAATGAGATAAAACTAAGAAAAAAACCTTAATAAAATGGAGCTCATTTACTTGATAAAGAGTTTAACTTAACACTCATAAAGATGCTCATCAAACTGCAAAGAAGAATGAACACAGTGAGAATGCCAACAAAAAGATGGAAAATAAAAGAAAGTATCAAATAGAAGTTACAGAGCTGAAGAATACAATAACAACTGAAAAATTCATTTGAGGGGGTTGACAGCAGACTAGATAAAGCAGAAGAAAGGATCAGCCAACCTGAAGACAAGGCAGTGGAGCTCACCTAACCAGAGCAGCAAAAAGAGAAAAGAATAAAAAAGAAGTGAAGATAGCCTTAGGGACTTGTGGGACAGCATCAGATAGACTAACATTTGAATCACAGGGCTTCCAAAAGGAAAAGAGAGAAAGGAACAGAAATCTTATTTGAAAAAATAATGGCTGAAATATTAATTTCCCTAACCTGGGGAAGAAAACAGACATCCAGATCTAGGAAGCCCAAAGAATTCCAAATTAGGGCGCCTGGGTGGCTCAGTGGGTTAAGCCGCTGCCTTCGGCTCAGGTCATGATCTCAGGGTCCTGGGATCGAGTCCCGCATCGGGCTCTCTGCTCAGCAGGAGCCTGCTTCCTCCTCTCTCTCTCTCTGCCTGCCTCTCTGCCTACTTGTGATCTCTCTGAAAAAAAAAAAAAAAAAATCTTAAAAAAAAAAAAAAAAAAAAAAAAAGAATTCCAAATTAGAGGAACCCAGAGAAACCCAAAACAAGACACATGATAATTAAAATGTCAGAAGTTAAAGAGAAGAAGAAATTATTAAAAGCAGCAAGAGAAAAACTTGTTATATACATTAACCACCTACCCATACGATTATCAGCAGATTTTTCAGCAGAAACTGCACACCAGAGGGAGTGGCAAAATATATTCCAAGTGCTAAAAGAAAAAAACCTTCTGACCAAGACTACTATACTTGGCAAACTTCTCTTTCAGAAGTGAAGGAGAGAGAATTTCTTAGACAAGCAAAAGCTAAAGGAGTTCATCATCATTAAAGAAGCCTTAAAAGAGAGGTTAAAAAGATTTTTTTAAGCTGAAAAGAAAGGGTTCTAATTAGTGATAATAAATCTCACTGGAAAGGTATAGTATATATATATATGGTAAAGGTAGTGAATTAATCATGGTATAAAGGTTAAAAGACATTGTAAAAATAACTATGATTACATTTAGGTAAGAAATACATAAGATAAAAACATGTAAAATGCGACATTAAAAACATAAAACATGGCAGAGGGATTAATGTTGAGCTTTACAATAGGATCAAACTTCAGCTGTTATCAACTTAAAACAGACTGTTATAAATACCAGTTGTTACAAGTTGCTTCATGGTAATCATAAAGCAAAAACTGACAGAAATATACAAAAGAAAAGAAAGAAATATAAACATATCACTAAAAGGAATCATCAAATCACAAAGAGAGCAAAAGAAGAAAGGAAGAGAGAGGGACTACAAAAACAGCCAGAGAAAATTAATAAAACAGCAGTAAACATATACATAAAAATAATTAATCTATACATAAATGAACTAATTCTTAATTAAATAATTAATCTATATGTAAATGGACTAAATTCTCCCATCCTAAGACACAGAGTCTCCAAATGGATTAAAAAACCATGGATTAAAAAAATGGATTAAAAAATAATTAATCTAGGGACGCCTGGGTGGCTCAGTTGGTTAAGCAGCTGCCTTCGGCTCAGGTCATGATCCCAGCATCCTGGGATCAAGTCCCACATCGGGCTCCTTGCTCCGCAAGGAGCCTGCTTCTCCCTCTGACTCTGCCTTCCACTCTGTCTGCCTGTGCTTGCTCTCGCACTCTCTCTGACAAATAAATAAATAAAATCTTTTTTAAAAAATAATTAATCTATATGTAAATGGACTAAATTCTCCCATCCTAAGACACAGAGTGGCCAAATGGATTAAAAAACCAAAAAGTCAGACACTTAGCCAACTTAGCCTAGGTGTCTCTACTGAGACACCTAGGTGGCACAGTTGGCTAAGTGTCTGACTCTTGGTTTCAGCTCAGGTCATGATCTTGGGGTTGTGACATCAAGCCCTGTCAGGCTTCATCCTTAGCATGGAGTCTGCTTGAGATTCTCCCTCTCCCTTTGCCCCTCCCACTCAGGCCTGTGCTCTCTTTCTCTCTCTAAAATAGATGACTAAATCTTAAAAGAACATAAAATAAAAAATAAGACCTATCTATATACTGCTTATAAGAGACTCCTGTTATATGTAAGGACACAAAGAGACTGAAAATGAAGGGATAGAAAAAGATGTTCCATGCAAATGGAAACCAAAATAAAGGTGAAGTAGCTATATTTATATGAGACTAAACAGACTTTAAAGACTAATCAGAAACAAAAATGGGTATTATTACATAATGATAAAGGGGCCAATCTAACAAAAAGATATAATATTTGTAAGTATGCACCCAACAGAGGAATGCCCAGATATATAAAGCAATTATCAGCAGACCTAAACAGAGAAATAGCAATACAATAATAGTTGGGGACTTTAATACCCCACTTCCATCAATGCATAGATTATCCAGACAGAAAATCAATATGGAAACATTGCCCTTAAATGATAGAGTAGACCAGATATTCACAGAACATTCTATCTAAAAGCAATAGAATACATATTCTTTTCAAGTGCATAGAATAATTTCTTAAATAGATAGATTACATGTTACACCACAAAACAAGCCTCAATAAATTTAAAAGGATTAAAATCATATCATGCATCTTTTCAAACCACAATGGGACAAAACTAGAAGTTAATACATGAAGAAAGTTGGGAAATTCACAACTAGGTAGAGATTAAGTAGCATGATACTGAACAACAATGGGTCAAAGAAGAAATCAAGAGAAATTTTAAAAATCCTGAGACAAATGAAAATGTAACATTCCAAAAATTATGGGATACAGTTCTAAGGGGAAAGTTCATAACAATGCTTACCTCAAGAAACAAAAAAAGTCTCAAATAAACAACCTAACTTTACATTTCAAGTAACTTGAAAAAGAAAAGACAAATGAAGCCCAAAGTTAGTAGAAAGAAGGAAGTAAAATAAGGGAAGAAAAAAATAGAATACAAACAAAAAATGTAATGGAAAAGGTCAATGAAAGAGCTGGTTCTTTGAAAAGATAAACAAAATTAACAAACCTTTAGCTAGACTCACCAAGAAAGAGAGAGAACTCAAAATCAGAAAAAAAAAAAAGAGATATTATAACTGATACCATAGAAATACAAAGTATCAAAGAGACTACTATAAACAATTATGTGCTAAATAAATTGGACAATCAAGAAGAAATGGATAAATTCCTGGAACTATACAACATGCCAATGCTGAATCATGATGAAAGAGAAAATCTGAACAGACTGATTACTACTAAGGAGATTGAATCAATAATTAAAAATCTCCCAACAGGGGCGCTTGGGTGGCTCAGTGGGTTAAAGCCTCTGCCTTCGGCTCAGGTCATGATCCTAGGGACCTGGGATCGAGCCCCACATCAGGCTCTCCGCTCCTTGGGGAGCCTGCTTTCTCCTCTCTCTCTCTGCCTGCCTCTTTGCCTACTTGTGATCTCTGTCTGTCAAATAAATAAATAAAATCTTCAAAAAAAAAATATCTCCCAACAAATAAAAGTCCAAGATCAGAAGACCTCACTGGTGAGTTCTACCAAACATTCAAAGGATGAATCCCAATCTTTCTCAAAATCTTAAAAAAAAAAAAAAAAAAGAGAAGTGGATCAATATTTTATGAAGCTCATGTTATTCTTCCAATGAGGCAAGTGTGGGGAAAAATGAATTACTGAATAGCTATTTTTTTTCCTCAGTGTACATGCATAAGACATACAGAATCACAATAGGAACTGGGAAAAGGAGAAATTAAAAGTTTTAGATAATTCTGAATCCAAACACCCAACAAAAGTATTTTGGAGATACCAATAAGCACGTTAAGTTGCCATATCATGTTTTATTATGTGGCACTTGGAGGACCCCTGGATACTTAAAGCAGTGGTTTCCAACCCGGGCTGCATGTTAGAATCATTCTGGAGCAGCTAAAAGCATGCAGATGCTCAGACAGAGAGAATCAGAGTTGGGAGTTGGGAGTCTAGTCAGGATAGGTAAGAAATATTTCCCAGGAGATTCTGATACACAACCTGTGTGGAGAAGCACAACTTTGCTGAGAGAGAAGAACATAAGCATTCCTGGCTAAGTGCTGAAGCAATATAGCTAAGCTTCCAGCAAAGCAAAGGAGCTCAATGTATCATTTTAAAAGCTAAAGAATTCATCATCCTCTGCCTCTAGCTTACTAGGAGTTTAGCAAGCTGTGCACACCGCAGTGAGGACACTTGGTTTGCCAGGGCGTCTCTAAGTATAAGGGCATAAGTGATTCCTAATTAGCAGCCATTAGAAACACTGAAAATGGGAAATCAATGAAGTGGCCTGACAGCCAATGTGTGGGTCAACTTGGTGAAGTCTGATGAGAAGGGCCAACTCACCTAAAATAAGAAAGACCATTTACATTTGTGGAATGCCCTTACCTTTACAAAGCACATGGAGTCACTAGCAAACACGGACATCGATCATAGCCAAGGCACTATGGGATACACATCTAAACAATGTGGGGTCCACCTCTCAAAAGGAACCAAGAGTGTAGGTGAGAGCACAAGATCTATTCACAATTAGCTGCAATAAATCAGAAGCCTCAGGGCCAACTGAAAATGAAACAAAGTAGTCTAGAATCTGTTGAGTAGGTCACAGAGCAGGGAGCCATTAGAAGACTTTTCCATGGCGTTGCCATGATTAGGGTTTCTGATAGCAGGGATTAGAGAGTTTTGAAATAAATTCAGTTTGGAGACTGCAACAATAGCGTAAGACAGAAGGCCTTTCCAATTTATAAAATCGTGTCAACTCTCAGCAGTTCTCATCACAGGCAGTCAAATACTGATATCCTCATCTTATCAAAAGGGGACAAAATAAGTAAAATGAGGCAAAATGAGGTCAAATTTTCTTTACTTCCTTACATATGGGAGGCACTCTGTAATTAAAGGCAGAGGGGAGATTTTTTGCTGAGTGTGGTGGCCTGAAAAATAGCCACCAGAGGAACAAGTCACTTGTAGTGACAGGTTCAGCATTCTTACCTCGCTCAGATGTGTCTTCAGTTCCTGCACTTTTCTGTATTCCGGAGTGTCAAGCACCACTTTGTACTTGTCTCGCATCTTCCTTGCCTTATCGGTGTACAGGTAGTTAGACTTGAAAACACAACAGAAATACAAGTTAATCGATCATTTAAGGAATTGCATGCCACAGTCACACACTACCTTTCATGCGGTTGGCACGTGCAACTTGAGCAGGGCTTTCATGTCCCTGGATGTCTTCCCATCTCAACAAAGATGACTGTCATTTCACTGAGTTCATCAGCTTTCACAGAGGCACATATCAGTTTAGGTGAGTCACGAATGGTTCAAATCGGTTAATGGTAAACTTCCTCTTAAAAGTAGCTGCAGGCAAAGATTTTCTGTCCAGCACCTTGCAGCTGGTGACAGGATATATGGAAGCTGTGTGGGGATAGCTATGTGCCGTGAAGGTGTGCACTCACCCAGAGTTTGCGCAGGTGCCGTGAGCGGACCATGTCGGGAGTGTCATACAGGAGGCAGCCCAGTCCCCTGAGGATCTGCAAGTCCTCTTTATATTTAATCTGCGTGGCAGAAACAGAAATACAGCTGGCCATGAGTAACTATAAACCAGGAACAAATAAGACAGAGTAGTGACACTTTTCTACTGAAAGTTTTCTTTCTGGTTGAACACACTCACACTGTATTCTTTGTTTGTGTGCACCTAAATGAATCACAGGTTTTAAAATTTAATATCTAATCTGAGCTGAGGAGAACACTGATATTTGTTATTATTAAATTGATGGGAGAAAAGCATAGAATAAATGGAATGGGCTTGTAGGAGAAGGAAATATTTAAGGAGAAAAAAAATGGCAGGAGGAAGTTGTTAAAGGGGTGGGAGAGGGGATGAGCAGATCAAAGACACGGAAGAGGATCCAGGACACAGGCCATGTAGAGTGAGAAGCTGGTAAGAATTCAGTGTTGAATGCAGGATGGTGGTGAGCAATTCTTGTAATTCCCAAGTGGTCCTCTTACTACCATTTCCATAGCTGGAGAAATGTGGGATTCTGCTTCCACACAATTTCACCTCCAAGTTGTATATTCAGTTTAGAAGTACTCAGTGCAGAAGGATATTCAAAGGCCACTGGCTGGCTTACATGTGGACAGCCTCTTGTCCCTTATGAGATGCTTACATCACTGGTGATGTCTCCCACGTAGCGGCAATGGATCACTTGGGGTGTGTATGGCATTGAGATCATGTGGCCTCGCATCTTGAATAAGTCTGATTTGTAGATCAACTAGAAAAATACCCAGAAACACACACATCAGAGACCAAATTGTTGACAGTCCATGGGTTCCACAGCCTGTCGTCCTCTCTCCTATGAAAATACCCACCTCACTGACAGCCTCTTGTGTCTTCTTGACTTGGCGGATTTCAGGAGTGTCGGGAGTTGTGTGGATCTTGTCTTTCAGTTTGTGGTACAATTGGCGATACAATCTCTACATTAGAAGAAAAACCATTCCAGGTATTTAGTGTTAGGAAGATGAAGGCATCTGTTGACTAATCAACAATCAAATATTCTACATAAAGAGCCATGAGAAGGGCAATTAAGGATAAAGAAAGGGGCTGAGATTAGGAAAAAAGAGAAAATGGTAGTTATTTGATTTAGATGAAGAATTTTGAGCACAAAGTCTTCCACATTCTATCAGACGATTGGATAGGATCAGATATACAAACCAATCATTTATATGGAAAATGAGGGTCATGAGTCAGACTAAAATGTAAATTTATTAAATATTTTTTAATACAAATGTCAAAAGATAAATTAATACACATTATAATTTATGAATGAGATCTCTACGATGGCACTGCCAAATACAGAAAAATGTTGCCAATGGATTCAAGTATCAAAATGGTAGCTAAAAGGACTCTTTTATTCCTTGCTAATGCATAAATTTATAAGAGACAGTAAACCCTTAATGCACTTCAAACAAAGCCGTAGTCTTTACTTTTTATTTTTTAAACTTAAGTTCAATTAATTAACATATGATGTGTTACTAGTTTCAGAGCTAAAGTTTAGTGATTCATCAGTCTTATATAACACTCAGTGTTTGTTGCATCATGTGCCTCCTTAATGTCCATCACCCAGTTATCCCATCTGCCAACCCCCCTCCTCTCCAGCAACCCTGTTTGCTTCCTATGTTTAAGAGTCTCTTGTGGTTTGTCTCTATGATTTTTCAAAAAGATTTTATTTATTTATTTGACAGAGAGAGACAAAGCAAGAGAGGGAACACAAGCAGGCCACCTGCTGAGCAAGCAGCCCAATGCAGGGTGCCATCCCAGGACCCCGGAATCACGACCCAAGCCAAAGGCAGACACCGAACAACTGAACCACCCAAGCGCCCCTCCCTCTATGATTTCGTCTTGTTTTATTTTTTCCTCTCTTCCCCTATGATCCTCTGTTTTTTAAGCTCCACATATGAGCGAGTTTCTTAACCCACTAAGCCACCCAGGTGCCACAATGAGTGAATTACTTAAATTCCACATATTGTATTTATCTGATTGTCTTATTTCAAAGCCATGGTCTTTGAAACTCAATTATTTCCCCCACAGAATCAACATTCACAGTACCTCACTGGTAACATCGTTGACCCTCCGGACATGGACAAATGGAACGTCTTTGGGCCCAAGGGTATATCCGTTTGCCTTGATGTGTTCATAAACTTCTTTGTATTTGAACTGGAAAAGCAAAGTCAGAATAAGTCCACTGATGGGTAAATAGAGAGTAGCTCAACATTTCTCAAATAGAAAAAGCTGTTGCTTTCATTTGAAAATTACTCTCTAGGATTAAGTATAAGGAAAAGTCACTGACAAATTTTAATAGTAATCTGAACCCTGAAAATTATTTTGTTGACTAATAAAGCCACGTCCAGAAAGGAATAAAATTCAGTGTTGCCTAGATAAATCTGTTTGTAGCCAGGTATGAAAAATATGAGAAAAAAACTCTACTTTTAGTCCCAGTACAGTTAGGAAATTAGGAAGTGCAAAGAAACGAGAGACTACTTTTGAGACTGATGAATGGCGTTATAGACTGATTTTTAAAAAATGACATGTGAGATAATTAAATCTGCAACTCTCTGCTTTGGAAACCATAATTTGGGGCCCCTGGCTTTTGGACACTGCCTGGCCAGCAGCTAGGCAAGAAGTCCTTTCTTTTCCAAAGGAATACACAGTGATGTTAGATCTTGAAGATAGTATTATGGCCACATATTAGCAGGATGTGTACGAAGCTCTGTTTCTGGTATATGGCTTGGAATGGTTCAGGATGAATCAGTGCTAATATCAACAGAAATAGAGGCAGGATGACAGCCATGAACCCTAAGCCAAGGTAAATGACTTATGCAGATACAATCCCATAAAAGTCCCATACGAATCCACTGGGCTACCCAGGCATTGCCAAATTTCAATTTCACAGCACCGCTAGGAAACACACTGTCTCCCATTCTCTAGTCCCACCATTACATCATATTGAACCTTCAAGGTGTGACCAGGGCATTAGAGCGGCTAATAATGAATATTAGTGCCCCCCCCTTCAAACCCCATCTTAATGAGGAGACCACTCACATAACTGCTCATGTATCGGGTGTCTTTGGCATGTCTGAAGTGAGGGGTGTCACCTGGAAGCCTATATCCAGTAGGCAGAGAGCGCCGGCCAGCATCTCGGTACAGACCCTGCCAGAAGGAGGAAAAGTGGGTTAATCACATCTACATCAAATAACTTATCTAAGTTAAACAAGTCACATGCAGCTCACGTTAGATTTTCAGTTAGATACATCCTGTCCTTATGTTCACTATACTGATTTCAGGAAGAAATTAAGTAAGTTTTCTAAGGGTCAGGCAACGAATCAATTTTTCTCTTAACCTGTTTTTGAGAGAGAGAGCAATGAGTGAAGGGGCTCATAGGAAATAATTCTTCTATGTTTTGAATGTATATATTCCCAGTTAGCTGCATGGTATCTAGGAAGAAAATGGGAAAAGTAGAGAAAACAGGTAGTCAGGGTTGTCTCTGCCATTAACCCCCCCTCACCCTTTGGAGATATCCACGTCATTACCAATCCCTGAGAGAATCATGGTTATAAGGCACATCTTTGGAATGCCATCCTCCCCATAAACACAGTGTCCTGATGTCAGGCTGGGAAAAGGTCAGGATACTCTTATTCCTGGCAGAAGGGGGAAAGAAGTTTCTGACTATGACCTTAAATAGTCTGTTTTTTTTGGGAGAGCTCCAGGAGTAGGAATAGTATTTGAAATATTAAAAATAAATTAAAACCAAATTACTTTTAACATTCAATGTAGGAGACTAACATTGAAGGTTGAGACCAAAGTAGCATGACCAGATGACACAGACTAGGAATATGAAATATGTGAGTGGAATCCAGTTTCCTTCTCTTCTGAATTCCAACAGTAACTTCTAGCCCTCTCTCTCATTGTTAGTAGTCTTTTGTGTTTATATGCCTTGCCTTTATCATCTTGGTTTTGAGTTTTTTTGAGCCAGAGATAGGGGGTTGCCTTTCTTCACTGTGTCTTGTAAACACTACTCTTAAAAAGCCCATTTCTTGCTTGGTATAAAGATCCTGCCAGCCAAGAGGGAAGACAGACTATGCTTCTTTCTTTGACTTTTTTAAACTCATGGGAATGGAAGAGCATTTACAATGGACAAGTTCCGGCTGAGATAATGCCCAGGCCAAAGCGGTTTCCATGGAAGCCAGCGGCCTGGCCCTTGTAGGCTGCCTCTTGGAGTTCTGCTGGGCACCGCGTTAGGTTCGCACTGCTCACCTCACTCTGGAGCTTGTAGGCATGAAGGGCCCGCTCCAGATCCACAGTTTTCGTTGTTGGAGCCACTTTGCCCCTGACACTGTGCACATAGTCATGGTGGTAAACAGCCTGTGTGCAGAGAGAAGAGGAGTCAGTTGGTTTTCCCAGCGGCACTGCTGGGAAGAAGCAAAATAAATGGAAACCCAGTCTCTCTTAAATAAAATAAAATCATAATAAGTAGCCTTCTTCCCTCTGGCCAGAGAAATCTGATCTATTATTGGTCTTACCAGTGGGACCACAACCAGCGTGTGGACCCCCACACTGAGAGTGATGGGGAAGACACCGCTGAGGCAGGGGAGGAAGAGCGGGCATTTTACCACTGTAAGTTTCAAAATAAGTAGGCTTGAACATTCTAACTCACTGGTAGCAATCCCTGTTTACTAATTAACCTGCGGGGTTAGTTTAAAAAAAAAAGAGAGAAAAAAGGCAGCTTTGCGGGCTGCTTTGGGCCGGTCCTGCCCGCACGGCGTCAGACGCGACAGCAGAATGGCGCCCGCAGCGCACACAGAAGCACGTGGAGGCACAGCTGGGCCGGCTCCGCCCACGCCGCCCGGACGATGCGCAGTAGAGGCCGGACCCCGCCCCCTCCCTCACTTGGAGCCTGTCCCCTCACTCTACCACAGTCCGCTCTAGTTGCTCAGCAGGCTTCCGCAGCCAGACAGAACTGTTGCTCTTGACACAAGGATACAAAATGCAACTTTAAAGCAAAAAGCTCTCAGACACCGAGGATTCCATACAGTGAGGCTGCTGACACTGCCACCCTGGGGACTGATTGAACGCGCCAGGCTTTTAGCAAACAAGAACAGACTCTCTAAGGCGCAACTCTGGTCTCCCAGTTACAAAAGGCCACTTTTTTTTTTTTTTTTTTTTTTTGGGCCACTGTGGCCCCATCTTTATTACTGTCCGCATGACTTCCCTGGAGGCACTCACATCACTTAGTTGTTTCCCACTTTTGACAGCCTGCACGTAGACTGGAGTATCAGTGACCAGCTTGTAGTCATTCCTCGTTTTCTGCGCATGAGATTTGTACTTGATCTGCGGAGAGGAATAAATTAAGCCTGTGTTAGATGGTTCACTGTATGAGAAACTGCCGCTTTCACAGAGAGTCGTGTTCCTTTTAACTCAAGACATTTACTTTCATTAGCACTTAATCAACCAGGAGGCATTTGAATTTTATGATAATCTGCATAATTAATGCTTACAGTCATATGGAGCTTCCAGAGCATTCTAGCAGGTGAGGAACATTTAAGCTTTTTTTTTTTTTTTACTGAAATCTTGTACAGCATTAATTTGCTCAGCAAAGCCTCCCTTTTTTAAAAAAAGATTTTATTTATTTGACAGAGACATAGCGAGAGGGAACAGAAGCAGGGGAATGGACACAGAGGGAGACGCAGGCTTCCTGCAGAGCAGGGAGCCTGATTCGGGGCTCGATCCCAGGACCCTGGAATCATGATCTGAGCTAAAGGCAGATGTTGAACGACTGAGCCACCCAGGCACCCCAAATTCTCTCTTTATAAACAGATCCTGTATATAAGCATCACAAACACCTCACAAATGGAATTTTCCTAATATGAGAGTTATGGGTTTGATATATCTGAAATAATCCAAATGTAGACAGAAGAGCCAGGGGTCCTTTCTTCATGAGAGGACAATAGGACAGCTTGACTGCTTTGCTTAATAGGAAAGCTACACGCATTACTGAGAAATGGGTGTTCTCTGCTCCTTGGCATCTTTCTCCAGCTCTGCCACCCTCAACACCACTTAAGACATAGCTGGTCTGTGACAATGTCCGTAACTCTCCCTTTGACTAGACTATGTAGAAAAAAGGAAATATATTAGAAAAGAAAAAAAAAAAAAACTAAAAAACCAGGCAAACTCACATCGTTCCGTAGATCATAAGCATGTTTGGCGTGAAGAATTTCAGGAGTGTCCCAGATATAGCAACCAATGCCTTTTAGCCAGTTAAGGTCATCCTTGTACACAATCTAAAGGATTGTAGCAGATAGATGGAATCAGGGAAAAAAAAAGTGACACTAACTTAAACACCAAAAATATGGACACCCTCTGGATCCAGGATGACTTTATGGAATGAACATCAAGAGGCATCATGTGATGAGGCTGAGGATGCCAGGGAAACAGTGGCCCACAGAGCCCTGCTTTGAGGGACAGACCCATGGGTGCAGAGGAAAGCAATCCCAGGAGAAGGAGGTGAAGACACAAGTGAGTCTGCTTCCCTTCAGGATGGCTGTGCGAGGCCAGGGAGGAGGACCTTCATGAGCAGTAGACTTACATCGCTGATCTGATCCGTGACTTTCCTGACGTGGCTGTTGACTTGCAAGTCAGGGTGGCAAATCCACTCATGGAGATGGAGGCGGTAGTCAATCTCACTGACTTTCTTCTGAGAATCCTTAGCAGTAACCATCTCAACCATGTCAGGCACAGTGTGGATTTTCATCTTGTTCTTTTCATAAACTGATCTGTAGAGGCGCTGTGAAGATAAAATAACATGCCAATTACACAGGGAATTGTGCAAGGTATCATGGCAATAAACGCCTTTCTTATGCCCTGGAGGAGTCAGGGTAAATGACTATAGCCATCAGGTGTTACCTGGAATTTTCTGACACTTTCTATAGATTCATGGGGGTGGGGTAAACAGCATGTGCTGAAATGACACTTGCTTCTTCACATATGTACAGTCAGGGCCATGGGCATGACTAGGCAATGTTCTGATTTATGACAGATGGCTATACTGCCTGGCCTTGATTTGAAGTAAGGCCTTCGGGATTACTTACATCAATGTTAAACTTGCCGACTCTCAGGCAGCGTGCTGTATTTGGATCATCCTCAACACTTTTTGGTAAAGTATAAAGAGCTTTGAATTTCTCATATTCTTCTCGATATTTGATCTACAGAGAAAAAGTACAAAGGAAGGAAAAAGTTATTTTAGTTACTATTTTAAAAATGTCTATACCCATACTTGTACTACTATTGCTGCTACACCTAACTTATTTTACAGATTATGTAATTTTTAAATAATCTCTTCCAGGATAATGATTTTGCTTTTCTTAACCATGAATAAAAGATAAAAAATGTGATCCGAATTTCTTTGTTTTTAGTGACTGACAAGCCTAATGCTAAAGAGACACAGTCCTTGAATTTCAGAGTTTATAAAGTTTTCAAAAAATACATTGTAACCAATGTTTATGGGGAAACTAACTTTTGCTTCTTAAGCCATATTGCCTATGAATTAATGCTCCAGGATTTCATGAACTAGGAGAGAAGCCTCTTAAAAAGACTAAAATCCAAACTCCTAGTACATGACAAAAGAACAATCCTCATTACTTAGAGGCCCACATCTTAGTTAAGGGGAAAAAAAGGAAGATAGGAGTATTTGTGTCAGAATTGCAGTGAAGCTCTTTGCTAACTGGAAATCAACCAAAATTCCCAACAGAATTTCCTAGAATATTAGTTCACGTGCTCCTTACATCTAAACCATTCCTCAATTATAAAGAAGATAGTATTCAAAGGCACCTTTTTTTTTAAAGGAAAAAAAAAAAAAAACACTGTTGAAATTCTTTTAAAGAATTATGCCCCATCCTGTTTCAAAAACAAGTTGCTGAAAATTCTGCTTATATGGTTTTTTTTCATGACTAAAGGAGAAAATCTCTGATGAGCTTTCTGAGTTCTATACACAAAACTTTTCTTCCCAAGTGAAATTTGTCCCTTTGGGCTACTCTGTTTGCAGTCCTCCAAACAGACTTGGGTCTGGGCAAAATCACATATATTAGTTTTTCCTCCAGGTAGAAATTAAATTAATTCCATATATATTTAACACAAATTAAATTAATTCCACATATTGTCTAACAAAGTCTTTTCCTAAATATGCATCTCTAGGCCTATTAGGAAGAAGTGAAATCAAGTTATTGAATCACTAGTATTTAAATGAATAGAACCGAATTGAAATGATATACTGTATTGCCATTAGGTAGCAGCACATAGTCTTCTGTAAAACACTGTCAGAAGGAACTCACGTAAACTTCAGCTGTCTGTGAACTCGCAACATAAAATAAATTTCTCACTGTGGGTTGTGGTAGAAAAAGAGATCTACAGTGCTATGTGAAATTCACAATTAATTTACAATTATGAATTAATTCACAGTTAAGAGGTAGAAGTTTCTAAAAGAGGTTATCTTTCTAAAAGGAAATGGCTTATCAGGACTGCAATGAAGGTTATAGGGAATTTTACAATTAAAGGCTTTACTTAATATTTTAGGCATAAAGGGTTAAAGTTCCTACAACTTAATATTGTATCTAAATATCGCATGTAATTTAAGATTTTCTTTTATAATATATATAAACATATATATAACACGTGAATTAGCCAGAAAGATACTAGGAGCAGAGAACAGGGGAAGTCAGAGGGTGGGTGGGAGGTTATCACCTTTGCACTTGACTTACATTGCTGGCCAGGTGCTTCTGGTTCTTGGCATGTGTCAGGGACATGGTGCTGGTAGGCAAG
Organism: Mustela nigripes; assembly: GCF_022355385.1. Classification (NCBI taxonomy): domain Eukaryota; kingdom Metazoa; phylum Chordata; class Mammalia; order Carnivora; family Mustelidae; genus Mustela; species Mustela nigripes. Next base: position 49,087,645 of record NC_081559.1, read on the forward strand.
ATGTAGCTGGTGGCTTTCACTTTATCCCAAGCCTCCTTGTACAGGTTCTGTAGGGGTTAAAAATTATCTTGTGAATATGGAAAAATGCATTCTGGTTGGCTCTTGAGGGGATCCTTCCTGTATCTGCCTTTTTCAGACACTCCTTAACACCTCATGATCTTCATACTCAGTAGGATCCAAGTACCCCTCAGTGAATAACAGGTTTAATGCCATGACTGTAATTCCACACTCCATTATTTTGTTCTCTACCGTAGTACTTATCACTGTTTGGCAGTTATCATGGGGTGATAAAGAACTTTTCTATATTTTGACCGCTGCAGTGACTACATGATTATGTATTTGTAAAGCCATAGTACACACACCACAGGGAGTGACTTTTACTGTACATAAATTAAAATAGTTTTTGATTCATTTCCCATAAGTCTAGGAAATTCTGAAGGATGAAAACCACTACTAAAATCTATTTATCCTTTCCTAGTTTTTTGTAGCTAGTGGGAGCTCAAAAAATATTCTCACTCCTAGGTATTTATTTACTCAAGAGAAATGAAAACTTACATATACACAAAAACCTATACTCAAATGTATATAGCAGCTCTATTCATAATTGTCAAAAACTAGAAACAACTCAGATGTCCTTTGACCTTGAATGGATCAACAATTGTGGTACATTCATGCAGCGGAATACTATTCTGCAATAAGAACAATAAACTACTAGTTTGTATGGCAATGTGTGTGTAGTGCATGCATTTTGCTAAGAGAAAGAGCCAGACCTGATAGCTACATCCTTCGTAATTTCATCTACATGACATTCTGGAAAAGGTTTTTAAAAGTTGTGTTTTTTTGTTTGTTTGTTTGTTTGTTGTTTTAACTGGTGCAGACAATATCTCTATGGATGTCTAGGGAGAGAAGGGAAGCAAGAGGCAAATTTTGAGGCGATAGAGAGGTTTTCAGTATTTTCATTGTAATGGTGAATACATGACTCTTTGCATTTGTTAAAAGCCAGAGAGGCACCTTGGTGGCTCAGTTGTTAAGCATCTGTCTTTGCCTCAGGTCATGATCCCAGGGTCATGATCCTGGGTCATGATCCCAGGGTCATGGGATTGAGGCCAGCATTGGGCTCCCTGCTTGCTGGGAAGACTACTTCTTCCTCCCCCACTCCCCCTGCTTGTGTCCCCCCCCCCCCCCCCCTGTGTTTCTCTCTGTCAAATAAATAAATAAAATCTAAAAAAAAAAAAAAAAAAAAGCCATAGTACTTCGCCTGCCTGGATGTCTTGGTGGGTTCAGCATCTGCCTTCAGCTCAGGTCCTGATGAGCCCTGAGGGGGAGGGTGGGGTCCCTGCTCAGCTGGAAGTCTGCTTCTCCCTCTTCCTTTGCCCCTACTCCACAGATGCTATCTCATTCTTTCTCTCTCTCTCTCATATAAAATCTTTTTAAAAATATTTACTTATTTAACAGAGAGATAGAGCACAAGCAGGGGTAACAGCAGGTAGAGGGGGAAGCAGACTCCCCACTGAGCGGGAGCCTGAGCTTAACCTAGGGAGCCACACAGATGCCACTAAATAAAATCTTAAAAAAAAAAAAAAAGAAAGAAAAAAAGCCATAGGGGCTTTACAGAGAATTCTAGTAGAGAATTGCTGGAATTCTCTACTATTTTTGCAATTTTTCTGTAAATCTAAAATGCTTTAAAAATGAAGTTTGAAAAATGTTTGTTGAATTAACCAGTTCAGAGGAGGAAAAAAAGGAGTGTCTTTGTAGGCTGTAAGCCAGTGGCCCCTGGCAAAGCCAGGCAAGGACGAGCTCAGGGTCAGTGTAGCATAGCTTCAACCCTACCCGCCTGCCGTAAGGGAACAGCAACTGAGTTTGTTCAACTGCTGGAGATGGTGCAATACTCCACTTGGGCTGGCTCAACTGGGACTAGGACTACTGGTAGGATAAAGGAGGAATTGGAAGGTTCCTGAAAAAACTGGAAAAACCTTTGGGGGTAAGGTGCCTATCCCAACTATTCCCTATCGTCTCTGAAGGAGAATAAAGACAAAGATGAAAAAAGGAACTCACGCTGCTATAAAGACTCTTCAGGTTCTTGGTTCTGTCGTAATCCACTGTTTCTAGAACAGTCGTGTATTTGTCCTTAATCTGATGGTAATTTTCTTTATATTTCACCTACACACACAAAAGATGGGTTATTCTTTCCCGCTCTTCGCAAGTGCGTAGAGCTAACAAGGACTCATCCTGAAAGAGCAGTATGAGGAAGACACACCTCACTGGCGTTCATGCCACTTTGAAGAGCAGTCACGTAAAGTGGGGTGTCCGTGACCAGGTTGTAGTTTTGCAGATTTTCTTTCCCTGCTGCCGTGTATTGCAGCTGTAAAGAAAAACAAGTCACCGGAAATGGTAAAATACAGGCCTGCCGTCAGCCTGGGCGGTTTGTGCCAACTTAGGTGGGCCTTTATTTACTTCTGGGCTTCTGCTTTAATAGTAACAGAGAAGCTGTCATTCTATATTCCTGCCGGCTCTGGATGGTTGTCAACATGAATACTTTGTCTCGACCCACAGTGGGGGCTGGCTCTTTGTCAGGTCCTCATCTTCATTTTGTTGTCTTTTCCATGCACGCACCCCATCCCTGACTGCGGTCCCTCAGGCTCAATGTTCCCCTAACCTGCCCTGTCAGAGCCCAACCACATGCCAGGAAATTTTCCAAATACCTAGTTTTTACTTCAGAACTTATCTACCTAAGGTCCAAGCATGCATTTGCATTTTACTCCCTGCAAGTTAACCTTATCAACTTCAGCATAGCTGCTTGAGAGTGGTTCACTATGAAAACACCTCTCAGAAAGCTTTCTGTGAGAGACATCAAATACTTCAACCCCAGGAGAGACTAAAACTGAGAGGGCCCAATGCTACAGCAGGTCACCAGGAGAGGTTTTATTGGGCAGGGGGCCTTTGGTCGCCTTGGATCCTGTAACTTTTTCTGCCTGGCACAGGACTGGCCTGGCTGTCACCCCACAGAGAACACCACGGATTCCACTGATCCACAGGGAGCCAATCCTTCCAGGAAGAGCTCACCTGACTCTGGAGGTCATATGCTTTCTTGGCGTGGAGGATCTGAGGTGTATCCCAAACGTAGCATCCAATGCCTTTCAGCCAATTCAAGTCATCCTTATACACATTCTGAAAGAAAGAAGGGATGATAAAAGGTGACAGGGACTCACTGAATTTATAACTGGGCATTTTGATAATTTCCTATCAGCTGTTGGCTGTGCTCAGTGCTTAGTGGTCATAGGGTGGGCCTCTCAATAGCTGGAGGCCTGTAATGCCCTGACCTAAAGGAGTTTAGGAGGAGAGGAATAGCTAAGTGTATGCCTGTGTGAAAACAAGCTAAATATTTAACACAGGGGTCATTGGTGTAAGGTCTTCTTACACCAAAAAGTGGTTACTCATGTCACTGTTCTAAAAAGCAGCAAAATTTATGAATACGGGGACGAATGGAACATGGAGGGCATGGTCGAATGAAGCCTGTAACTAAGTCAAGCTGCAGAAAGGGCATCATACATCACTCAAGATTTCCTGAGCATTGCGGGCCCGTATAACGCTGGGTTCTTCCGGGAGAGACGTCCACTGATGGAAGAAGTGTTGGTATTCCAGGTCACTGAGGATGTACTGGCAGTGTTTAGCCAGTACGTGATTCATCATATCAATGGGGATGTGAACATTGGCTTTGGTGTCCTCGTAATCTCTTCTGTAGTTCAACTAAAGAGTCATAGTTTTTAAAGACAAAAAGAAGAAAGGGATTCAAATGTTAATTATACAGACTGATCTCTTTTTGAGTCTTAGCTCTGGTATAGATCAGTACCTTTAGAATAAACAAAGATACCTGAATATGTTCTTTTTCAATGTCCCATCCTTTCATAACACAGGGGTAAATAGTTACCTCGTTGCTTTCTCCTTTTTCCAAACATAAATACCTCACTGTGGGTTAGTGGAGGAGGAAGGGAAAGGGAGGAAGCCCAGGGCTAGCAAAGGTACACAAAGCTAACTTGAAGGAGTGGGGATAAATCTCAGGAAGGAGTCCATGCCTCTCTCAGCTAAAGAACATGTCACAAACATGCAGACTAACAGTACACTTAAGGGCCAAATCCTCTATGAAAGTGAGCTTTGCTTACCACACTCCTCATCTTTTGGAAATCCAGACAGTGAACCACACCAGGGAACTCACTGATTTCTTTTCCAGCCAGGTAGTGGCCCTTCTGCTTCTCATAGGTCTCTTTGTATTTAAGCTGTGAAGTAGGTACAGCATTGAGAATCACTGGGATTTTCTAACCAGCTCGCCAAGGAAGACTCTTAGACCCATGAGAGGAGAAACTGCTACTGACCTCACTGTTCACGTAGTCAGCATGCTTGGCTCCAACAATAGGAATGTAACGTTCATCCAAGGTATATCCGTAGGCCTTGGTTCCTTCCCATGCCCCTTTATACAGTATCTGGAATAAAGAAATATGTTGTCAACAAAAGTTTGTGGTCAACTTCCTTCAGATATTGCTAAAAAGAAAATGGTAAAACCACAACAAAATACTTATGTTGAAAGGCAAAGCTTATACCTTTATTAGAGCCATTATTGTGTCTACCTACTAAGGGTTTACTGCAAATTAAATCTACAGGCACTGAGGCATTTTATAACCAAGTCTAATGATATTTATAGTTCTAATAAAATTAAAAATAAATGTTCACATAGGGAATCACCAAAAATTGTTTTCCATGGGGCATACACATATACACACGCTTCATACACACACATCATCCTTTGACTTAGATGAATTAAAATTTGGAGGGGAAGTCTTCCATTTGCTGGTTGGAGATATTCATACATGACTGCCAAAGAAAGACCAGCCTTTCCTCTCTTTTTCCTGTTTGCAGGTGCTCAGTCCTACCTACGCCTAGAGCTGCTATAAGTCCTGATACATTATTATCTATTTACTTGAATGTCTGTGCCTCTCATTTACATGGGCTCCTGACAGGCTTGTCTTATTAAACTTTAGCACCTTGGTGCTTTCTACAATGCCTGGCACATCACAGGAGCTCAAAAAAATACCAGCTGAATAAATGCTATTTCTAATACACAAGACAAGTTTATTTCTAATAAACAAGACTAAATATAATAATCTTATAAATTCAGTTGTTCACAAAATCAGCAAAAGATATGAATACTGACAAGAGCTTAAAATTAAGAATTGAGTTGTAAATCACATAAAATAAAACTTACAGTACTATAGAGCTTTCCCATGTCTTTGGAGTGGGTGATATACGGTGTATCTGGAGAAAATGTATACTTGCCCTTTATTCTTTTATTAAATGTTTCTTTGTATTTTATCTAAGGAGAGAAAACAAGACAAAACCAAACAAAACCTCTGGTTAATATAAATGTATATTTAAAGTTTCATAGTTTCTACCTAGCAAGATAATAATCAGTCTACATTTAGAGATTAAAAACTAAGGAACTGGTTGGATTTCAGTTCATTTTACCTAATAATTTGGACAAGAATATAGATATTTTCTGTAAGTGAGTACAGTCTACTTCCTACTAGTGACTTTTAAGACATTCCCACCAAAGACAGTCTCATAGTTTCCCATCCCATTGTCCATTTTCTTACAAGCAGTTACCTGGAAGTAAGCAGATGTAATCAATGACAGACCACTAACTCCCCAGACCATGCACATCATTATACATAAAACAAACTTACATCACTTTGATTGACTGAGTTAATCTTAGCCAAAACAACCGCTGGTGGGTCCACCACACTTGTAAAGTTAGGATAGTTGTCAAGAGCATCTTTCTTATATTTGATCTGTAAGGAAAAAGATGATTAAGACTGGTCTCCTTCCACTGTGTACCTGCCCCCACGCAGTAGGCAAGGGGGCCAGGCTTTAGGTCAGAACAGGCTTTGTGTACCTGGTTCACCATTTCCTGGTTCTTGGTAACCCTCACATAGTCCACAGAATCCAAGGGTATCCAGCCAATGCCACGGAGCCACTCCAGGTCAGCTTTGTAGACATTCTGAGAGTAGGAAGAGAGATACAATGCTGATGTAAATGACTGACACAGGGTTGCAGATAGTAGATTAGAAGTAACTTTTTCAGGAGCTTTTTAAGGGTTTCTCTTTAGCAACTCTTGCCTCATTGATTCAGTTATGATTTCACCTGTTCACCTGAAAAATATTTCTTTTTTAAAAAAGATTTTATTTATTTGACAGAGAGATAGAGGGTACAATCAGGCAGGGTGGCAGGCAGAGGGAGAGGGAGAAGCTCAGCAGAGACCCTGATGTGGGGCTGGATCCCAGGACCCTGGGATCACCACCTGAGCTGAAGGCAAAGGCTTAATAATTAACCCACTGAGCCACACCGGGGCCCCCTGAAAAATATTTCCTGAGCCTGTAATTATGAGTGAGGTAGTGTGCTAGGTGATTTAAGGGCTAAGTATAAATGAGTCTAGTGTAAACAGAAGTCCTTTATGAGGGGAGAGTGTAAGAGCTAGAACACCCCAGAGCTGTGGGAGTTATGGGCAGGGAGCCATTGTTTTCAGCAGTGAGCCTAAGAAAAGGTTTTACTGAGGAGGGTATAATTTTAGGTGGACTTATATTTAATTACTTAGAAATATGCAGGACATTCAGACTATATAAAGAAAGTGACATGACTAAATGCACATGTATTGTAGAGCAGGGGGACACATCCCTCCTGCCAAGCCTAGCTCTCCCCTCCACCACCTAGTGCCCGGATTCTCTCAGGCCAGCCCTCACCACCGACAGTGGAGCTGCTAATCTGATTAAAGGTCCACAACAGTCCTTCTGCCGCAGCAGCAGTGAGGTGGGATGTTCAAGTTCAGCGTCTGTGCTGCAGGCAGTCCTTGATTTCCTGCTCCCACTTGGTAATGAGAAGACCCAGCAGGGTTAGCTCCTGGGGGGCACCTGAGCATCACGTCAATGCACTGTGTTTCTGTTCCTTACCAATGGCTGGTGGCAGTTACAGGTCTTGACTCGGGCTTCACTGCAAGATGGCCTACGTCATGTTCCCTCTACCCTATATGCCTTTACCAAAAGTCTGTGTGAGGGATTCTGAGCCCTCATGTGGCTCGTCGGTACTCTGCTTCCCTTTTGCTTTGATTCCTTGCAATCAAGTCCTCCATAAACGCCTGAAGGAGTAAAACGCCTGGCCGAGCAAGAACAGGGCATTCCCGGGTCCTCGACTACACTATCCTCTAATATTGTTAAAATCCCCACTCACTCTCCATTCTCACCCCAAGCCAATTACCATTATTTTAAATCAACTGATAATTTTCCAGGCAGATGTGAGATGTTGCTGATGGCAAAGATACAAAAAAATTTTTTTTTCAATGACTTTGAAGGTTATTCAGACATACGTAGTAGGCAAAGCTGTCAGCCAGCCAGTCCCTGCTCCTGGGCTTTCTCTACTTCATATCCAGCCCTAATTCTCTTCTGGGACCAAACTCAATATTTGTCTTGAAGTTCAGAAGCTTGGTGCTTCCAGAGTGTTGCTTATAATGCTCAGAGCATACGTTTCTAGATAATTAAGAAACGAAATCACTTACATCGCTCTGTAGGTCATAGGCCTTCCTCGCCTGGATGACATCATTTTGGTCAGGATGACATATCCACTGGTGCAGGTAATTACGGTAATCAATATCACTGACAAGCTCCTGCCCATGCTTGGCGGCCAACACCGACACCATATCAGCAGGTATATTGATCTTGGCCTTTGTTTTATGATAGTCCTCTTTGTACAGTCTGTCATTCTGAATCTGGCCAGCGTGCTCAAACCAAACCAATTTGGGATCATCTCTCATTGTTGGAACACCAACATAATGACCTCTCTGTTTTACATGCTCAGCTTTGTATTTCAGCTGGTAGGAGAAAAACAAAGACTGCATCAGTTTTGACAAGCACTCAAGGGAAAGAGGGGCTTGAAACCTCAGCAGATGCAGGCCTTCGGCATCTGCCTCTCTGAGAAGACATAATAAAAAGGACGAAAATAAATAAGTATAAAGAAATATCAATTTAAAAATAGAAAAACTATATTAGCTTTCTAATTCTGCCTATGTCTTATTTGAAAGCTCAGAGATCTTAAGGGAGTGAGGGAATTGAAGAAAGAGTAAAGCACTCAAAGTATAGCTCTTACAGAAAGCCCACAAAACAGGACAAAACTCCCGAAGCCCTCAGGGAGATCTAGAAGGGAACAGGTACTTCAGCCATCCTCAAGCCTGGCCGGGCCTGCTAGCCCCAGGCACACTCCAGCGTGCACTCATACCCGGGTAAATTACCTCGCTCTGAACGTCACTAGAGTGATGGGCGTGAACAAACGGTACTGCGTCTGGAGGCAAGATGTAACCCGTAGCTTTCTGCTTCTCCCAGCCTTCCTTGTAGAGATACTAAAAGACAGAGAGCCACAACAGAGGCTTACACAAAGGATGGGACATTGGTCGTGTGCACCCCTGGCCCACAGTTCCACTATGGTCCTCTGCCCCCACACAGAGTACCAGGCATCCGACTAAAACCCCTACCTGGTCCAGTATCCGGGCTGCCTCCTGGGCAGTGTGCAACAAGGGGGTTTCTGTGAGGGTGTATTTCGATTTGGTATCATTCCAATCTTTCCGGTATTTAATCTGGAAATGAGAGGCAAGAGGCTTGAGTTACTTGATGTCAAGAAAGCACAATGCCGTCCAAGCAAATGTTAGCATCATCCCAAAGATTACAACCCGTATCGCAGACGATGATCGCATGCTGAGCGAACGTAGGTGGGAAGCTTTAGAAATGACATTTCACGACTGGGCAATTTTAGAATGAGAACCATGTACTTACATCATTGAGGATCTCGCCACTTTGTTTTGCAGTCACGTAATCAACTCTGTCATCCACCGGAGTAAAGTTGAGAGTTTCTATTTTTGTGCGGTATTTTTTCTAGGGGAAAGAAAATACCCTTCAGATAGTTGCAGTTTCTGGTTCTGTCTGAGCTGAGAAAGAGGCACTAGATTTAAGGGTCTTTCTCTACTAGAAGTGTAGAGTGCCATATTTGAATAGTACCTTCTTGGCAATTTGGCCTTTTCCTTAGCATTTTATTTTTTAACAACTGAGTTGCCTTCTTATATCTCCCACAGATTTTAAAGTAGCAGGTTTGCTTAGCTACCAAACATGTACTGATTCATTCTGTATATCATGTTACAATCATGTACTGATTCATTCTGTATATCATGTTACTCCATACATGTCTTTCAACTGGACAAGCTTCTCCCAAACGTATCACCATTGCTGACAAAAGACGTTTTCCATTTATACAATTCCAAGCATCACCTGGGTATACTGGATATTATCTTATGGATGTGGTCCCTGATGTGACAGGGACAGCAGAGGATTGTTTTAGGAAAGTGTATGTCCGGCTTAAATGACAGCAGTCGCAAGCAACTGTCCAAATTGCTGATGGGGAGTGAATGAGTTTTGGTTTGTATATTTTAATTCAGCCTCCCAGGAAATGCACTGAATGGCAGGGTAAAATCTTGGAATACCTCACTGAAGATATCCGCAGCATGTTTGGCGTGATTGACAGAAACGGAATCATTTGGCATCCACCCGATCCCACGTAACCATTCCAAGTCCGCCTTGTAGACAGCCTGTGGGAACAAGGCCGAGTGATTTCAGCAACTCTGGGCATAGGATGCTATTTATTCCACCCCTTGGTTTGATGGAGAAACACATAGAAGGATGACCTACTCAAGCAGCCAGGCAGGTAACAAGTAAATTCATTAGGAGGTCAAGTCATATAAAAACTGGGGTATCTATTTTCTATTTGAAGGGGGTTAGCCTCAATTCAGCTCCCGCCATTGTTGCCATGGGTGTAAAGCATGTTCAGAGATTCAGTCTCTGATTTTTTTCTAAAGAACTAAGAGATCTTAGACTTGTACTCCTAATTTCCTGATTTAAAAAACGCAGCAACTTAATTCAAAAATTTTAAACACTGTATTATTAACTAAAAAAGGTAATCTGTGCCTACATTCTTTCCACAGACTGCCAGCATTTTACTTATGATATGAACCTTTGTTGCTACTTAAATGCCATAAATAATATCTTCACAGCAGTTGTCTTTATACCATTAAAATTAACATTTGCACTCACACAACCATTTATTCCTTGATACAGAATCTAGATCTTTCACAGCTTTGCTGATTTTTGACACTGTACTATAAGGTCTAACTAAAACCAAATTCTTAGCTGTATAAAGACAGGAAGTGATGATACAAAAATTTAGGGATATCAACTTTCTGGAAGTCATGGCAAAATGAGAGAAGAGCTCGAACTAAAATGCAGCCCACTCACATCACTTTGCAGTTGGTAGGCTTTCTTGGCCTGAATCACATCATTCTGGTCAGGCATGCAGGTCCACTGGTGTAAGTAATTGCGGTAATCAATGTCGCTGACCAGGGTCTGGCAATTTTTAGAATGCACGATGGAAAGCATATCCACAGGGCTTTGGAACTTGGTCTTCCATTTGGCCCAGTGCAGCCGGTACTCTCTTTCATTCTGAATCTTGCCAGCTATGAGGGCCCAGCGGATCTTGTTGTCATCCCTTGCTGTGGGGGTCCCCACATAGTGTCCCTTCTGCTTCTCGTGGTCAAGCTTGTATTTATACTGGAGACAGAAAAACAAAGCAGATGGATCACAGCATGTACTCCCGATGTACCTAGGATCTTTGCTCAGAAACTGACAAGTCAAACAAGGCCACACTTACATCACTGGCAATCTCCCTGGAGGCCTTGGCAGCCTGGATGGGGATGGCGTCCAGCCGTACGTCGCAACTCATCTTCATTTCATCCCAGTCCTCACGGTAAATTTTCTGAAGAGGGGATAAAATAGGGTACCATTTTGGATTCAGATGTACTGATAATTTCAAGGGTTCAAGTAGAATTACCATCAAAGCAGTCCAATTTTGAAGTTCCAGAATCAGTTAAGAAGGGAATAGGTAAAAGAAGAATTCACCACCACACTACAGGAAGATGAAACTGTGTCTGGAGTCCAAAGAGCTGGGCTTGACCAGAGTTCTTTCTAATTTAAATCATGGCTTCTGTGTAGTTGTTCCTGGTTTATATAACAGGGCTTAGTGGCTCTTTGTACGGCTGTATTGCTAATATTGGGCTAAAGTGAAGGTCAGACATTAATAAGGATTACTGGATTGCTTTAATTCAGTAATTGAATTTATTCAACTTTAGAGTTCAACTCAATTTTGTAATCTTCAGAATTGTAAACTTTTTATATTTGTGGGGAGGTTTACCCCAGGATGGTTTCTTAGATCTTATGTGGTTGATGATAAATATTGTTTGGGAATGTTTGATGTTCCTTCTGAAGCACAGTTGGAGGTTAACAGCCCTTTTTTTAAAAAGTAGGCTCCACCACCAGCATGGAGCCCCATGTGGGACTGGAACTCATGATCCTGAGATCAACATGGGACCTGAGATCAAAAGTCAGATGCTTACCCAAATGAATTACCCAGGCGCTTCCACAGTAGCCATTTCTTTAAATGCAGCATGTTTTTATTTCGATAGAGAAGTTAATTAGGGTAGTGACTGAGGTACAGAAAGCTTTTCAATATATGTTCATATTTAAACAGGCACATTCTGTATTGACAATGTCAGACTCAGAAATCACAGTAATTTAAATGTATGATTCAGAAATACCAATCAATAAGGGAGCCTTAACAGTGCAGAAAGGAGAGATGAATTTTAATTATTAATGGTTTCATGGGCTTTGCATATATGAAATATGAGTGCTCATACAAATTTTGACCTTGTAAGTACAGATAAGTTTTGTATGAATTTTCACTCAAGTTTTTGTATGAATTTTGCTTGGTCCTATTAACAATAGACTTTTTTATACAAAAATCATATTCTCCACATTTCAATGTATTGGAGAATACTTAATGCAAACTTGTTATTATGTTATATAAAATCTTTTATTTTTACTTATTTAGTTTAATTTCATATATTGTGACACTATTTTAAATTATGTAATACATTTTTATTTATGTAGTCAAATATATTTTTTTGTTAAAAAAAAATCTGAGTTTGAGACCAAAATTAATCTACTAACTTTAAGAACATGGGTCAATTCCTCAATCACTTTAAGTTTCAACTTTCCCTTCTGATAAAAACAAAGTAACCTATTACTCATATGATTAGTTTGAAATTAAATGGGTCAAGTTAATGTGAATTGCTTGGTTACCTAGAAAATCGTATACAAGTATCCTGAAAAAGCTGTGTTTCCCAAATGACAGAAACAATTTTATATAGTGGATTTTATCAAGATTATTATAGTAATGGTAACACCATGTGTAAAAAAAAAAAAAGTACATTTTGGTTAGCATTCAAATAGGACACTTGATTTCTTCTAAAGCACAAGTCATTCTCATGAATGTCTTAATATCTAATATTTAAATGTCTAAAGTTTACAACTTTACTTCTGGCATAGCTTCAAATGTTAGTCCTGCTTACATCAAGATACCAACAGTAGGATTCTGGTATTTCCAGCTGAGAAATGTATCATGCAAAAGAGAGGACATGGGACTTTCCCCAATAGTCTGGCCAAAGAGGCCTCTGGATTGAAAAGAAGAGGTTGAGGAGTCTGCTTACGCTGCAGTGAGGAATGGGCTGCCTCTCCCACCAGCCAGCTGGTGATGAGATAGCCCTGCACCATGCTATTCTTGTCTGAGAAAAATATTATCAGTGCTCCAAATTTTATTTTCTTCCCATCTCTCGGAAAAATAAAGCCCATTACAACAGAGTTGATGAGTGTAGTTTGGCACATGGTGAGGAGTCTTTGCTGGGCAGCTTCCTTCCCTCTCAGAGGTTTGTTATTTTCTGAAAGATGGGAAATTCCAAACCATGGTAAACTAGGTTTACCTGCTCTAAGGCAGTAGCCTTCTCCTAAGTTCATATTTATTCCACACACAAGAAGTCTCCGTGACCCCAGAGACAACACCTTTCTTGAGCTTTCTTAAATTGTGTGACTAACCATAGAATTCTTTCATTTTATCTAATGACTTTTAAGTTCATTCTCTTCCTTTTTCCAGACATAATGATTTATCCTGCAAATAATAATAATTTTGACTTTTAAATCCAGTATTTATCTTTCATTCTTACTCTTCTGTAATTATTTTGGCCTGAGTGAGGAGCTTATTCACTTAGCTTGAAGTTCCAGCAAATATTAAATAATGGTGATGTCAGTGGGCATCTTTGTTTTAGTCCGAGCTTGAGTGAGAAGATTAACTTACTGAGGATGAGCCTGGCCTTTGATTTGAGATTTATTCTTTTAGACACATTAAGATGATATTCATTTATTCTTATTTTACTAGGACTTTATTTTTTAAAAATAAGAGTGGATATTGGATTTGGTTACATGCGTCTTTTCAAATCTAGTAAGATGAATGTGTGATTTTTCTTTTTTGTTCTGTAACATTATTAGGTTTCTGAATATGGAACCCTCTTGGCATTCATGGAAGAATCCTAGTTGTCTCCCTATCGTATTTATGCACTAGTGAATTTTATTTGTTAGTATTTTATTTAAGATTTTCCTCATTATTGGTCTACAGTTTTCCTTTGTGGAATTATCTTCGACAAGCTTTAGTAATTGTGATGGCTTTCCTTCTTTCATTAGGCTCTATGCTAGTCTGATTATTTCGTGAAGTTATGGAAAAATTCTCCTATGAAATCATCTGGATGACCCTGACATCTGAGAGTAGGAAGGAGAGTCTGTAATAATTTTTAATGTCTTGCTATATGTTTTTAATTTCTTGCTTAATTTGCTTGCTTAATTGCTTAATTTCTTGCTGTATATTTTTCTGGGGTCATTTTGGTAATTTATGATTTCCTCGAAAATTCCCTCTAGATCCTGGTATTAAAATTAATTTGTACAAAGTTTTTTGTTTTTGTTTTATAAAGTTTTTTCATTTAAAAAAAAATATTTTATTTATTTATTTGACAGAGAGAGATAGAGAGGAAATGCAAGCAGGGGGAGTGGGAGAGGCAGAAGCAGGCCTCCCACCAAGCAGGAAGCCAGACGCAGGGCTCAATCCCAGGACCCTGGGATCATGACCTCAGCTGAAGGCAGACGCTTAACGACTGACTGAGCCATGCAGGCGCCCCTAATTTCTATAAAGTCTTGCAAAGAATTCTGATCATGATTTTTTGTCGTCTGTCATTATGCCCCTTTCTTGTTCATGTGTCTGTTTATCTATGTCTCTTTCAACTTTCTCATCCTTATTCCCTCTCCCTTCTCTCATGTTGACATTGGCTCACCAGTAACTGGCCTTTCTGGGTGACTCTGAGCCAGGGATCTGCTCCTCTCCTCACTTCTGGTCAAAGGGTTGATGGTAAAACATCTTCCCTGGCCCCACCCAGTCAATCCTTCCTCTCTTGCCTATGAAGAGTTTCCTAGGGGTATCATAGCACCAACCGGGTGACTTTCCAAACAGGAAGGGGGTCTGTTGAGGTACTTACATTGCTCACATTAAGAGCATTAGCTCTAGCGAGATTAATTTCAGGTGTATCTGGCATTATGTGGATGGAAGTTTTATCCTTGTCCCAAACTTCTCTGTACTTTGGCTATGGAAAAAAAAAAAAAAAACCCACAATAACAAAATTACTTTGTAGTTTGTAATGCTGCTAGTTCCAGTGTACAACTTTCAACTTTTTTGATCCAAAATTTTTTCATATTAAGAAAAAAAAACATAAAAGGTTTTCACATTAGTTGCTCAAATGTAGTACGAAATTGGTATTAATATCTTTTTCACTTGAAATTCATAAATAACAAGAACACAATTCCATCAACATTACATATTAAAATCTTTGCTTTCATCAACATTCTTCTCCTACAAATAGCTTGCCAGGTTAATTATTTATCAGTCACTTATAAGCATGAGTTAGTTTTAACATATGGGGACAAGGGGACTTACAATACTAATGTTTTCAGCATTCGACTTAGCAAGGACAACTTCAGGTGTGTCGACAACACTTGTGTACTTGAGGTTCACTACAGGTGTACGGTAGACACTGTCTCGTAGGATCTTCTGGGCATTTTGGACCCTCAGCAATTCAGGAGACCCTTCGGGCATCCAGCCAATGCCACGAAGCCACTCCAGGTCAGCCTTATAGATGGCCTGGGAAGCAAAACAAAGCAAGGTAGAAGTGGGTTTTGTCGTTTGTTTTTAGTAAAGTAAGAAAGCAGTTTTATGTTCTATTTTATGTCTCACAAACAGTAATTAAAATTGAGCAATGACCTCACAAACACAATTCCTCATATGCACAGCAGTGTTCCAGTCTGCTTTGTTTTCTGTGGCAGGGGCACCTGTGCACACCGTAAAAAGCAGAAATGATGCAGAAGGTGCTCTCTCTGTGGGATGCTTGAATCTCTCTGTGGGATTCTGAAATACTTTAGTAACATACTGGCTCAGGTGGACTTTTAAAGCAATAATAAATGACTGAAAGAAGGCATTCATTCTACACGAGAAATAAATATCCTGATGGAATCCATGATTTCCAACAAAATGAACAGGCAGAAAATATGAATAAGTCTAAAAATACATTAGGTAAACGAATGTAACACCACATTGTGAAGAATACCCTATTAAGGAAACTAGTGAGTTTGGATCATGCTGCTGACCTTTGACATTAATTTCAAGGAAGTAGTCCTGTCATTCTTCCATTGAGGGACCCTGTGAATCCTCATGTTTATGAAACTACAAACACTGCACACATTAAGGGATCTGTAGAAAAATTCTGGCAGCACCAATAACAGTAAAAAAGAAAACTTTCTCAATAGCAGTAAGACAGGCAATCAGTAAACCTGAAAGGGTTTATGTAGGGAGAGTTGTATTTTTCCAAGTCCTAGAAGGAAGGACCAGGGAAAACTGTGGAACGCTTTCTTCCTGGACAACAGCTCACTACTCAGACCCCTCAGTGGGCACTCTCTGCACAAGCCAGCGACTTACATCACTCTGCAGGTCATAGGCTTTCCTGGCTTGGATCACATCATTCTGGTCGGGAAAGCAAGACCAGTGGTGCAGGTACTGGCGATAGTCCACATCACTTGCTAATGCCTGGCCTTCTTTGGCAGCGTTGATGGACACCATGTCCACTGGGATGGAGATGTTAGCCTTGTGGTCATTGTAGGCCTTTTTGTATAGCCTGTCATTTTGCATCTTTAACACATTTGCCGCCCAAACCAGTTTAGGATCTTCCTTGGCATTGCGACATCCGATATAATGGCCTTTCTGTTTCTCGTAAGCAGTCTTGTACAGATACTGGTATATGTGAACAGAAGAAAGAAGAGTCATTTTTTTCAAACTCACTTTGTCTAAATAGCCTGCTCCAAATAACTCCATCTCCTTTAGATTAGCTTCTCTTGGTTACTGTTTTTCTTAAATCCATACTATATTTTTTATGATTCTTAATACATTGGCTTGCCTTCTATGTCCATATGCATGAAGACAGTGTGAGCACTTCTAAGGCAAGTCCTGTGCTTTGGGATTATCCCCAGTATAGGCGTATCTAGTGTTTCCCAAACTTCAGTCACTGTCTACCACCTTCATGCTTTAGGTTATCTACTAGATTCTTTGTTTAAATAAATTTTAGAGTGTAAACTTAGAAAGATTTTTACTTTAAAATGTATAATTCTATTTAAATGGAAAAAAATCAGTATTTTTCCATCACACATAAATACAAATGTATATTCTTTAAAAATTGCTTGTCCATCAACTATATATAGTTATGTCAGGAACAATTTATGTATGCTGTACTTTAAGAAACAACAGAACTCTTTGTACCCACTGCGTTTTTATAAGTGCTTGTAGAATACATGATCATGAGAAGATACCGAAAAAAAAAATAAAAATATGTGCTGAGATGAGAACAGCTGAACCCAGTGCTGATTCAAAAGGGTCATCAAACTGTTGTCAAAGTTATTCTTGAATCTGAGATTTCAAAACAAGACACTAATCCTGACGCTCTCCATTCTACTTAAGTGTATTACTGGGGAATTAAGTTAAAGATTAGAAAAGTATTAACTTCCATGGGTCGTCTATTAGTTAGTGCTCGTTAAGGCTGGGAAAGGAGGAGCTCTCACATCACTGGCGATATCCCTGGAAGCCCGGGCGTGCTGAATTGGTATGGCATCTTCCCGCAGGTCATAACCAGTCATCTTGACATCTTCCCAAGCTTGCTTATATTGTTTCTGCCAAGAGAGGTTGCAATGCCACAGTTAATCTGAAGAGGGAGCCACTGAGTCAGCATTATTGAGGGTTTTAAGGAAATCTCTTGATTAAGATACATTGAAAATTAGCCTCCTCTTAAGATTTATAAATAGGCTGGTTTCATATTGAAATTAAGTTTCAGTAAAGTTTTAATGAAATTTATTAAAGTTCTTTTTTTTTCAAGAGAGAAATTAGGAGACAATAAAGCATGTGAAAATGAGAAAAATATATCTCGTTTGGCTTTAAAAGGAAAAAAATCACTGATGGGCCACTAAAAAGAGAACCCAATACTACTATACTTGCATATATATGTTTTTATGTTGTGTTTTTTGTGAAACCAGTGGATTTTTCCTTCCCACAAAGATAGGGACACACATACCTATTTATATACACACATGCATAACATGTGTGCCTATGCACGTGTGTGTGTGCACATGGCACTTAGCATTAGTTTAAAGACTAGGGGAAAAAAAGGAATGGTAGGGAAATGCCTTTGGCTAAATTCCCTCTGGAGTATATCAACTTTAGTTTCAGTTAGGCAAAAAATACTGTGTAAAGCAAGTGGATGTGTAGTTCCTTACATCACTGATCTGTATGGCATTGATCTTGGACTGCAGCATCACTGGAGTGTCAGCTGGCACATTCACATTCGCCTTCTCTCTTTCCCAGGCATCACGATATAATGGCTGGTAATAAGGGGGGGGGGGGAAGGATGGCTGATAAGTAAATAAGTCAATTACTACATGAATAAAATTATGGGTACAACTAAAGGTTCTCTTTGGATATTCTCAGACACAAATGTAGATCATTTTGTTTTCATTTGTGCAGATTTTTTTTTGTTTTTCTGTTGAGTAGGCTCCATGCCCAGTGTGGAGCCCAACACAGGGCTTGAACTCATGACCCCAAGGTCAAGATCTGTGCTGAGATCAAAAGTCAGATGCTCAACAGACTGAGCCACCGAGGCACCCCTTCATTTGTGTTTTTCCTTAAAAGATGCCAATAGTGACATCAACAAGAAGAATATATTGATATGTGATAAAATATAAATGGAAAATGAGTCACAAATATGGTAGTAAAATGATCCTTTTTCATTAAGTCACTAGTAACTCTCTGGCAGGTAAACCCACATCTCAGGTAACTACAATAATTCACATCACTAATCGAGTCCTGGCTTTCTTGGTCCAAATAACTATCATAATATCTAATACTGGGGCCACCTCTGGACATTTCAACTTACCTCATGATTGAAAAGCAATAAAAAGGTGGCAGTTTTGTGACCATGGTATTAACTGGTGGACTTGCATGATAAGCAAGACCTCAAAATATATTCAAAGTGTGTATCAGAGTCTGTGGAATATAAAGAGCCTACCACACATATGGTGACCAAAGAGTCATCCAAGTAAATGAAATGTGAATTAGTACTTGATTGAGTATATGAAATTCTATCTGGATACACAAATGTTCAAAGTTCTAATGCTGGTATCAGCAGTTTAAAGTCCACAGTCAAAATTCTTATGGAAACTTCTTCAATATGTCCAAACGTATCATCAACCCAGCTTACCTCACTGATCTGTACAGCATTGATCTTTGCCCGGATGACTTCAGGAGTATCGACAATGCTGGTGAATTTGAAGTCCTCAGGTTTTATACGATACAACCTCTCATTCAGGAGATTCTGGGCATTCTTCACTCTCATCACTTCCACAGAACCCTCTGGCAACCATCCTATACCCTTCAACCATTCCAGGTCTGACTTGTACACGTTCTGCATGAAGGAAAGGACCACAGAGTACCCAAGAGTCAAATCTGTGAGAGCACAATGCCAGCAGACCACACACTCCCTCTATTCAAATCAGCTGGGTGGCCAAACCCATGAAATAGAAGAATCAACATTAAATATTAATGTTTGGGTATTACATCCCTGGCACGCATCACTGGGAGAAGTTCACAATATCCTACAGGAATTGGAGCAGTGCTGACAAGGGTCACTTGTGGGATGACAGATAGCAATGGCACATAATTTTGTTTTTATACAAGGTTGAGCTTCTGTGCTCGCCATTTGAAATCTGCCCTTTTTTACACTACTGAGAATAATATCTGTAAGAATTTGGGAAAATAATGTCTTTAGATATATGTACAATGAGGAAAAGATATATACTTTTATCTGTATATACCCCTCTATATAAAAACACAAACATATATATATACATTTTTCCTACATGTGCCAGATAAATTTGAAATCCAACATTTCCTTATGCTCACATTAGCTTCAGAAATTTAGCTATCCAATCAGGCAAATGTAATGGGTTTAAACAACTGGAACTAAAATTTTAATATCTAATTACATAGACTAAGAGAGTGATTTTTTTTTTTTTTTGTCTTCATGAAAAAGGCCTAGCCACATGAGAAGGAATCCTTGGTAAGACAGAAAATGTTCCACAATTATTCTACTACGATGAAATACACAGATTATGTTAGGTTCTATTAAGATTACCACTTAAATTTTGTCCCTAGAGAATACACCACGATGATATACAGATACATCTCCCCAAGAGCCTGGTGATGATATACGTACATCGCTCTGCAGTTCGTAGGCCTTCTTAGCCTGGATCACATCATTCTGATCTGGCAAACATGTCCACTGGTGCAGATAATTGCGATAATCAACATCGCTAACCAGGACCTGACATTTCTTGGCCTGAACAATCGACATCATGTCCAATGGCGTATTGTGAATTCCTTTAGACTTCTCATAAGCTTTCTTGTATTCTCTGTCACTCTGGATCTTGGCAGCATGTATAGACCATACCAGTTTGGGGTCATCTTGCAGGGTGCGGAAACCCACATGGTGGCCCAGTTGCTTACGGTAACCTTCTTTGTATTTGTACTAAGGTTGTGAAGAATAAGATAAAAAGACATATGAAAATAACGTAGTAAGAGGACTTTTTATTGTTTTCAGAATATTCTTCTCACTTTAATAAAAATTTATTTCAACACTGGCAGTCATTACATAATTCAGTTCACGTTAAGGAAAATGGATAGGGCCATTTTAGGTAGTTTGATAGAGAACTTGAGTAAAGCAGGAGGAAATAGTATGATACCTTGATAGGTAGTTTGATAGAGAGCATGAGTAAATCAGGAGGGAAATAGTATGGTGAATAAGAGTAATTACAAAAAAAATCATAGTTGACATTTACTGAGCAATTACTATATGCCAGACACTATTATGAGTGCTTCAAATGTTTTAGGTTGATTCATGTGAGATCGCTTAAATTTTTTAGTTAAAAATAGTTGCATAGCAGCAAGTACAATCTCATTTAATCTTCACAACATCTCTGTGAAGTACATACTATTGTTATCACATATTTCAGATGTGGAAAATAAGACACAGTGGGTGTAATCATGGTCTCCAAAGTTGCCTAGAAAGTAGAATATTAAGTCAGATGGTCCCCCAAGAGTACTAACAATCCCTCAGACAGGAAAAGGCCATTTGTGTGGTTTTAGAGACAGATTTAAAAAAAGGTGTGTATTTCACAGGAATGTTGCTGGTTTGAATCAGATGACAACAAAAGGCCTGGGGACAAGAGTTTCCATCTTGCCCACACCTGTCATAAGTATCTTAGTACTAGAGTAAGATAGTGTCTATTTCTTTTCTATATTTGGATAACACAGAATAGTTAGGACAAAAGAGGGGGAGAGAGAGCTGGGAATAAGGCAGATACTATAGATTGGCTATTGTTTTTAGAGATAAATATGATAAATAAAAGGGAAGAAACAGGTGGATACAGGACATAAAAAATAGAGGAAAACCCAGAGAAGGGGAACAGGGTTGCTTAAAGATTTGGAGCTGGAGGTGGGAGGTAGGGAGCTTGGTAGAACAATTATTTTGACTAAGTTTTTAAGTTGCTATTAAATGAACTTCAAAAGGTTACTGAGAGCATTACACATAAGCCTCTAGTATAAAATCTTATATATGTAATGTGATTTCAGTCTTAAGTCTCATATGAAACTTTCAAATATGATCTACATTTATGAAGAATACCATAAATAATTGAGGGATAAAATGACACTGGTCACAATCAAATATATTGATTCCTGAATTTTCCCAAGAATTTTGCATAGATTCTTCATGTTTTCTTACTTCTACTTAGAAATGACTTAGAAATCATTTATACATGTACCTCATCTATACTAACCTTAATGGGCTTCATTCCATTTTAATGTATTTAAAAAGAGAAAGTTCATAGTGCAAAACAAAATGAAATTTTTTACATAGATTTTTAAAACCCCCCAATTTAAAAAAAATACTACATTTGTTGTAAGAAGAGAAAAAACACAAGGAAATAGAGGCTGTACCTCACTGGCAATTTCTCTGGAGGCTTTGGCTTGTTTGATTTCAATAGCATCTGCTCTTAAGTCATAGCCCTTCTGCTTGGTCTCATTCCAGTCTTTTTGGTAAAGTTTCTATTGAAGGAAAACACAGGTTTACAAAACTTGAAAATAAGTCAATATACTCAAAGTACTAAAAAAATGAATCATATGACTTGATCTAAATGAAGACAGCATAAGGAAAAACAGTGATTTCTGAGTTCTTCTTCTGGTTGTTGGCTATCTCCTTTATGTAATGCAGGATACTTCTGACCAAAGTTTTAAAGCTAAACTTGTAGATCTACTAAATGTTTGAATATTTGTCTTCATCACAATATGGTACACATCTGAAAATACCCCACCACATATCACATGGAAACTAAGAATCAACTGTGAAGCTAGAAAACCCTCATCAAGATACCATGAAAGGTCCAGTGAGATTTAATTTTTCCTAATGTTGTCTTCTGACTTTTCAGGGGTCCCTGCTAAAGGGAAGTGACATAGATATTTATATGTACCTTACTCTTTGGATAGGATTTAAAACTGTCCTTTTGCTTTTCTAATGGCTTGAAATGTCAAACAAGACACTTCTGGATCAATCAAAAATCTATAAAGATAGAAGAGACCATTACATCATAATCCCTCAAGAGAAATTTAACTAGGGATTCCATTATTCTCCATTCATATATGATGAAAGAGTTGTGGACACTGGATATAGAACAATGCTTTCAAGACTGAAGGGAGGACCCCAGTAAGATTCAGACATCCTAATTCTTTGCAGTCCTGGGACTCAGCCATGAATCTAAACTAATGTTTAAAGGAGAGAATTTCCATTCATACTGCATCGGGAATGGGAGCTAAGGAGAAAACGTGTAGCACCAATAGCTGTACAAATCTCTAAGATAGGTAATTTGTCATTATACCACCCCCGGGCTGACATGTATTGTCCTATAAAGGCATTTACACTTCATATTTATGCTACTTACATTGCTGATTTGCATGGCATTTATTTGGGCCTGCAGCATGATTGGCGTGTCAGAAGGAATGGTGATATTGGTTTTATCTTTATTCCATGCATCTTGATATAGTTTCTGTGAAAAGAAGGGAAATACTACATTAATAGTGGCTATCTGAAACATTAAGCCTCAGAAACTAACCTGGAGAAATTCTTTTAATGTTTGTGATGGTAACTATGTGTTAAGGCCACAGCACCCAAATATTTAGTCAGATGTCATTATAGATGTCTCTGTGAAGATAGTTTTCTGATGAGATAGACAAGGTTACCAGCAGACTTTGGTAAAGCAGAGTACCCTTTGTAGTGTGGTGGGCCTTGTCCAGTCAGCTGAAAGCCTTCAGAGAAAAAAGTCTGACCTCCGCGGAGCAAGAAGGAACTTGGCCAGCAGACTGTCTTTGTTGTTGAGCTATGACTCTTCCTTAGGTTTCCAGCCTATTCCGCAGCCTATAGATGCACCAGCCTCCAGAATCATATGGCTCAATTCCATAAAATAAATCTCTTTTGTGTGTGTGTGTGTGTGTGTAGACACACATACAGTCTATAGATCTATGTACATCTCTCATATACATATATATACATATATGCATAGTACACACATACACACACACCCACACACACACACCCCTGTATCTATATATACCTATATCGCCTGTTGGCTTTATTTCTCTGGAGCACCCTGACCAATACGTTATACCATTTAAAATGCAGCACTATGCTACGGGTTTTAGAATTTAATAGGAGTTAAAGAAGTATTTGTTCTACTTTGCCTGGGCCTATACCAAACTAGCCAACAGATTCTTAGAGTTGCTCCCGTCACTCTAAATCTTCCAAAAGGCGCTGCCCACGTGCTCGGTTTGGATGACGTCATCTGAGAACAGAGTCCCACAGAAGGCACGGCTGGTGATAGGATGGTTCTCACCTCACTTATTTGCAGAGAGTTGGTTTTTGCCAGGACAACATCCGGCGTGTCAACAATGGACGTGAACTTCAAGGCTTCTGGCCGCGTTCTATAAAGTCTTTCATTTACCAGGTCTTGGGCATTCTTCACCCTGTTCATTTCTACAGAGTCCTCCGGCATCCAGCCAATGCCACGCAGCCACTCCAGGTCTGCCTTATACACGCTCTACAAAGGTTTGAGACAAATAATGTTCCCTGGTTAGACACACCACCTCATAATTGAAAAGTAAAGTCTGTGGGAGTGAGGGACTGATAAGCACAGGACATGGTGCTTCCCAAAAAGTAGGAGCTGAGATTTTATAGGACTCAGGGGTTTTAGTTTTGATGACAGAGTCATCTGTAAAAGCATACTTACATGTACTAGCTGTGAAGGGTGCTAAAATGGTATAATGCTGAATTTCATAATTATTTGACATTTCCAAAAAAGTTATAGAACTGAAAGCATTTTTAAAGGAAATTTTGTTGAATCTCATTCCATTTTATTCCTACAGTAATTGACTGTAGGAAACTCTGTTTAGTGTATTGGCTGTAGTACAGTAGCGGCAGATACTTTAAAAATACTGATAATTAATGTACGTCTGCAATCTATTTTCCCTGCCAGAAAGTACAGATGAAAGGAAGAAAACAGTTTGGCATCTAGGCCAGGGGATACAAGACATGGCCTAAGTGAGGTTCTTCATCTATATTCTTGGATTCCCAGGACATAACCCCTAACTATGGATTATGTATTAAACAACAGGAGTGGTGCCCTCCTAGGGGTGTGCAGTGCACACAATCCATGAGTCTATCCACAGAAGGGTCCACAGAGGCACTGTCTGGACAACTAATCAACCTACATCCTCTTACTCCATCTTCCCCAAAGTCTGTGTTACGTACGTCACTCTGCAGTTCATAGGCCTTCTTTGCTTGGATGATGTCGTTCTGATCAGGTAAGCACGTCCAGTGATGCAGGTAATTTCGATAATCAACGTCACTGACCAAAGTCTGAGACTGCTTGGCCATCACAATGCCTAACATGTCCACTGGGCTACTGAATTTGGTCTTCCACTTCTGGAATTCCTTCTTGTATTCCCTTTCGCTTTGAATCTTCCCTGCATGTATGGCACACATAATCTTGGGGTCATCTTCAATGCTCTGTGCTCCAATGTGGTGGCCTTTCTGTCTCTCATATGCTTCTTTGTATTTGTACTAAAATGAGAGAAATATAGGTTTAAAACCCAATTTTAAGAGGGTTTTTAGAAACCCAATTTTAAGAGGCATACGCATGCTGACAACTACAGAAAACATGAATACCCACAAGCAAATGGGTAAGAATTTCATATGGCAAACATTTTGGCATCTCTGCATAACTTTAAACTCTTTTACACTTTTGTAAGCATAACTGTAGTATATTCACATATCTTCACTGGTGTAGCCCTTAGCTACAATTCCAAACTGTGCTATTCTTTTCTGCAACAACAAAGGGGCAAAGTCTTAGAAAGTAGGAAGCAGGAGTGGGGGACACACGTGGAAACAATTGAGAAATGTGTCCCACTAGCCTCACAGAGACCATTCAACCATGTGACACCGAAGAGGGCTGGATGGAGAGAACTTACGTCACTGGCGATGTCCCGTGAGGCCTTGGCACTTTTGATGGGAATGGCATCAGCCCTCAGATCATAGTCCTTCATCTTGGATTCATCCCATCCCTTGGTGTAAAGTTTCTAGGCGGAGGGTAATACACAACAGAAAAATAAAAGTGTTTTGGAAAAGTTAATAGGCCAATTCCAGACAAGAAATTGTAAGGTGGAAAAAGTATTTTAATGAATCCTAGAAAGCCTCAAAAGACCATTGGGAAACCTCTTACTTGGCTGATATTGGCAGAATTGCTCTTGGCCAGCAGGATTTCGGGGGTGTCCGGCATCACATGGATGGAGGTTTTGTCAGCATTCCAGGCTTCTGTGTATAAATGCTATGGAGGAAGTGAAGTAAGCCTTTCATTAGAGCCCATACAAGACAATTATTTTCAAATTTAACACATTTTACTGTGTAAAAGTCTTTCAAGGCTATTTAGAGGTGAGGGAAGCAAAAGGGTACTGGGAAAAGAGAAACATGATAGTACTTAAATATTTAAACTGCCATAATGTAGCTTCATAGCTAATATGAAGTGATAGAATGGTCTCGATTATGAATTCTTTTCTTCCAGTGACTCTCAAGCTTACTCATAGACCCTCCAAGGATGGAACATGGCTATAGAATTATGATACAGTAGAAATCCCTAGACCTCAGAGTTAACCCCATATTCAAACCCAACCTCACTATGCTCAAGCTGTGTAATCTTGAGAAAGGTACATAATACCTTATATCCCTCATTTCTAAGAGAGAGATAATCATGTTTTTACTGAGTGTTCTTTGAACATTAACCATAACATAAGTAAAATGCCTGAGTCACAGTAGGCACTCAGTAGATTCTATGGTGTTTCTTATTATTACTGTGGTTGCTGTGATAGTTATGGTATAAAAAAAAGGATTTTCTAGAGTTTTAGTACTTTAGGCTTTGGAGTTTGGTATCTGAGAGTCAACTTCCTATTCTGCACTGAGCATAATCTCACTACCTCACTACCCGAGTATCTGGCAGATGTCCCAGCAGGTGTGGAAGAATTCTAGTTAAGTTCAATTCAATCTAAAATGTGCATATTAAGGACTTATCCATTAGATAACAATAGCCCTGTATCAATAAACAGATTGCTAGAACTCTGGAAAAGTGAATTGATTATCTATCTTGTGTAATGATACTAAAAGCAACAGGAGCAGCTCCCTTCCTGAAGTAGATTTCCATAAACGAATATGAAAGAGGAAACCAAGCAACTAGTTTGAGTTGTTTGCCAGCACTGCTATAAGCACTGTGTTTCCCAGCTTCAGAACAAAATGCTAGATGGCTATACATTTCTTACAAGGTGCATAAAGAGAAGTCAAGGGTGGGAGTGTGCTCTGCCGAGGACAATGTACAGGGAAAACCAATGGATGGGTGGATGTCCCCATATCACTGCTCAGAAGAGTATGTGCATTATTCCACAGACCTTATCCCAGGCTATGCTTCCTCATGCACACGACTAGGGCATACAATATTGAGAAGCACATGCAGGACCAACAGAAAATCAAACAGATGCGCTGCTGAAGATTGGAGAGAAAATCAGGCCCATCATATCTCCTTTCTCTGGAAAGGCTTGTGGGCATTTCTCACTTTATGAGCCTAGGACATGGAAAGTGTGACTCAGGAAATGGAAGGAGGTAGATACTCGCCTTGCTCATCGTCAGGGCATTATTCTTTGCCAGGACAATCTCCGGGGTGTCTGTGATGCATGTGAATTTGAGCTGGTCTGCGGGCTGGCGGTACTTCCTTTCACTCAGGATTTCTCCAGCTCTCTTCACCTTCTCGATCTCTACTGAGCCAATGGGCACCCATCCAATGCCTCTCAGCCACTCGAGATCAGCCTTGTAAATAGCCTGGAGACGAAATAATGTCAAATATCACCTTGACAGCCTGGTGTCTGATCTTGATTTAGCACAGAAAGACAATGTATAACACTTGTGTGAATTTCTGGGAAGACCCACAAAACTGATTTTACTTTGGTGAAGAGTGGCTAGCTAGCCAAACACTTTGTCCCTGAAGGTAGCCAGTGTTTATTGGTTTAAGACAAAATCTGTGCTCATTTTGGCAGCACATACACTAAGGACCTGTAACATCTAATAATATGCAATCCATTTCATTGATGTAAAACCATTTTAAGGAAATTAGTGACTGCCACCTGATAAAAAGCATTCTCTGATTTGATTGCCTATTCCTCCTTGTGTGGGAATAATATTCTGTCAGAATACTGCTTGTTCCTATCCCATGGGGCAGTGGTCTTCACAACTAGCCATACGTCATAAAGATGAATGCTACCAGCTGACCACCTATTGAATTCATGTGTTTTCTGGGGATGACAAAAATGGTATCTTTTTTCATGTGATTCTATATACATGCTTCTAAACCAGAGAGTACATGTATGTTTACTCTTATTTATCTTACCCCCAATCCCCTTCCTTGTGTTATTATTCAAGTAAAAAAAATATTTTATTCTCTTCTTCATTTTTCTTTGAATTTAAATATTTGGCTAAAGGAGAACTTTTCTGATAAATAAAGGTAATAGTTCTTTTTGTTTGTATGTTTTTTGGAGAAAACTTTACAATGTCACTATGTTTATCACTCTTTCAAAAGTGGCTGTTTGTCAGACCTTGATCAAAAAAACAAAGAGCTACTATACCAATGAGGTAGCATTTGAGTTCCAAGGACAATCTACCAGCTGACAACAAAAGTGCCTCACATATTTCTAAAGAGCTGTTTTCAGCTTCTTAGAAAAATTGTCTCAATATGTATAGTTCATTCTTAAACTTCCTTGCACAAGTAATAGATATTTCTTTTAACTGAAGCAGTCAGAAAAATAATGCAATCAATTCATTTGGAAAATTAGGGTATGTTAAACCAACAATTCTGAACCTGACATCAATGAACTTGAATGGAAAAACATGATATCTTTATTTTTATTAACCTCTAATTGAAATAGAACCTTTCTTTTAATTTAAGTAGAGGTTACAGATCATAGTAGCATTAGCACTATGTGAGACTTTGTCAGCAATAAAAAAATCACAAATATTTTCATGTCCTATTACAGTTGTTGCAGGCATCCTGAAATATTTATGCTCATTACTTCTTTGAAATTAAATTAGTTATTGCACCCAGTGCTAGATCTTTTATTTAGTGTGTTAAGAAGTGTGCATATTACATCATAGATTCAGTTCAATATCTTCATAACCATATTTCGATATGATCAATTTCTTCTGAAACACATATACTGCATTGTACGCATTTCATGACATTGTCTTGAGAAGCTGTCCCTGGTCTCACAGGATTGCCAAAAGATTCCATGGTACAAAAAAGTTAGAATCACTTTAAAAAATCTTTTAAACATATGCTGATGTGGTCAGCACCAAGGAGGTTATCTGTCACATGGACCCTCTCTATCCCCAAAGCAAAAAAGGCACTTCACCTAATAAGACCTCCTTCTCCTCTTCCTAAGGGAAGGTGACCTTGTCTGAAACAATCCTCTCCTTTCTTTTGCTAATAACTTCCTTGTTCTACCCTCCTTCCTATAAAAACCTTCTGTATTTTTACAACTCTTTGGAGTTACCCTCTACTTGCTTGGTGGATTGCTGCCCCATCCATGAACTCCTTAATAAAGCCATTTAAATCTTCAAATGAACATAACAGAAATAAACACATGCTGATAAATATCAGACCCACTCACATCACTCTGAAGGTCATATGCCTTCCGGGCCTGAATGACGTCATTCTGATCAGGCAGACACATCCATTCGTGTAGGGGATGTCTATAGTCTACGTCACTGACTAAGGTCTGACACTTCTTGGCCAGCACCAACCCCAGCATGTCCACTGGGCTGCTGAACTTGGTCTTCCACTTCTCAAAGTCCTTCTTGTACTCCCTGTCACTCTGGATCTTGGCCACATGAATCGACCACATTATCTTGGGGTCATCCTCAACATTCCGGGCCCCAATATGATGGCCGAGCTGTTTGCGGTAGCCTTCCTTGTACTTGTACTGAAAAAAGAAAAGGGATATGAGTCTAATGTTAAGAGCATCTCATTTATACTACACTTTATAATTTCATACACACATTTCTTCTTTGTATTTTTCTTTTCCTAGTGTGAAAGAGAAAGGTTAATATTATCAACCCCATTTTACAAAGTAGAAACCTAAAGCCTAAAAGGGTTTTAGGTGATTTGTTCAAGATGATATCATAAGTTCTTAATATTATACTAGTTCTTAATATTTTTCCTTTCTATTAAACTGCACTACCTCTATTATATGTGATTACATAACAAAGAAAGATAAAACATCTTGTACAGTCTAAAAAGAATGTCTACTTGGGGCGCCTGGGTGGCTCATTAAGCCTCTGCCTTCAGCTCAGTTCATGGTTTCAGGGTCCTGGGATCGAGCTCTGCATCGGGCTCTCTGCTCAGCAGGGAGCCTGCTTCCCCCTTTTCTCTCCCTGCCACTCTGCCTACTTGTGATCTCTGTCAAATAAATAAATAAAATCTTTAAAAATAAATAAATAAAAGAACATCTACTTAAAGGATGTGACTTTTTTTTTTCTAAAAATGTATCGTTAAGGATATTTTAGAATATATCTCTTATCATTAGAATTTATACTGAATGCCCTGAACAAAAGAATGGGCTACATTTAGATAGTCTCACCATAAAATATCTCACTTATTAGCCTGTTATGTCATTGAACTTTTACCAAGACAGAGTCATGCCTTGGTTTAATATTCTATACTTTTAAAATTTAAGAATAAGATGACCCATTTTACTGTGAGATGATCATTGTGTGGGCTTCTCTAGAAAACATTTTGATTATAGAAGGAATTAGGCAGAAGTCTACAGCACAGGGTACTTCCAGGAGAAAGCTTGGATTTGGGTTCTAAGAAGCTCTGGTACAAAATGAGACATTAGACACCTTCAAGAGATGTTTTTCATGAGAAGGGAAGGGATACAGAGAAGAGACAAGTGAGCGCTGAGAAAAAGCTTCGGTTACTTCTCAGTTTGTCCATAGAACCAGTTAGGGGCATCTTGTAGGAGAACCTCATCAAAAGTTACAAAGAATGAAACAAAACTCTAAAACACATCCATCATCGAGTCTTCCTTTAATGCCAGAATAAATGGATAGAAGTAGTGGGGAAGAATTCACATTTTTATTGGCTGACTTAGATGTGCTTTCAATGTTTTTACAATTGCTGCTCAACTTCTGAGATTCAAAAATATGAACCTGTTTTTAATGTGTATAAAACACTCATTTTTAAAGACTATACTTCTATGACCCTGACTGATTAACAGGGATAATGGACACAGTATCTTGTGGTTTTGTCTTTAATTGCAACGTTGTATATGGGGGAATCACTACATGAAACTGAGACTTGTGGAGATAACCAAAATTCTGGCAAGAAAAATGACAAAAGCTGCCATTTGGGAACATCTTTGAGTAAGAAATGCCTCTTCCAAAAACATCAACTTACATCGCTAGCAATATCTCTTGAAGCCTTGGCTGCCTGAATTGGGATGGCGTCCAAACGTAAGTCATAGCCTTCCTTCTTGGACTCTTCCAAAGCAAGTTTATAGAGTTTCTGTAGAAAAGAGAGTCATTAATCATTACTCTTTTCATAACAAATAAAGCTGTTTATTATTAAATTTTCCCTGTCCTCATTTAAACTGTAGAAAGAAATCCACAAAATCAAGTGTGAGGATGGGTTTCTACAAAACTGCTTCACAGGTGCTTAAGGCCTTTAAAGCACATGTTCGAAACTTCGGGATTTTATTGATTGCTAAATTTTAAAAAATATATGGATCAGCATGTGGTTGCCAAAATTTCATTTTGCGAAATAAGCACATGTTAAAAAAAAAATAACTACTATCACCATTATTATATAAAAGAAAGGCCATCTTGGGGCACCTGGGTGGCTCACTGGGTTAAAGCCTCTGCCTTCAGCTCAGGTCATGATCCCAGGGTCCTGGGATTGAGCCCCACATCAGGCTCTCTGCCTGCCTCTCTGCCTACTTGTGATCTCTGTCTGTCAACTAAATAAATAAAATCTTTAAAAAAAAAAAAAAGGCCATCTTAATAGTACAGAAGAAGATAGAATAAGGACATTATTTTCAAATTAAATATATTTGGATTTAAGAAAAACTCCAAGTATTGTATTTATTTTTTCTCATTTTGCTATGGACTATCACCACAGACCACAGTCAATCTGTACAGTAGGCTTTCAGAATAACTGCCCTGATGAAAATGCTGGTCCAGAGATGCCTGAAACAATGCTTACAAAGAACACTAAATGGTAGCATGTTACTGAAGCAGCAGAATAATACAGGGCATGATAATGCACTGGGTTCCAATTCAGTATATTCCTGCTCAGTAACTGTTTAATCAGGTAATTACTTGACTCCCACACTGTAGGGGAAGGCAAAAGGAATATTAGTCCCACTGAAGTAGTTCTTCATAAGCATTCCATTCTGATATCCAGTTGCTAAAAGGCCAGTCTACACTGTGGACCTACCACACAAGACAAAACTGAATAAAGAGAGAACTCTCTTCTACCAACGTATAATAAATTAGTTGAAACATGACACTAAGGAAATAATAAACAATTGCTCATTTTTGCCTTACTGTTCATTATATGATCAACAGTGTACTCACATCACTGTAGTTTATGCGGTTCAGTTTGGCAAGCATGATTTCTGGTGTATCCGGCATGACATGGATTGTTTTCTTATCATTGTCCCAGGCTTCAGTATATAAGCGCTGTGAAAAAAAGAAAGGATGAGAAAAATTACTTTGACATTCATATTTTTCCTTTATGTGTCACCTTTCCTCTAAACAAAGTAGAAGTGAAATGACTAAAGCTGCATAAATTCCTACTTTCATGTAGATAAATTACTATTTCCAAGAGTATTTAGCTTACTAGTTTACTGTTTCACTGACTCAGTTGTTACTGTTCCTTATTAAAATTCTTTAACAATTCTGAAATGTATAATTGGGTTGCAGTACTTAAATTGCAATTATGAAATAATTACAGCACATAGTATTTTTAGTAGTTTACAATCTTGAAGTATTAGTAAGTGACTATGGTAGTATATTGGAAAAACCACTCTAGAAGGTATCCTGAATCCTAAAGGAATTATAGGAATGCAGTAACATGCCAGATTTTTTTACCCTCTTCTATGGTGAATCCCTCGATCTAACAGTAAGGGGTTAAAAACTCACCTTACTCATGTTCATAGCATTGCTCTTGGCCAGCACCTGTTCCGGAGTGTCAGTTATGCTGGTGAATTTCAGTGTCTCTGGACGCTGACGGTAGATGTTATCACTCAGTATCTCTGTGGCCCTTTTGGCTTTAACAACTTCTATGGAACCAATTGGAACCCAGCCAATGCCTCTCAGCCATTCAAGGTCTGACTTATATAAATTCTGCAAATCAATGGATAAGAAACATATTTACTAATTCAAGTTTCAGATTCATTGTCACAAAATGGTTAGAGAAATACAAAAGTACAGAGGAACAGATAAAAGCTCCCAGCCTAGCTTCTCACTCCTTCACAAGCATTACTGAATCCTGAGAACGAGGTTCTTCCCTGAGCATTTTTTGGTACAGAGAATTGTACCAAGAATGGTGAAAGAGTTTTTATAAAAAGTAGAAGACACCTGTGCCTGAGGGTATTATAGGATTTTTACACAAAAGCAGAACTTCTTTAGCTTTGGAAAATCCACTCTAATAGCTTCCAGTAAGACCCCACACTCAGACCAGTGCTATGTGAGTGTTGTAGTCACAACACCTCTTGCTTTTTTTTTTTTTAAGGGAAAAGAGGTGAAATTCAACTACAGTAATGAGTTTCAACATGTATTAATGTTAACCCTTGCAAATCACACTCTTGATCTGTATTTTAAATTGGAATATAATATGTAACAATATATTAGTTTCAAGTCCCCACATGATGATTCAGTATATGAATATATTGTGAAATGATCACAAGAAGTCTAACATCCATCACCGCACATAGCTACATTGTGTATGTGGAATGAGAACTTTAAGGACATACTTATATCCACCTTCATAATCACAAAATATCAAGTGTGTAATGGGGTCTTATAAAGAAATTATATTAGCTATTACCCTAATTATTCATTTTATTTTACTCTCAATAGTGCATACTAACTGTTTATAGGAATTAAATGACCAGTTTTGAAAAAGACAGGAATATCTTAGTATTTCCCTGTTGGTAGTTATAAAATATGAACGTTTATTAAAATGACTTAGCATAATATACTTCCTCTTCCACTTCCCTCCACATCCACAATTCTACCTCTTCAGCCAAAAATGTGCAGCTATATATTTTCGAGAACTCAGTTTCACCTAGCTCATGCAAAGCAAGCCTGAATCACCAAAAAGAAATACACCTATATATATTTGCCTATATATATCTTATTCCCTCTTTTCCATATGGGTTTTGGGAAAGAAAACCCTGAAATAAATTGTAGTGCTTTCTGTGGGAAATGCTTTTTAAACATTTAATCATGGGTTGTTTGAAATATACAAATATATTCCAGTTCACTGGCATTAGAAGGCAGGGACACGTCTTAGATTTGCTGTCGACGTGCAGAACCATCCTCAGGGTACTCACGTCGCTCTGGAGGTCATAAGCTTTCCGAGCGTGGATGATGTCATTCTGGTCGGGCAGGCAGGTCCACTCGTGCAGAGGATGTCTGTAGTCCACATCACTGACTAAGGTCTGACACTGCTTGGCCTGAACAATGCCAAGCATGTCCACTGGGCTGGTGTACCTGGTCTTGTATTTCTCAAATTCTTTCTTGTACTCACGGTCACTCTGCACTTTGGCAATGTGCAGAGACCACATTATCTTGGGGTCGTCATGTATTGCTCGGGCACCAATGTGGTGGCCTAGCTGCCTGCGATAAGCTTCTTTGTATTTGTACTGAAAGAAAGAAACCAGTGAGTAAGAAGGGAGCACCAAGAGTTACTTCCTGTCATTCTTTCTGTGATGAGGCTCTTTTGTGATGAGATCCTTAAGACTCCAGGGGGGTTTCGGGGCACCTGGCTGACTCAGTGGGTTAAGCGACTGCCTTTAGCTCAGGTCATGATCTCATGGGTCCTAAAATGGAGCCCCATGTCCTCAGGCTCCTGGCTCAGTGGGGAGTCTGCTTCTACCTCTGCCTCTCCCCAGTGCCCTCATGCTCGCTCTCACTCTCTTTCTCAAATAAGTAAAAGACTATAGGGCAGCTTCATCCCGTGCTGCTGAGACGCCACACATTAGAAAATGCTCACTCCCATCAAGGAGGATGTTGTGCTCATTTGCACATTTCCACAGAAGAACACCACAATCCCTTTATACTATGGTAAAAAAAATGTATGTTGATAAAAGGTGATTAAAAAGTGAATTTTGAGGGGCGCCTGGGTGGCTCAGGGGGTTAGAGCCTCTGCCTTCAGCTCAGGTCGTGGTCCCAGGGTCCTGGGATCGAGCCCCGCATTGGGCTCTCTGCTCGGTGGGGAGCCTGCTTCCCTCTCTCTCTCTCTGCCTGCCTCTCTGACTGCCTGTGGTCTCTGTCTGTCAGATGAATAAATAAAATAAAAAATAATAATGATAATAATAATAAATTTTTTTTAAAGTGAATTGTGAAAAGTTGAGTTCAATTACAGTGATAAACAGGGTCTCAGAAGTTGGTCATGTGGGTGGATTCAACTGAAAAGTTTATTAATCTTTTTTTCTAGGGCATTCTGATAACTAATTTCCTCTACACAAATAATCTAGAAGGGTAGTTTAAAAATAGCCAATTTTTGTTGTTTTAATGGGTACAAACTTCCAGTTTTGCAAAAGAAAAAGTTCTGGAAAGCTGTTGTAGATTAGTGAGAGTACACTTAACACTGCTGAGCTATAGACTTGAAAATGGCTAAGACAGTAAATGTTATGTTTTCTTTAATCGTGATTAAAAAAAAAACCTACAAAAATGAACAATTTCTACTATTTGGATTAAAATTGAAGTTGTCCAGGAATCTAAGGTCTTCATTCTTGGGGTAGAGGAATATTGATTTTCTGGACCCCTCACCAAGGACACAGAGCTTTTTTGTTATTCTCTGTCCTGCCTCAAGTCATGGGGGAGAGCTCTGTTAAAGCCTGCTTCTTTCCTGCCATCTTTGTCTTGAGTATATCCTGAGAAGACCTTATAAGATTTTATGAGAAGCTCAACAGATGTCTAGCTAGCTTTAATCAAGGTACTCAATCTTACTAAGCAAACACCAAAGAACAAGAGTCAAAAGAACCACATTGCAATCCAGGTTTTGTCTCTGTGATGCTTGTGATCTTGGGCAGGTTATCTACTGTCTCAAATCCTCAATTTATTTGCCTACACAATAAAGGCAGTTCAGATGGAGGGCTACAGATCCATGGATGATGACTACAAAGATTTCCAGCTACGATCCCCTGTGCAGGGGGTTTGGCCTGTTGGTAGCAAAGGGAAGGATGTGATCAGCTCTTACGTCACTGGCAATGTCCCGGGAGGCCTTGGCAGCAACAATGGGAATGGCATCACTTCTCAAGTCATAGCCTTCTTTCTTGGCTTCTTCCATGGCCTGGCGATAGCAGTTCTGAGGGAAAAAGTAATGGCTTTTAGATACAGTACTCAACTGCACTCTAAAATCGTACTTTTGGTGAAAGAAGACTATTTTGCATGCAAAACTAACTGTACTAATATGTTCAGCCTTAAATCTTTTTAAAAAATCTCTTTCTTTTACTTTTTATTTATCCAAGCTATTTAAAAGGTACAATTTTACATTCAGCAGGTTTTAAAATTGCAAATTCTCTTAGACAAATCCTCATAGATTTTAGACACCAAGTCAATAACTTCCAAATGTGTTGGATTGGTTCAGCACTTGCTCTTCTCATAACATGACCATGAAATGTTGATTTATTTAACTCCAAATTTGAATTAGAAACAATTTCATTAGCAAAAAACAATTTCATTAGGTATTGTGTAAAAATACACAATACTTACCACTGTGAGTACATATGCAAAATGAACAGTGAACTAAGGCTAATCTGCTGTTCCTGAATGTCTGTTAATATTGATTTGCTCCCTATTCATATTGTCAGCTGCTGAAAACTGCTAGCAGATATAGTAATAGCAGGTACCAAGGATTTAGGAGTTGAAAGCACAAAACAGAAAAAATTGTATTTGATAAATTTTTCCGTAAACCGGAAAAACCACCTGACAGTTCATTTTCTGTGGTAGGGCAGATAAACACAGACCGTGGAACACAGGTGTGCTACGGGAACATTGTTTGAGAACCAGTGCATTAAACAAATCATCTGTACTGAGGCAGTCAGCCCCTTTTGCTTGTGGGCCACCTATAAAAATTTTGACCAATCCTATATTGTGTTAAAACAAATTTTTAAATAATTAATATTGTTTTTAAATTAAAACATGATAAATAAGATACACATTTTGATACTTTTTAAAAATAAAACTTATTACATCTTGTTATTTTTGTGATTTATAGGAATTCATGATACCTTGATTGAAAAAGGTTTTGGTGGATATTAATTAATTACATTGTCTGGCACAGTTTTTTTGTTTTTTAAAACTGTCAGGCATGCATCACATTATCAGCTGGCACAGGTATGCCTTTCTTTTTTCTTTTAAGAAATAAAATCTTGGGGCACCTGGGTGGCTCAGTGGGCTAAGCCTCTGCCTTCGGCTCAGGTCATGATCCCAGGATCCTGGGATCGAGCCCTGCATCGGGCTCTCTGCTTGCTGAGGAGCCTGCTTCTTCCCCTCTCTCTCCATCTCTCTCTCTCTGCCTGCCTCTCAGCCTACTTATGATCTCTGTCTGTCAAATTTAAAAAAAAAAAAAATCTTAAAAAAAAAGAAATAAAATCTTTATAAAATCTTTTCTAATCAAATATCTTAATGCATGTTTTAATATTTAAAAATGTGCATTTTTCTTATTTTGAAAAACTTCAAACCTACAGAAAAGTTTTTAGTACAGTGAACTTCCAGCTACCCAGATATCAGCACTTTTTTTTTTAGCCATACTTACTTCATCTTTCTCTTATGTGTATGTGTGGTATGTATATGACTTATTTCCAATAATAAGGACTAATCATGAATAAATTGTAGACATCATGACTTCTACTTCTAAACACTTAAGCTCATGTATTGCCTAAGAATAAAGTCATTTTTACAATCATAGTATATTTATTAAATTTGGGAAGTTTAATACTAACATAATACTGCTATCTAATAGATAGTGAATATTCAAATGTCACCAACTGTCCTAGTAATGTCCATTAGAACAATATTGTTTTTCTACCTAGAATCCAGTTCAGGAACACGAGTAGCATTTGGCTATCTCATCTGTTTCTGGGCCTTTAATCAGTGCTTTTGTTTTAAAGTGAAAGAAGAGTGGCCAAGAAAGAAGTGGACCCCACCTTAACACAGGGCCCTCCCAGGCAGGTAACTTAGAATGGTACCAGGAAAGTGCAGCTATGTTAAGTGCTTAAAACAATGCAAGCCAGCATCCCTATTGGAAAGACTTCGTGTTACAGCTCAAGGACACCTAAAATTTGAAGGTAGCTCATCTTTACGCCGCCAGAGACACAGTTCTTAAACCCGTCTATGATGGTGTAACTTAATTCTTAATCCCAGTTTCTCCCCTTTCCTCTGCTAAGCGTTACTGAGTCAAGGAAAGCAGTCACAGAACCCGTAGACAGTTCTGAAAAAGGGACTCAGAAACCACTGATGGTTTTAAGGGCAAACAATGACCTTGATTCTTTAGGGCTTTATCTGTCTTCCTGTTACAATGTTCAGTATTTTGTCATTGTATAAAGGCTGTAAAAAACAACATTTTAAATGTAAGGCAAGGCTTTAAATAGTGTGGCAGCAATAATGAAAACTAATTGCTTCATTATTATGCCCCATTCTCATGTTAGATTGAATTAAAAATACTGGAATAATATCTGAATTTTAAATATGATGCAGAGGTGCTTAATTTTTAAATGATCTAAGAGTCCTAGAAGGAAGTTATTGTATGTTTTTAATGTAGATTATTAATATGTGACAAATTGCATTCTTCCCAGGATAAGATTTTACAAGGAAAAGCTAAAGTGAAAAATAAGAATAAATTTGATACATTTGAGATATAATCCTAAGGGTATTTGGTCTTAAAAATTCCTAGAAATGTTTATTTTGAAACTGGAGAGCCAAATAGCTCCTCTATTATATTTTTCCTTGGAGGACTCTGTCCTTATGCATAAGTGGAAAAATATGTTTAAATCATCTCATGTCTTCAGGCCAAACAAATAAATTTATTTCATTCTTTCAACATTTGAAAAAGATTCAGGGCTTCAAAGAAGAGAATACTTTTGGTTACCATTCAAGACCACGTTTTAAACCTTGTTTGGTATGTTATTTATCCAAGAGAACTAGATAGAACAGGTAAATGAGAATTTAAGAGAAAAAAAGTAAAATGTGGTTGCTTTGTTTATTTGGTATGTATTTATTGAGCTAAGTATGGAATGAAGGTACCAGTTGGGTTGAGGAAAAACTCAAGAGAGCCATTCTGAAATCTAATCTTCAGGCTACAGCCCTTAGGGAATTAACATCCTCATGTAATTTTAAAGAAAATTAATCCAGCTGAAAATTATAGAAATAAAAGCTTCAATTTCCTCTCAGTCTGAAAACAAACAAACAAAAAGCCACCTATTTCATCTGACCTCATTTGAACAAAAGGGAAAGGTAAAAGCATCATTACAGTTTGGGATAGAAACTAACTTCATCTGTCTAGGGTGAGACAGACTTCTTTGGAAAAGTTAAACCAACAGAGAATCTCTGTGGCCAAGAGAAAAATCGCTCAAATTACCATGGGCAATCAAATACTTAGGATTAGGCTTGTCTGCTGGTCTACTTCATCACGCTGGAGCGAGGGAAATCATATCCTCTTCATTTCACTTGTCATGGTTACTTGATACAAACATGCCTTTTCTTTAGGGTCACATAATTATAGTCAGAAGTAGTTAATGCCGATAGGAGATTGAATATGGTCAAGTCTTGAAAATGAGTACTTAATTTTCCAATGTTCTCAAACTGAAGAAAAAAATCCTTTTTTTTTTTTTTTTTTAACGAAGACACACAAACATGTAAGAAATCAATTTCTTGTTGGATAAACCAGATAATTGTTAACTTTGGCAAGTACAATTGGGCAAGAAGCTGTTTCTGCAGCAATATTTCTGGACTACAAAGATATGTGATGACAAGTTTCGGGAGGCAGGAGATAACACATAAAAATTATATTGTATTGTCCTTAGGCAATTTTGAAATGGATGGATTTGAGAATTCTCATTTTTGTTCTTGTAAATAAACAAGTTATTTTGAGCATGGTAGATAAATCTAATATGTATGGTAACTAGAGTGTATGAGGAAGAAATCAAAGGTTAATAGGCATCTATTTTGCGCCAGGCTCTATGCTGGGCATATTATATACAACTTTACTTAGCCACCACAGAAATTTTTAAGATATGTATTTTTATCTCATTTCACAGGTAACTGAACAAAAACTCACAAAATATTTAAGTACTAATCTGATAAATAATAATCATTTTTAAATTAAAATTATAAGTTTCAATCATTAATAGTTGGGAGTTTTTTTCCTTTTCCTGACATAGAGACATTTTTGTATTTACTTCTGTATCATTTTATCTATCTACCTTTTGACAGATGGCATAAATATTCAGGGTATGGTAATGGGCATAAAAAGATAAAACTAAGCTAACTGATGCACATGAGAATTAAATCCAGAATTCTAACTTTACTACTACATCAACAACAACAAAATCAATGAGGTCAGATCAAGAAACCAAAATAAATGGTCTTACCTCACTATAATTTATTTTATTTTGTCTTGCCAACATAATTTCGGGTGTATCAGGCATGATGTGGACTTGGGTCTTGTCTTTGTCCCAGGCTTCTGTGTATAAGCGCTGTGAATGATAAAAACGGTAATGAATTAGAAAAACAATGTTGTAAATGGAGTTTCTAATTTAGAGATCATGACAAATTTGAAAGCCAGCCTTGCTCGCTATCCATGCTGTGTGCTATATGACAATAGTCTTTGATCTTTTTGAAATTACAAGATACTTATTGTCACTAAATATAAACATGGGCTAAGATATGAAAAGAAAAAGTATGTGTTTTGTTACAGGATCACCTCCAATTAAATTACAAGCAACTATTTTCTAAGCATATACAAATATCCTTATGTACTATATCTACATTAAATACTTTCCATGGTTTTGTTAGTGGTTTATTAACTGCAAATATAACTGGATATGCCTTCTCTAGATTTCTTTTCGATAAATATCATGGAGATCTGCATCTCACTTGTTTGTTTCATACTCACCTAGATAAGTACCTGAAAGAAAGAAACCTTGATATCAAACCATGTATTACTCTCATTGGCTGCAAACAAGTTGAACACTGAACATCTATCCTATTCTTTACACTGGCTATTTCACAAGAGATGTCAAAGCAGAAATTCCCACATACATTTTTGCAATCCTAATGTAACTGAATAGAGAATGCAACCAAAACCCTAAACACAATATGGCAGTTGGATAAAACGAAAAACACTAAATTAACCATAGATATTCTCAAGGATATATGGTTCCATTTTAGTTTCCCCCCAATTGGGGGCTCACCTTGTTCATATTGAGGGCATTGTTCTTGGCCAGCACCTGCTCCAGGGAATCAGGCACACTGGTGAACTTGAACTGGTCCGGAGGCTGGCGGTAGATGTTGTCACTCAGTATCTCTGCAGCTCTCTTGCACTTGACCAAATCCAGAGACCCAATGGGGACCCAGCCGATGCCTCTCAGCCACTGGAGATCTGACTTGTAAACGTTCTGGTGAGATCAAACACAAAAGCAAGTCTTACTTAAGCTGTTATGATACCTGCTTTAAAAAATGAAAGAAAAAGGCTGAAAAACTTTAATAGCCAAACTTCACGTCTATGTCTTTTCAAATACAAAGCCCAATTAGACCTTCATAGTATCATGTTCTCTCCTATAGGAAAGTAAGACACACTCAATGAGAGGCAGAGAGAAAAAATGTTATTACTTCTGAGGCCTCAGCCTAATCCTAGACCATTATCTATGTATCACCGTGCATTACTATCATAAGCACCGTCACCGGTGGCATATAAAATGGGTCCTAGTACTCACGTCACTCTGGAGGTCATAGGCCTGTCGAGCATGGATGACGTCATTCTGATCAGGCAGACACATCCATTCGTGTAGGGGATGTCTATAGTCTACATCACTGACTAAGGTCTGGCACTTCTTAGC
Organism: Mustela nigripes; assembly: GCF_022355385.1. Taxonomy (NCBI): domain Eukaryota; kingdom Metazoa; phylum Chordata; class Mammalia; order Carnivora; family Mustelidae; genus Mustela; species Mustela nigripes. The sequence continues at coordinate 49,129,285 of NC_081559.1, forward strand.
CAGCACCAACCCCAGCATGTCCACTGGGCTGCTGAACTTGGTCTTCCACTTCTCAAAGTCCTTCTTGTACTCCCTGTCACTCTGAATCTTGGCCACATGCATAGACCACATTATCTTGGGGTCATCCTCAACATTTCGGGCTCCAATGTGATGGCCAAGTTGTTTTCGGTAACCATCTTTGTATTTGTACTGAAATAAAAGTAGTCATTTAAAAAATAAGCATGAATAGAAAGAACTAAAAGTATTGTTAGTTTAAAACATCATTTTAAAAAAGCACTTAAAGTGTCAAATTTAAAATAAATTTGGAATCATCTGAATATCAACTCATCTCTTCATCCTAAACTCTGATTTGACTGTAGCAATTCTCTAATGGGAAAACAGGCCAAACTACATAGTTCTATGGTTTGTAGACATTAAGTCCCTGGAAATAAAGGCAGCAACACTTCCAGAATATCAGTCATGGCAGTACACTGCCTTTTCTTCATCTTGGGTCAGTGAAATCACTAATGCAGAAATTTACATACAATTTTTCAAATGCTATTCCCCAGTCCACAGGTACTATATTACCTCCCCTATGCATCCCTCAGGCCTCCCAGTTCTAGCTCTGTTGACCTTCACTGTGTCATCTGACTCCCTAAAATGGACTGGCTTGTGTTTTCTATCCTGCATTCCCTGCTCTGCTGGACATCAAATCTGGCTGGCATTTCTTGGGATTCGCCAAGTGAGAAAACAGGTTATATAACTAAAGAAAGCGTTTTGGAGATGGTGTAAGTTCTGAGTGGATATTCTCTCTTTACTTTAGGCAACAACATCACACAAATCCTAAAGTATACTTATGGAAGCCTGAATTCTTCACCAAAGGACCCACTTCTTTCAGAGGACAGCAGAAAGACAATCAGGATCACCATTTTATTGCTTTTGGTTGTCTGCCTTTTTCTGTTTTCATTTGATAAGAACTCAAAAGGAAACACTTAAGGTAATTTTCCAAAGAAAGGGTTGGCAAAAATCCAGATCAGATTCATTGAAATGCACATTTTCCTAGATCTGGCTGAACACGGTCTTTTTCAGATGTTGAGCCAACACATGTAACCAAGTTATTTTTTTTTTAACCCTTCTGGCATTTTCTCATTTCTCTATAAGCTACGTGTTCAAGATATGGAGATAAATGTCTCATAACTATAGATATGAGCAACTATAGATTCAAATTCAACTTTATCTTGAAGTTCAGGATACCCTCTCTACCTATGGGACATGAATATTAAAGTGATTCAGACTTAAACATGTAAGAGTTTTTCCGATGAAAAACTTTTTTTTTTTTTTTCCATTTAAAGCACAATAAGTATGCTTTAACTGGCACGGAGATGCATCTCCCTGCTGTAATGATGATCATTCCCCCCATCTACATGCACATACACAGAGTGTTGCTACTCACATCACTGGCAATGTCCCGGGAGGCCTTGGCTGCCACGATTGGGATGGCATCGGCTCGCAGGTCGTAGCCTTTCTTCTTTGCTTCTTCATTGGCGAGTTTATACAGAGTCTACAAAGAGTGTCAGAGTTAAAGCAAAAGGTTTGACAGCGACAACTGGGAGATTACTAAAGAGTAATTTTATAAAGGACAGACTCTAGAAATAACCTAGCAATATTGAAAGCAAATAAATTATATCTTACCAAAAAGAAAATATACACAGCTTTAGAAATGAGATCAGTTAACACAAGTTGATATATTAGTCCATTATATATTGTAGATTAATACATATCATGTGGTTTGATATAATGTATAATCTAATAGTAGAGATCAATTGACAAAGTATCAATTTCTACATGCTAAGTAAAAAATAACTCAAGAACAATGTTTATTAGTCGTATATATATAAAATATATACACATATACTTTTATCCATTTCTTTATTAAAACATCTTTCAAAATCACGTAATTCTTTATAATGTTTAAAAAATGAGAATGAGAAAAAGACTGAAGTACAATTTAAAACATAGCTAACTGGACTATAATCACAACTTTAAGGGTCTAAATTTTGATTGTATCATATTAGTAAAACATGCAGCTATAGATTGCATTTTACTTAAAAAAAAAAAAATCGGTGCTGTTCAGAGAACACTTCTTTCCCACACCTGAGGCTTTCTTTCTATAGAAGGAGCTCAATTATTTTTCTCTGACCTTTCTCCTTTTTCTGCCCCTTTCCTCTCTGCCTGTGAAGAGGTAAAATGACTTAATGATTCATTTCACCATTAGGGATGGGATAACTGGGCACTCCCTGCTAAGCTTTGACCATGTCCCTCTAGGAATAAGCCTAGTGCTCTTCTCTGCTTCTCTGGGCTCTAGCCCTGACGGGAGGGGAGCTGACTGCCCTGCTCCACTGAGGCCTCTGCTTCTGGGAACCTAATTCTGGGATTCAGTTAGACTCCGTTAGTTCTCATACAAATACATCTTTGTATGAGATGGCATAAAATGTGAGATTTCAACTTCTATTATTATATTCCTTTGTTTTACCTCTCAATTTTATTTAGGATCCAGGAAGGGAAAAAGTAGGTATTATCAGAGTCCCCCTTGGTAAGACTGCCAGATTTAGCAAATAAAAATATAGCATGCCCAGCTGAACTTGAATATTAGGTAAACAATAAGTAGTATTTCAGTATGAATACTGAGCTACTATTTTATCTGATCATCTTACTGCTTAGAAATACCAAAAATACTCCTCAGCCCCACCTACCCATACTGGCAACTAAAAAGATAACGTGCCTTCAGTTTGCCCATGGAATCCTACAGCATATAATATTTAACCCAGAAATGAAAGGCTGTGATAAGTGTTCATATCACAGAGCCAAATGCACCACAATAGCTGAGGCCTGAGAATCTCCACAAAAGTAAATGCAGGAAAACAAACGGTAACAATGATAACAAAATCAGTGTAGCACCAACGTTTGCACTTACCTCACTGTAGTTGAGCTTGTTCTGTCTTGCCAACGTGATCTCCGGGGTATCAGGCATTATATGAACTTGAGTCTTGTCTTTGTCCCAGGCCTCTGTATATAAACGCTATCAAAGAAGATGTTGATAGAAAACCATGTGAAGGTGTGGTATGTATATATATGCCATGGAATATTACTCAGCCACCAAAAAGAGTGAAATCCAGCCATTTGCAATGACATGGTTGGAACTGGAGGGTATCACTCGAAGTGAAATAAGTCAGAGAAAGACAAATACCATATCATTTCACTCATAGGCAGGATTTAAGAGATAAAACAGATGAGCATAGGGGAAGGGAAGGAAAAACAAAGTAAGATGAAAACAGAGGAGGAGGCAAACCATAAGAGACTCTTCACTCCAGGAAACAAACTGAAGGTTGCTGGAGGGGAACTGGATGGGCGGATGGGGTAACTGGGTGCTGGGCGTTAAGGAGGACATGAGATGGAACGAGTGCTGCATACTATATAAGACTGATGAATCACTGAATTCTACCTCTGAAACAAATAATATGGTATACGTTAAATTTTATTTAAATAAAAAACCTTTAAAAACCATTTGAAATAGGAATAACAAAAAGTCAAAATAAACACAACTATCACTAATCTAGTAGGAAAAAGAAACCAAACTTGGGTATACGGTATTCAATTTACGGTTGGAGCCTTAGTATTAGTTATCTAGGTTAAAACTGGGAATAATAGAAATTATTTGGAGGATTTCAAGTGTGTAATTTAGGAGGTAAATGTGACCCTCCACTTCAACGGATAATTTTAAGTGCACTAGTCATTAGAGTATAGCAGCATCTCCGGCATGTTAAAGAGGCTGGAGGCAGCTGGGGCTCACCTTGTTCATATTGAGGGCATTGTTCTTGGCCAGCACCTGCTCCAGGGAATCAGGCACACTAGTGAACTTGAACTGGTCCGGAGGCTGGCGGTAGATGTTGTCACTCAGTATCTCTGCAGCTCTCTTGCACTTGACCAAATCCAGAGACCCAATGGGGACCCAGCCGATGCCTCTCAGCCATTGGAGATCTGATTTGTAAACGTTCTGTGAAGAAGAAAAATGGCAGAAGCTCTTCAGCAAGATTAAAAGATTTTGGGTACAGAAGCCAAGGCAATTAGTAATAAATAGTGCACAATATGGATAAGCTGCTGTGTTATTGTTTTTTTAATAGAAAATAAGCTCTCTGTGTCAGGAAGACTAAAAGAGCAACTGTGTCAAAAACAACCCAGAGATGTCTCCTGGCCATGACAAAAAGTGACCATATGCTTCCGGTTGTAAGGAAAGAAAAATCTAAACTAGTATCTTTTGTCGTTCAGTTCAGTGAATATTATTATAACGTCCATGTGTACAGGAAAACAACAGCATCCCAGAATGGGAGAAACCACAGATACGTCCAGCCACAGGCTACCAGGAAATACATGTTAGGCCTAGTCTGAAGAAATTCTCTGTAGTTATTAAAAGCCATATTGTAAAGAATATTGGTTACTTGTAGAAATGTCATTAATATAACATTACATGAAGAACAAACATAAAACAATGTATGTGAATAAATTACATGAGCAGGAGTAGGCTTTTTCAGTGGTTAGATTATGTTCGGTTTTATTGCCTTCTGTCTTTTTTTCCTCCTCTTTCAAAATATCTGTAATGCTCTTTAAGAGTAAACACAAAAAGAAGTGAAGCTATGGGAATGACACAGAGCCACTGAAGCCCTGAGCAGACTTTTCCCAGCCTTAGCATTGCTCAAGGCTCAGGGCAATAAACCACCATGACATTGGTCCAAAGTCCAGTCTCTTCCCACCAAGTCCTCAGGATGATTAAGAGGGACTCCTTTCCAGAATTGTCTTTCCATACTTTACTCCTATGATTTATTTTAAAACGTTTTTTTTTTAAAGATTTTATTTATTTATTTGACAGGGAGAGATTACAAGTAGGCAGAGAGGCAGGCAGAGAGAGAGAGGAGGAAGCAGGCTCCCTGCTGAGCAGAGAGCCCGATGCGGGACTCGATCCCAGGACCCTGAGATCATGACCTGAGCCGAAGGCAGCAGCTTAACCCACTGAGCCACCCAGACGCCCCTTAAAACATTTTTCTGCTAAGGATTTTTGTGAACCCATTAAGTATTCATAACTACTTCACAGCAAAGGAACTGGACCTTTGCCCAGCTCAGTGGAAGGATTTTACCCATAACAGCAATTAGGCAGAAAATAGAGACTGCTATTTTGCAGTCTAGACAAAAAGCCTGTTGGAATTGCCCTACGCTGACTACTAATTGCCCCCAAAATAACAACTCCAAGAATGAAAACAATAACATTTCATACCTCTGAAGTGCTTTTTAACTTTCAAACGACTGTTAACTTTCAAATAACCATTAAGGCTGTTTATCGCAGGGTTGGGGAGGAGATCTTGGAAAGGCACCCAACTAACAGACAGATGCAGTCAGGCTGTCAGTCAACACTGTCATTCCGGGGTGACATTAGCCATTTTAACTCTCTTTCATGCACAGGCAAAGCCTTTCTTTTTGGACACAGTTGCAAAACACAGGGTGGGTGTGTCAAAAACTACAGAACAAGTGTGGGTGGTTTCCTAGGTGAGCTTGCATAGTTTCTGGTAAGGGTCAATTACTGTCCTCCCAAATCCTCTAATGTTTAATAATCCCTTCAAACAGTTAGGAACTGTGCTTCTCAGATCCAGATTGATATAGAAAGCGGCGGCACTAGGTACTAGGGTCCGTCATTTCCACGTGACCGCTCCACGGAGAGCCATTCTGAGCGGTGCTAAGAGAAGACAATGCAATGAACTGACCCAGTAGTTTACAAACACAGCAACTTCTCTTATTTCATAAGAGTAACAATTAACATTGGAACAGGCATCAGAATTCTCATGAGAACCTTGTTTGGTTTGCAAAGAATCTAAAAACAAACTTCAGAGTAATTTTTTTTTAATATAAAAATGTGTTATTTCTACCCCCCTACAAGAATAAAAGAAATGTCTCCATCTGGTGGACTCTGAATTCTAACATCGCTTAATTCTTTTCTTTATAGGACCAAATCCAGCTTGTCAACTTCACTTACATTCAAAAAAGCAATAATAAAAGTTTATTCTGATTGAGATCTCACTCATTGATCAATAAATCTTAGCTTACGTGGGAGAAGGGGTTGCATATGAAGGACAACTTTTATAGAGTTTCAATTATTTCTGAACACCGCTCTTTTATGGAAGCTGTACTCACATCGCTCTGGAGGTCATAGGCTTGTCGAGCATGGATGACGTCATTCTGGTCAGGCAGGCACGTCCACTGGTGCAGGTAGTTCTTGTAGTCTATGTCACTGACTAAGGTCTGGCACTTCTTGGCCAGGACCACTCCTAGCATGTCCACTGGGCTGCTGAACTTGGTCTTCCACTTCTCGAAGTCCTTCTTGTACTCCCTGTCACTCTGGATCTTGGCCACATGCATGGACCACATCATCTTGGGGTCATCTTTGATGTCCCGGGCTCCAATGTGGTGGCCAAGCTGCTTGCGGTAACCATCTTTGTATTTGTACTGAGATGGAAACACACAAGTCAGGTTTTTATTATAAGCCCTTGGAGGTCAAAAGTCGGTACAAAATCACCTTGCTTACATCAAAGCTGTAAGGTGACTTTTGCTAATAAACATAACCTCAAGCTGGTATCCTGACCTTTACCCTTGAAGCTTATAGAGCTAAGAACATAGATGGAATCCATATAATTGTAGTACATAACCCAAATCACCTATGGCTTGGTAATAAAGAATAATTCTGGAGGAAGGTAGTGCCCACAGGAGGGAGAGGCCATTTGAACAAGGGAATTTGGAGAAATGAATTTTAGGTACTAAAAGTATGTCAGGAAAGAGATGCACTTGGCAACATGGCATGTTTCATAAGTCATAAAATGAGTGTCTGGTTCCTGGAAAGATGCAGTACTCTAGGTCAAGGACCTAGTTTAGTATACCAGTTATTATACTAATATAAACAAACAGTATACCACTAGTATGCTAATACAATACCAGAATTATTATACTAGTGAAGCTGTGGTAGCAGTCCAATTGGTTAGAACATGCTCCAAAAAACTCCTGGGTTCTACTCCTGCATAGGCCAAGAATGTTTTTATTATTCCATGTTCAATGACATTGTCCTGGGATCTGAGCCAGTTATTCAAAATACATGCCTCTAGTCTCAAAGACCACTAAGAAAAGTATGGAGGGATCAGCAGGACGCAGTATGGTACAGTGGGAAGTAATGAGGTTGTCTCAATTTTAATTCCACCACCTACTATGAGTTTGATTTTAGACAAGTTGCTTAAGCAATCCACAAAACAGGGATAATGACATTGCTTATATCCTAGGATAATTATGAAGTATAAGATATCACATGTCAAGCTCTTAGCACAGAATTCACAATACTTTCTAGTTATTATTGTTATTTATAATTATTGACATAAACTCACGGAGAGGCCCAACATACATGAACTAAAATGAGTCACCAACAACATAAAGGGCAGTGTATTGCTGTATCCCCAAATACTGGGCCCTTGATTTTTAGAACAGTGGTCTGTTCTTCAAGAATAGGTTGAGGCACCAGGAAGGGATGATGGATTTATTCTGGGAGGTATGTGCTAGACAGCCACGAGCTGTTATTAAGGGTACAACCTTGGGCTCGTAGCCACCTCTGATATTGATCCACTGAATTATAATGGCATGTGTCCTACGAATTTTGTGAATATTGTTAGTAAAATGTCACATAAAGCCAGGACCCGATTCTCACGGGGGGTACTTTAGTTTCTGAGTTATACTTCTTGAAGCACCGTGAAAATTTTTATATCTCCAAGCCTGCAGCTTTACTCTAATAATTCCCACGTGAATGGATCTTTCTCTGTTTTCAGCGGGTCAGTTTTCATTGAAGATGCTGTGTCCTAAAGGTTATAAACTGCTTGTATGAATATCGAATTTTTCACTTCCCTCAAAACTAACAAAACTTTTCAAAACTAGGTTTTTGAAAAATCCCACATAAATATACTAGGACTTATTTCCAAAGGGCAAGGAAAGTTCTTTTTGAAGATTTAGCTCAGTGACAACATCACTTCAGCCTGATTATATACTTGGGGCGATGCTGGAACTCACATCACTGGCGATGTCCCGGGAGGCCTTGGCCGCCACGATTGGGATGGCATCGGCTCGCAGGTCGTAGCCTTTCTTCTTTGCTTCTTCATTGGCGAGTTTATACAGAGTCTAAGTTTGGGCAAAAAATATATAGACACACATAGATGTTGACATTTATGCCCCCAAATTGACAGGGGACTAAAATAATTTACTAAGTTCAACACAGGTAGGCACCTATAATAATCTCCCACTGAGTGTTCTAAGCCTTTGCTTAGACTTAAAAATGATGTTTACATAGAACATTGCAGCTTTGTTTTTCATTGTAAAACTTGTGTGAAATTAATGAAATATAGATATTATCCACTGTTTCAAAATTTTTAGTTACAACCCATCAGTCAGTTTTGACGAGAACTAAAAAATTAAGCTGAAACTTGTGCACCTAAGGTGGCAAAATGTGGATAAGAGGGAAAGACTTGATTAACTGTTGATCATGGAAATTAATTCAATCCACACTGATTCTGCACCAGCTGTGCTTTGATGGTGCTGGGTACTTGGGAATCAAAGAGAAGTAGGAGACTTCTTCCATTGTCAAGGTTGTGGGAGAACTGATGGAAAGACTGGTAGACTGCAGACAAGCTACCAAAAAGTCAAACCACAAGAGGTGATTTAACCATATCATTGACAAAGAGCTCCAGGGAGGAACAATCAATTCTGAATTGAGAATCAAGAAAGTTTTTGCAGAGAGACTGATCTTTGTACTAAACCTTGAGTAATGAGTGTGGTTTCCGGAGACTAGGATGGCAGTCAAGGCCAGAGGGCATTGCATGAATCAAAGCACAAAGGAGAGAAAGTGCAGGGGTGTCAAATGGAGTGGGGAGCAGTGCCAGGCACAAGTGGCAGGAAAGGACTGAGAAGAACCTAGAGTTGGTCTGAAGGCTTAGTGCTAAAATAAGTTTGTGCTTAATTCTATAGGAAATAGGAGACCATGCTTTGAGGAAGAATGACATAATCGAATTTGCATTCTATCTTCCTGTCCTAACTGAGGTGGTGGTGGGGGGAAAGCAGAAGAACTAAACTGAGAGAGAAAAGACAGAGAAAGCAGAATATTCTGGCAGGCAGGTTAGGTCTTTGAAGCAATAGCAACACTACAGCCTCTCTGAGCTTTTGCAGCAAAGACAGAGCCCAGATTTCCAAAAATGCTCAGTGGCCAGTTACAGAGGCTCTTTGTCTTCTGAAATTCCTACACATACAGTATATGCTTTCCTTTATACAGGAAACAATACAGGACCCATATTAGAGGCTTAGCTAAAAAAAAATTCGCTCCCTTTTGCTTTGCAAGTAGGACTTGATGTTTTTTGGTTTTGGAGACAATGAAGAGTTAGTTATATAAGTGCTAAAATTATAGTTTGCACTCGCCAAAATAAAATGACTCAAGATGGTAGCTCATTTAGCTACATTCTCTAAGTTATATCCTGCAGAAGAGTGATAGACGGTTGACTTATACCTTCAAAGAAACAATATTTTCTTTGCTGGTAGCACAAAGCTGGGAGAAATAACTAACACATCAGCTGACAGAAAAATCAGATTCACAAACATCTACAGAGGCTTACACCAGTAGGCTTAATCTAGGGAGAAGAAACTGCAGAGATAAATGTCAATCTTTGAATCTTTGAATTCCTTTTAAACTGAATTTAAATTGCCAAATGTATAAATGCAGGATAGAGGAAACCTAGCTTAAGCCCATGCAAAATGTCTTGGGGTTTTAATTGAGCCCAAGTTGCACAAGCCCCAGCAATGACAGGGCTGCCAGGGTGTTAAGGCCCTGGGTGCAGAATTAGAGGTCAAATGTCCAGAAATGAAAAGAAGATGTCAACCGTATTCTACACTTGCAAGATTTTGTTTGGTTCAGAGGGTCACATTCTAGCAGGGATGTCATGTGAGGAATGCACAGGAACTGGGGATGGCTGGATTAGAAAGAGAACCTGGGGTGAGGGGGCAGGGGAGGCACCACAGTAGTTACCCTCTCCACAGAGTTGGCAGACACTGGTTTTGCACAGCCTCAGAGGACTAGGAAGGTCTGCAGAGAGAACTCCGTGACTCTGCATCAGAACCATTTCCTCACGGAATTTTCCAGAACAAATGGGCTCATTTACAAGATAAACACCTTGTCACTGAGAACACTTAAGCAAGGGCAGGATGACAACCTGTTGGGTGGGACTCTTGGAGTAGAAGAGAGGCTGACCTCTCAGCGTAAACATCCATGGCTCTGACATGGGGGCACATGGCCCTATGCTCACAGAAAGTGAAAAGGAATGGGCTCATTAAATACCCTGGTGGGTCCTCTCTCTATTTCTTCTTTCACTGGGTTATTTGATAATTCTGTGATTTTAGTCCTTGACTTAATTTTATAAATTAATAATCTTAAATCTTGACTTTAAACTACAATTTGGAAAAAAAATCCTATATGGAAAATATATCTAGTACAGCAATACAGCACAAGAAGAAGATAAATGTATATTTAATCTACTGTTAATTTCCTAACTTAAAAAAATTAATAAAAGTTCTGATTAACTTTATGATTACTGCCTAAATCATTCATTCTTATCTATTTTACTTCATAAGTGATAATTTGTAGTACTTGAAGTTTGATGTTTAGGATGAGAATTGAGAAATATAAGAGGTGTTATTTACATGGAGCAAGAAAAAAGAATTCTTTATAAGGTTGCTATATAGTATTATATCACCTTAGACAGATTAACTGAAATAATACACAGCATGCAAAATTCATAGAATTAGTATCTGCCCTCACCTCACTGTAGTTGATTTTGTTCATTCTTGCCAACGTAATTTCTGGTGTGTCTGGCATGATGTGGACCTGGGTCTTGTCTTTGTCCCAGGCTTCTGTGTATAAACGCTATCAAAGGAAATAGATGTCATCAGGAAAAAAAAATCAGTATACAATTAAGAAAAATTTCAGGACTACAAAAACTTTATAAACAGAAATAACAAAAGGTTAAACATCTTATACACATGATGTATAATAGACACATCTTCAGGTAATTAGTTCAGAGAACAGATATTTAGTGCCTTATGATAATCTGAAATGTGTGTTAAGAAAAGGAAATTGAGAGTATCTTTTATACAAAGATAGTTTTCCATAAAAATATGTCATTTTATCAAAACTATGAAACAAATACTAAAGTAACTATTAAATATAAGTGACACAGAGATAGATACGGATGGATGGATAGATATCTTTGGTTGCTCAATGCTTGCTTGCCTGCTTTTCTTGATTATGCTTCTTTTTCTTTTATTTCGCTTTAGGAGTCCTACCTTGGTTCTCTGAAATTTGAAGCCTCACCTTATTCATGTTGATGGCATTATTCTTGGCTAACACTTGTTCCAAAGAATCAGTCACACTGGTAAATTTGAATTTGTCGGGAGGCTGGCGATAAATTTTATCACTCAAAATTTCAGTTGCCCTTTTGCATTTTTCCACATCCAAAGAGCCAATAGGAACCCAGCCGATGCCTCTCAACCATTGCAGATCTGACTTGTACATATTCTGTTGAGACAGTCAATGAATATTTATCTTGGCATTGGGAAAACATTTTCATCTAAAGGATATGAAATAAAGAGTACTCTTGAAAATACAGTTGAATGGACAGTCTATCAGATCATACTTCTTTTTGTCTGGAAAGTTAAACAATTATTACTCTCAAGGAAAGAAGAAATGCTATTCCTGCCTTGCAGGGCCTCGTAAGCTTGGTGCCTTTTGTTACCTTCTCCAAGGGATGTTAATTCACTGATTTCCTATCTTTGCATGCCATTATGATCCTCATATACTCACATCGCTCTGGAGGTCATAGGCCTGTCGAGCATGGATGACATCATTCTGGTCAGGCAGGCACGTCCACTGGTGCAGGTAGTTCTTGTAGTCTACATCACTGACTAAGGTCTGGCACTTCTTGGCCAGCACCAACCCCAGCATGTCCACTGGGCTGCTGAACTTGGTCTTCCACTTCTCAAAGTCCTTCTTGTACTCCCTGTCACTCTGGACCTTGGCCACATGCATGGACCACATCATCTTGGGGTCATCATGTATTGCTCGGGCACCAATGTGATGGCCAAGTTGCTGACGATAGCCTTCTTTGTACTTGTACTAGAAGAAGAAAAATCCTTGTGATCAACTGTTTTAACTTTTAGTAAAATGCAATTACTAGGCCCCAATTTTCCTATTCCTTAAAATATAATGATTTCCTCCTATATATAAATACATGTACTTTGTTAACAACTTAGAAAATAAAGTATATATGCATACAAAAAAAAACAACATTATTCTATCACTCAGTGTTAACCACCATAAAACCACTTTTCATTGTGTGTGTGTGTGTGTGTCAGAATAAAATTAGAATAAGACCTGGCTTTTCTAGTTATTATACAAGCACTCATCTGTGTCATTAAATATTCTTTATAAATATGAATTTTTAATGGCAGCAGGTATTATACATTATTTTGATACATTTTAATACTTTTAACCCTTCTGTAAATGTTGACCATTTATTTTTAAATTATGATAGTTACTTCTCATATTTCGGAAATAAAGAAACAACTATATTCTTGACTTTGTTGACTAATGAAATAGAAGGATAAAAGTTCCTAGAAATGTAAGTAAAGAAATCACTTAAAGATAGTAAATATTGGCAACCAATCACCAAATGCAGAAGCAAACACACGGTACGTGTGGATGACTGCACAACGAATAGTGTGTCATATTCATTCAGCCCTTGTAGGTTCATTGGTTCATAAAGCGTGAGTTAGTTTTGAAGGAATCCTACAATGAATTCAATTGTATATAAGAATTATCATGTGGAAAAGCCCAAAAGATGTCTGCACTACAGCCAAATAGCCAATGCTTTCATTCGGCATGAAATGGACAATATTTTGAAATGCATATTGCTATGGACTCAATCATAGCTTTGTACTGAGAATTTTATTACCTTGATTCTAAACTATATTTAGAAAAAAGACTGTTGGCAAGAACTTTAACCTTGTACCTTACTTGCCCTACCATATAACCAGGAGACAGAAAAATCTTTGAGTCAAAGCTAGGGCAAAGAACTTTTTAGGTGCACTTACCTCACTTGCAATGTCTCTGGAGGCCTTGGCCGCCCTGATGGGAATGGCATCCAGCCGCATATCATAGCCTTTCCTCTTGGCTTCTTCTAGGCCAAGTTTATATAGTTTCTGAAATAGACATAAATCATCATAAGTTTGATTTATAAAGTGCAGTGTAAGTAAAATATATCACGTGCCATGAATATATTGCTTACGTCACTGTAATTTATTTTGTTTTGCTTAGCCAGTAAAACTTCAGGAGTATCTGGCATAATGTGGACCGTGGTTTTATCTTTATCCCAAGCTTCTGTATATAGGCGCTAAAGGAAAAAAAAAAAAAAAGACATGATTAGTGTAGGCTAGTAATGAATAGAAACATAAATTTTTTTTTTTTAATAATCTGGTTCTTAATGAGACTAAAGACAGTCTGTTCTGTGAGTTGATATGTGTGACATCTTCAGGTCTAGATTCTCATATCAGTAAAATGCACAGCACTTACTTAAAAACCACTTTAATACCAAGCAAAAGAATTAAATACGATTTTTCTTTTATAGAAAAAAATGCCCATGTTTATACAGACACTCTCTCTTTCACGTGCACACACACACACACACACACACACACACAAATACCTCCTTCAATTAAAGACAAGACTTACATGATTCATGGTAATAGCATTGTTTTTTGCCAAAACCATTGGGATGGAGTCCATAAGGCTGGAGAACTTGAATTTATCTGGGTGCTGACGGTAAATGTGATCACTCAAAATCTGGGTAGCTCTCTTATTCTTCTCATCCTCCAGAGAGCCACTAGGTAACCAGCCAATGCCTCTTAGCCACTGAAGGTCGGACTTATACAAATTCTGAAATTACAGGTGACAAGCCACTTAACATAAGCATAAAATATGCCCCTAAAGAAATAAAATTATATATTATTTATTTTACTAGACTATAGATATTTAAATGGTTGAATTCTTGGGAAATTTACAAATTTTGGTATGTGTTCTGAAGCAATGGAATAGTCAAATTAGAAGAATATTTTGGAAAATATTTTATTTTAGATAGTATTTTAAATAGTAGCACACAGAAAATGATCCAACTCTTCTAGATCAGAATATTAGAGGCTTTCACCAAAGCAATGAGGGTTTTGTTGGCTCTTTGTGGGATAATGGTGCATCCAGATATTTAGGGGACTGGATGGGGCATGGGCATTAATCTAGGGACACAGAACTCAGTTGTGTAAACTCAACACCACTTACTTTAGGGAAAATTTTCTTCTTAGGAAAACAGCCATGGTATTTAGTTAGCCAAAGGAAAATCTTAGACTCACATCGCTCTGGAGGTCATAGGCCTGTCGAGCATGGATGACGTCATTCTGGTCAGGCAGGCACGTCCACTGGTGCAGGTAGTTCTTGTAGTCTACGTCACTGACTAAGGTCTGGCACTTCTTGGCCAGGACCACTCCTAGCATGTCCACTGGGCTGCTGAACTTGGTCTTCCACTTCTCGAAGTCCTTCTTGTATTCCCTGTCACTCTGGATCTTGGCCACATGCATGGACCACATCATCTTGGGGTCATCTTTGATGTCCCGGGCTCCAATGTGGTGGCCAAGCTGCTTGCGAAAGCCTTCCTTATATTTGTACTGAAGAAAAAAAATATTCCTTGATGCTTACAAGATTAACTTATGTTGCAATTACAAAGCACATGAACTCTACATGTTTCACAAAGCCTAGAGAGCCCCAGAATTACAATACTTGTAGGAAAGGTTAAAGGCTAACTCCAGGTAGAAATGTCACACATAATACATTTCATACAAATTCCAGCTACAAATACCTTGAGTTGGATCATTCCACTCTATTTTAATTTGTTACTCCTTGGAAGATTCTGTTCAATTTAAGATTAAATTGAAATGGCTTTAAAGTGATACATTGTAATCAAATCAATATAAACAGTGGATAAAGTCTTACTTCACTGGCAATTTCTCGGGATGCTTTTGCGGCTTTGATTGGTATGGCATCAAGAGGAAGATCGTAACCTTTTTTCCTCAATTCCTCATAACCCATTCGGTAGAGTTTCTGTTAAGAGATGAAGATCACTTTGGGAAAAGCTGTTTTCCATAAACAACTGCAGCATAATGAATGCAATGTGCTAAATATTTTAAGAGTCCCTGAAATAGTATCTGCTCTAGAATACTCAAATGTAATTGGAAATTATGCCCATTGATTGCTAATGATCCTATTTTAAACTGTAAAGCTCTTCGATTACCCAAATCAACATAATTAAATTTTAGCTCTTCCCAAATATTTCTGAGAATGAGGCAGAAGTAAATTGATAGAGAAGTGAAATAAAATATCATTTAGGTGCTGTTTTCCAATTAACTTTGAGTGTTTCATTGGAAGTTTTTGCTAGACGAGAGTAATGCTTTTCGTGGGGAAAAAGTATGCCTAATGGGCTGCCTCTTTCACACAGCTAACAGGTAGCAAAATAGCCTATTTTACAATATAGAGCTGTCCATAGTAGGGTCTGCATCTGGAGGTAAGAAACAAAATCCTTCATAGTTTTTTAAATCTAAGATTTTTTTGGAGGAAATTTAAATTTTGAATATAAAAGCTCAAGTGAAATACTTTCTTCAGATTTGTTACATAATGAAATATCTGAGAATACAATTTAATGCACTTTATTCTGAAACCAGATTGTTTAAAATGACTTTTGATCTTGGAATGTGTCCATATTTTAGTCATTTGTGGCATTATCCTAATACATTATTTAATGTTGAAGCCTTTCTATTAGAGTTTAGAATTTGTCTTTAAAATATTTAATTTTTACATCTACAGATTTCAGGAAATTCTGCTATGAGGACAATAAAAGTAAAAATGGAATTCTCCTGCATGGGTTTTTTAATGTTCATTCATTTGAAATTTCATTGAGTTTTGTGTGTATTGGGCGCTATACTAGCTAGGCACTGTAAGCCCAATACAAATTGTCTCTGACCCTGAGGAGCTCCCATTCATACAGGGAAGAGCAATATAAACCATTATATTATGATGATATGTGTCATAAAGAACTACAAGGAACAGACAGCACAGACCCCCAACTCTGCCTGAGATAGGGAGTGCCAATTATTTTGATATTCAACCTAAAAACCACTAAATAAGGAATCTAAGTCACATGTAGTTCATTAAACAAAATCATTCAGACATGCAATTTATTTCCAATTCTTTGCCTTAGAAGCAATAAAAAGCTTTCTGAAAAACATGAATTTGGAAACTTACATCACTTGTATTGATTAAGTTTGCTTTAGCCAGAATAATGTCAGGTGTATCAGGCATGATGTGGATTTGAGTCTTGTCCTTGTCCCAAGCTTCTCTATAAAGTCTCTAAAATGAGAAAAAAGAGCTTTTCAGTGGTTTCATTCAAATAGTGAATGACATCATAAACTTCAAGCAGGATCACTGAATTCATCTGAATTAGGGGTTTTAACTGATAGCATAAGCAGATAACATGAACAGAAAATAAGTAGTGGTTTTTTGTTTTGTTTTGTTTTGTTTTTTAGTTGCCTGGGATATAACTATCTTTCAAAATATAAAGTATGGATTACTTTCTCAAGATTACAAATATCCCTGCCCATTAGAGATCAATCCAAGTAATGAGAGTTTCTGCCATGATCATCAAATAGAACAGAAGTTCTCCATCTGATTATAAAGGTCTCCCTCACTGTTTATCTGGGAGATAGTCCTTCCTTTCTCAAAAAATGACATATTTGAGGTATATTTAGAAATTTGAGTCACAGTCCCTATGCATTTTATTATTTATGGCTCTAATAATTTGGGTGGATTAGGATCCCAAGAGAATTCTGTATGGAATTTATCAAAATGTCTTCTATGTCCCAGAGCCATCCGCTATCTTTCTTCTATGGAAGACAAGACAACCCAAACAAAAATTTCATTTGTTTACTAAAACAAGGGGGTGAAAGTTTGATAAAAAACAGAGACCTGTCAGAGAATCTCCTCACAAGACACGTATCAATTACAAAAGATTAAATATTAATTTGACAGTGGAGAAACCTCTCAATACCACTTTAACTAAGTGATCAAAAATCAAATGATCAGTATTGGAATGCAAAGATATCATGGATCACCTGATAGGACATACGGAGGAGGGTACTACATGTGATGTCCTGCTAAAAGTTCAAGACCTGAATCAAATCATTAGGAAACAATAGACCCAAACTGTTGAAGATTCTGCAAAACAACTGGCTTATGTTCTTCCCAGATGTCAAGGACTTGGAAGACAAAGGAAGAATGAGGAGCCAGTCCAGATTAAAGGAGACTACAGACACCACAAACAAATGCAGGGTGTGATCTTGGATTGCATTCTGGATCAGAAAATAGTTTTTATTTTGTATAAAGGACATTCATGATAAAACTGAATAAATTCTATGGACTAGTATTGTTTCAAAGCTAATTTCCTGATTTTGATCATTGCACTGTGGCTTGGTAAAAGAATGTTCTTGTTTTCAAGAAATGCACACTAAAGTATTTGGGGATAGAGAGGCATCAATGCAGCAACTTACATATATACAACAGAAAAAAATAGGAAAAAAAAAAGCAAGTGTAACTAATGTTAACAATTGGGGAATTGGGATAAAGAAAGAGATATGCATACATAATTACATTTATATATTTATCATATATATTTAAATTATTTGTACTATTTTTGCAACTTTTCTCTATGCCTGAAATTATTTCAATATAAAAACTTGAGAAGTCTCAAGTTGAACTTGTCAGTTTCCCCTTAAGGCACTTAGTGTGGGTTACAGGGGTTGATGCTTTTCTCCTTCCTGCACATGCACATAACCCACAGAAGCTAAGACCTTCAGGATAAAAACAAAGCAAGGCTTGTCGATTTCCACATATGTTTATACTGGTTTTGTGCTCACCTTTCTGATTAAGATGAGATATTCTCAACCTCAGCACTATTGGTATTGTATCCTGGAGTATTCCTCGTTGAAGGGATCTTGTCCTGTATGCTTCTGGAATGTTTAGCAGCGTCCCTGACTTTTATCCACTAGATGCCAGTAGCATGCCAGCCTCAAGTTGTGACAACTGAAAAGATCTCTAGGTGTTGCTAAATGTCCCTGGTTGAGAACCACTAAGTTGGACCATTTCTTCAATGGTGTCATTTTCACCACAACCCTGCCCCACCCTCCCTGAAAAACAAGAAATGCTAGTATTTGTTTATCCTGAGATACATGTATTGGTTTATTATTCAAAGGAGAGGGGTGCTTGGGTGGCTCAGTCGTTAAGCGTCTGCCTTCAGCTCAGGTCAGGATCCCAGGGTCCTGGGACTGAACCCTGCCTCGGGTCCCTGCCCAATGGAAAGCCTGCTTCTCCCTCTCCCATTCCCCCTACTTGTGTTCCCTCTCTTGCTGTCTCTCTCTCTCTCTCTCTCCTTTTTTTTTTTTTTAAGGATTTTATTTATTTATTTGACAGAGATCACAAGCAGGCAGAGAGGCAGGCAGTGGAGAGGGGGAGGAGGGGAAGCAGGCTTCCGGCAGAGCAGAGAGCTCAATGCAGGGCTCGATCCCAGGACCCTGAGATCATGACCTGAGCTGAAGGCAGCGGCTTAACCCACTGAGCCACCCAGGAGCCCCTAAATAAATAAAATCTTTAAAAAATTAATAAATTTTTTTTAAAAAAAGGAGAAACAGAGGGCTCAAGAATCCACATGGCCCTTTTCCAAGGCCTTAAGGTATCTATACCTCCACATTGCTACAAACAGGGCATACTGCTGAAGAGGTCTGTTCCGAGGCATTTTTAATGTTGATAAATTTCATGATTGAAGGTTTCTCTCTTGCCCACTTTATTAGTTCAGAGCTCTGTACACGGCTCTGTTTCATGGAGAAAAGGGGGAGCTATTTTGCATAAATTTGTTGCTTTATTAGTCAGCCTATTGGATTCAAATTACCATCATAAAAAAAAGAAGAAAAGAAAACCTGAATATTTATAATAAAACTGACAGGTCAGCATTTATTATAAATTTTGGATACAAAAATTGCAAGAAGCCCATGAAAGGTTGGTTGGGAAGAGAGGAGCTACAATTTCTCAAATACTTACCATAAGCTGGTTATGAGGTTTATAATAAAACTAATATATATGATAGGTGTAAAATATATAGCAGAAGTAATCAGATCCTTCTAAGACCCAGACAATTATTACTATGCATCAATTTAAACTTTCTTACCTGTTCCAAAATCTCAGTGCACATCATTCAACTTTCTGTAATTTTCAGGGTTATGTTTCTCACTGAACAATGATGAGTACTCTTTCCCTTTGCATAGAATTACTCTACACTGCTATCTTTTATTTATTTAATTCAAAAAATATTTAGAGTTACATGCCACACACTGGTATCAGTGAGAGGGAAGTAAGTTGAAGATGGGATATATTCACACACATACACACACATGTATATATGTATGATATTACCTACGTGTCTTGACTTGGCGAAGCTAAATGTATTATAAAAGTTTGGCAGAAAATACACTCTTTATAACACTTCCATTTGCCTGTGCAAAGTACTCAAAATACCGCCCGTTCATAAACTTTACCCCAACAACAACAACGCAAAGTCTGGGTCTTTAACACATTCAAGTTTCAAAGAAAAAAAAGTATGTTTGATAGCGCTCTCATTTACAGGATGGTTAGTTGGTTGGCTGGATGAATGGATGAATGGATGGATGGATGGATGGATGGATAAATAAATAAATAAATAAGAAAATTTTAGATGACAAAAATTGGTACTAACACATTTTACGTGATTCAGTATAGGGTAGTTGATAATTCAAATGAAGCAACCAACATTATGCATCATGCTGTGTTGTGCTATGCTGTAGGATATGAAGCTATGCTAGCCTACTAATTATTAAGCAAATGCTATTGAGCACCTACCAGTTATCAGGCACTATAACTTTTCTATTTATTTCTAAAGAGTTACTCACATCACTCCTATTTTTGGCATTTGTCTTTGCCAGAACTATGTCCATGGCATCGGGAATGCTGGTGAATTTGTTTCTGTCTGGGGGCTGACGGTATTTCTTCTCACTGATGATTTCTGAAGCCCGTTTGTTCTTTTCTGCCTCCAAAGAACCCAGGGGACTCCATCCTATGCCTCTTAGCCACTCAAGGTCAGACTTATACAGATTCTGTGAAAATACAAAGCACTCCATCAAAAGCCCATCCTCATTTGGACCCTCGACTCAAGTGATTCTACACATTACAAACAGATGCATTTTAGATATTCAATAACAACTCCTCTTTTTACCTTGTCTCTCTGTGACCAAATGGCTACTCAAATAGTAATATATAAGCCATTCAATTAAATAGAAACTGACCTCACTCTGCAGTTGATAAACTTTTTTAGCTTGAATAACATCATTCTGGTCAGGCAGACATGTCCACTGGTGCAGGTAGTTCTTATAGTCTACGTCACTGACTAATTGCTGACATTTCTTGGCCAGCACCACTCCTAACATGTCTACTGGGCTGCTGAACTTGGTCTTCCACTTCTCGAAGTCCTTTTTGTATTCTCTTTCACTCTGCATTTTGGCTACATTCATGGACAGCACAAGCTTTGGATCATCTTGCAGACTCCGGAATCCAATATGGTGGCCAAGTTGTTTGCGGTAGCCTTGTTTGTATTTAAACTGAAATCAAAAGAATCAGTTCTTTTATTAACATAAACAAAGATCATGTGAAGCTCAACAATCTGAGCTTAATTAAAAGCTCCATATGCATTGTTGGCATGTCTGTTTTCCAAAACTGAAAAGAGAAAAGTGATGTCCCTGTTAATTTAGTAAGAAATGTAAGAACTTACATAAACGCTTCCAGAAAAAAATGTAATGTAGTTGATTCTCAGGGAAGATTATGCTAAATTCTAACTAGAGACAAAAATATATGCCAGGAGGTGCTAGACATTGGGTATGCAGACCTTAGGGTAACATTTGCACAAAACTCTTTTGATAGCCTTATGGGAGTGATCTGAAAATATGGGTTGCATGGCCAAGAAATAAGAAAGATTCAGGACTTGAGCAACAAGAGTTATGGTATAGATTAACTTATTAAGCAGTAGGAATTTTAGTGGTTTGCTATGTGGTTATATATTATAATCTTGTCCTGTTCAGGATCCATACCTTCATGCACATGTAGCTACAAAAAGCTAAATACATTAGATTAGAAAGAGAATTCCTCAAGATCTCAACATATTGCCAAGACAAGTCAAATGAACTACATAAATTTAAGAAAAGTGAAATCCACTATTTAGATTTAACTGGGAAAAAACTGCATTAATACTGGATGACTATTGTAATAGTAACAATAATAACAATAGTAATAATAGCATTTACTTGATGTTAGGTGCCTGGGCTACTCCTTCATGGAGTTAGGTCCTACTCTCACTTCATACCCGGAGTCACAATTATATATATTATAAATACTCAGGAGTTTAGGTTGACTATAAGTTCAGTATGGGCAAGCTGACAAAGCTGCTTATAAAACTAATGTTAAAGATTCTGCAGGGACACAGATAAAAACAAGTCAGAAACTCATTTACTCTGGCCTAACCTCCTGTGACAGGGAAGCACCACTAAATTTGGGCACAATATTTTGAGAAGGATACTGAAAAAAATAGAACAAATCACAAGTAGAGTGACGAGCTTTTCAAGAGTCATGAATAATCAGAATACTGAAAGACTTATAAAACTAAAACCAAGGAGAATAACTAAAAACGTGTAAAATGAAGAGGTATCAGGTGGAATAAGAAATAAGCTACTTTGTGATATTCTAGAACAGACTTAGAGTTGATCAACAACATAATCAAATTCAAAATAGGGAACTATATAATGACAACTAAAGATGATCCAACAAGGAAATGACCTGCTCTAAAGGGGCACATAAAATTTTTTTATGTGCAAAATTCTTTCATGTGTAAATGTTCACAGACCAGATGACCACCTGTTGAAGGTGGAGAGAAGGACATTGAGTGGGAGACTGCATTAAAAAGCTTTTGTGTTGGGGCACCTGGGTGGCTCAGTGGGTTAAAGCCTCTGCCTTTGGGCTTGTGTCATGATCCCAGGGTTCACGTCGGGCTCTCTGCTCGGCAGGGAGCCTGCTTCCCCCTCTCTCTCTGCCTGCCTCTCTGCCTACTTGTGATCTCTGCCTGTCAAGTAAATAGATAGAATCTTTGAAAAAAAAAATTACAAAAAAAAAGCTTTTGTGTTGTCTAACTAAATTCTATGATTCTAATTTATTAAATTAAGTACTCATAAAAATCTCTAATTTCCTTAATTTTTAAAAAGATTTTATTTAATTGATTTGACAGAGATCACAGGGAAGCAGGCTCCCCACTGAGCAGAAAGCCCGATGAGGGGCTCGATCCCAGGACCCTGGGATCATGACTTGAGTGAGCTGAAGGCAGAGGCTTTAACCCACTGGGCCACATAGGCACCCCTCTAATTTCCTTAAATTTTATAGAATATAAAAACTATTTGAGGAGCACCTAGGTGGCTCAGTTGGTTAAGTGTCCAGCTCTTGATTTTGGCTCAGGTTATGATCTCAAGGTTGTGAGGTTGAGCCCTGTGTCAGCTCTGCATTCAGCAGGGAGTCTGTTGGAGATTCTCTTTCTCTTCCTCACCCTCTTCCCCTCCCCCAATTCATCCTCTCTCTCTAAGATAAATAAATAAATTTTTTTAAAAAGTTTGAAACTAAGAGGAGATATAATTTCTACAGTGGTGAGAAAGTTCACATAAAGTTAATTTTAGGGTAAGACTTCAAACAGTTCTAACTAATGGTTCACACAAAAAGAAATCAGCTACTATCAAAAGTATAGTTAGGAAATCACTGATGCTATTTCTTCAGTTTCTAAATAATCTAAATAATCTAAATAATCTTCACCTCATGTAGAAGACATAACATTAAATGCTCCTGCGGGAACATTCAAGCATCATTATTGCTGTAGGTTCTTTGGCATGTTGATTCATTCTAATAAGGAACTGACCAGCAAGACAGTGAGTGAGTAATAATAAATTATCTAATTGATTTTCCCACATTTCTAGAGTGCCACAAATGAACTGATTTAAAGAAGATTTCCCCGGGACGCCTGGGTGGCTCAATGGGTTAAAGCCTCTGCCTTCAGCTCAGGTCATGATCCCAGGGTCCTGGAATCGATCCCTGCATTGGGCTCTCTGCTCCGCAGGGAGTCTGCTTCCTCCTCTCTCTCTGCCTGCCTCTCTGCCTACTTGTGATCTCTATCTGTCAAATAAATAAAGAAAATCTTTTTAAAAATAAATAAATAAATAAAAATAAAGAAGACCTTCCCTTCTATTCTTAGAATTCATTGCCAGATGCTGTCTTTACACAATTTTTCTCCAACCCAAGTCCTTGTCTTGTTTTAAAAAATTTTAAGATAAAAATTCCACCAGCATTTTTCAAAGAGCTAAAACAAACAATCCTAAAATTTGTATGGAACCAGAAGAAACCCAAAATTGCTAATGTTGAAAAAGAAAAACAAAACTGGGGTCATCATGTTGCGTGACTTTAAGCTTTACTACAAAGCTATGATCACCAAGACAGCATGGTACTGGTACAAAAACAGATGCACAGACCAGTGGAACAGAGTACGGAGTCCAGATAAGGACTCTCAACTCTATGATCAAATAATTTTTGACAAAGCAGGAAAAAATATACAGTGGAAAAAAGACAATCTCTTCATAAATGGTGCTGGGAAAATTGGACAGCTATGTATAGAAGAATGAAACAACCATTCTCTCACACCATACACAAAGATAAACTCGAAATGGATAAAAGACCTCAACGTGAGGCAGGAATCCATCAGAATCCTAGAGGAGAACACAGGCAGTAACCTCTTTGACATTAGCCACAGCAACTTTGAACATAGGCAGTAATCTCTTTGACATCAGCCACAGCAACTCTGGAGACAAGATATGTCTCCAAAGGCAAAGGAAACAAAAGTGAAAATGAACTTTTGGGACTTCATCAAGATCTAAAGCTTCTGCACAGCAAAGGAAACAGTCAACAAAACAAAGAGGCAACCCACGGAATGCGAGAAGATATTGACAAATGACAGTATAGACAAAGGGCTGATACCCAAGATCTGTAAAGAACTCCTCAAACTCAATACACACAAAACAGATAATCACATCAAAAAAATGGGCAGAAGACATGAACAGACACTTCTCCAAAGAAGACATACAAATGGCTATCAGACACATAAAAAAATGTTCATCATCATTAGCCATCAGGGAGATTCAAATCAAAACCACATTGAGATATCACCTTACACCAGTTAGAATGGCCAAAATCAAAAAGAGAGTTAACAAGTGTTGGAGAGGATGTAGAGAAAGGGGAACACTTTTACACTGTGGGCGGGAATGCAAGTTGGTGCAGCCACTTGAGAAAACAGTGTGGAGATTCCTTAAGAAATTAAAAATAGAGCTTCCCTATGACCCTGCAATTGCACTACTGGGTATTTACCCCAAAGATACAGATATAGTAAAAAGAAGGGCCACCTGTACCCCAATGCTCATAGCAGCAATGGTCACAGTCACCAAACTGGAAAGAACCAAGATGCCCTTCAACAGATGAATGGATAAAGAAGATGTGGTCCATAAATACAATGGAGTATTATGCCTCCATCAGAAAAGATGAATACCCAACTTTTCTATCAACATGGACAGGACTGGAGGAGATTATGCCAAGTGAAATAAGTCAAACAGAGAGAGTCAATCATCATGTGGTTTCACTTACTTGTGGAACATAAGGAATAACATGGAGGACATGGGGAAATGGAGAAGAGAAGTGAGTTGAGGGAATTTGATGGGGGAGGTGAACCATGAGAGACTGTGGACTCTGAAAAACAAACTAAGGGTTTTGGAGGGAAGGTGGGTGGGGAGTTGGGTGAGCCTGGTGGTGGGTATTATGGAGGGCAAGTATTACATGGAACACTGGGTGTGGGGTATAAACAATGAATTCTGCAACACTGAAAAGAAATTAAAAAAATAAAAGAAGAAAAGTATATTAAAAAATTTTAAGAGATAGTACTTCCTCTGAAATTCCAAAGTCCTCTGAAATTTTTTAGGTTAATTCTTAGATTTAACAAAATGACGTGTTGATCTATATACAGAATATCAAAGTCAAATATTTGCAAAAATTTAACTAATCAATAAAAATTGTACCTAGTTTATTCACCAAATTTATTATCCTTTCCAATCATAACTAGAAGTTGTCTTGTGAACAAATATCCCTATTTTATGAACTTTGGGACCAGATAGATATCCAACAAAAAGTTAAGCTCTCTGAAACTTAAACCCAAATTCCTGAAACTTCCTAAATTTTTTATGCCCCAAGGTAATTTATTATCATTATGTAGATATAAGAATGGGTTAAATAAAAAGAAGTGGCATCTAACTTTTAAATATGTGCATATAAAAATTTATCAACATCAGGACATTGAGGTTGATTTATTTTCTGGCACTTTGAATTTGTCTAAAATAGATAAATACAAAACAAATTATTTTCAGGCAAGCAAGGGAAAACTGAAATCTCTGGTTTCTTTGTAAAGTCTAGAAACATTGCATCTTAGTATAATGGATCTCACAGGTCCTCTGACTCAACTTGTGTTCAGGAAGCTCTTATTTTGATACTGAATCAGTAAGAAAGAAAGCAAATTTTCAGTAAATGAAGAGGGGAGGTAAGAGAAGATGAAGGGAATGGCATTACATTTTGAAAGGCAAGGCCTGTCTGTAAAAGTAGTCACCAGCATGAAGGTACCTGATTCAGATAAAATGCATCATAAAAGCCAAACAAGCCAAACTTACATCACTAGCAATGTCTGTTGAAGCTTTGGCCAACTGTACAGAAATTGCATCAGGTGGGAGATCATAGCCTTTCTTCAGAGCTTCTTCCCATCCGAGTTTATAGAGTTTCTGGAAATGAAACATATAACTTAGCATTATTCAGTAAATATTAGAACCCCAGTGGATTACTGAACCAAAATTTACCCAGAGAGCAGGCAGGAGATTCTATCATCTACCTTATCTCTAAAGATACAGATAAAACCAAACCAAGCTGTTTTAGGGGAGAACTGACTTAGTATTACAGGATCTTGCTTCAGTTTTCTGGCTCTGAGAATAGGCTCAGTTACAAGAGACACAGTACAGTTTTAGAATAGCTTTTCTGTTCAGACACTGTTTGGGCATATCAAGTATATCAGGTGCTTTCTCCCTGCTGTTAAGTGCAGTCTAGACTCACTGTTTTAGTCACAGATGTTAAAATAACTGGTAACCAAAAAAAGTCAGGAAACAAAATTTTGATAATCCAAGTGATAAAAGTAATAGATACTGATGTACCTTTTATGAGGTATAATAAATGAATTAATCTTTATGAATGAAATTTATTAAAATTTTTCATGTGTGTCAAAACTGAATATTAACAAAAACAGTTGAAAGTCATCCAGAACTTACTATGTGCTAAGTACTGTGTTGAGAGCCTTACATGGAAATTTCTCATTTGGTCCTCATCAATAAGCACTATTATGGTCCCAATTTTAGGGATGAGGAAACTAAGGCTTAGACCCGATGTTATATAACTCACAAATGGCAAAGCCAAAAACCCATACCAGATCTGTCTGATGCAATTTTTTCTTTCAACAATTATCTATCGATTTCCTTCTCTGTGCCAAGTACAATGAGTACTGAGATAAAGAAAACCAGCACAGTGCCTGTCTCCACAGAGCACAAGAGTCACAGCTAAAGCTCTTGCTTTTAATCACCATATTCTGCAGCATCTCTAACTTGCCAGTTTAAGTCATTCATTTTTATTACTTTGGAATTTTCATCAATTATTTACCATTACATCATTTAAAAAGTTTAATTACTTTCAAGCCAAATTCTGATATAGCTTTACCTGACTGTACAGAGTTTGATTCTGCTTGGCTTGTAAAATATCTGGTGTGTCTGGCATCACATGAATCTTGGTTTTATCTTTGTTCCAGTCAACGGTATATAAGTACTAGGAAGTTGGGAGAAAAAAGACATTTGTTATTTGAAGGACAAACAGAAAAGAAAAAGGTGTAACAGAGCATTTGAATTCACTCAATTTGAATTAGATTAAATTTAGTAACTGAAGTGGTATATGGCTCAGAAAAGACACCAAAAACAAACTCAGATTTTAAAAAAAGTAATATTTTTGGATATTTCCTATCTTCTAGAATTATTTGAAAGTTTTTAGTATATAATAATTTTTAAAAACAAGAGATTTTTAAGAAATAAAATAAAAAGATTTCCAACTCAATTTAGAATGTCAGGGGAAATAAAAGTAAGAAGTAGGCAGAAGAAAATGATGTAGGGACATGCTCTGGAACAGTCTGTCAGACCCCAGAAACAGAGGACCCAAACTAGATTTCCCAAACATGAACCAGGGGTTACTAGCCCTGCCTTGCTGGGAGCTGTAGGGAAGGACAGTTGTATAGAAAGATGGCTGTCTACCTTGTTCATGGTTTGTGCATTCTGTTTGGCAAGAACCATATCCATGGAGTCATTCAGCTTCTTAAACTGGAAGTTGCTAGGATGCTGGCGGTATTTCTGATCACTGGCATATTCAGTTGCTTTCTTGGCCTTTTCCACTTCTAGGGAACCAGCTGGACTCCAGCCAAGCCCTTTGTACCACTCATTGTAGTCCTGCTTGTATTCATTCTATAAAAAGAAGAGACAAATTCTAATTAACTTTTCAATTACTTTACTTTTATCAATTCGGACACAAAAGTATAGCATCAAAGACTGTGATCTCCATTCCCATGCTAGGAATCCAAACATCACCCAGAAAGAACAGAGACTTACATCACTCTGTATGCGATTCATATTCCTGCTCAGCTCAATGCTCATGGCATCTGGAAGGAGGATGTACTTGTGAATCAAATGCTTATAGTTGGCGTTGGTGATGTTGGCTTGGGCATCCTTGGCAGCCGTGACACTGAGCATGTCAGCAGGGGTGTGGTAGCTGGTCTTCGTATTCTCGTAGTTTTTCTTGTACTCCCGATCAGACTGCATCTTAGCCACTTGCATGGAATGGACTAATTTGGGATCATCCTCAAGGCTACGGAAACCAACCATCTTCCCCTTCTCCTTTTCATAATTGTATTTGTATTTATACTGTGAAAAAATTAGTTTGTTAGAGCAATTGCCTTGACTAGAAACATTCTAGTATTAACAGTCTATGTTTCATAAAAAGTGACACTTGTGTGAAGTGTGTAAGCCTGATGATTCACAGACCTGTACCCCTGGGGCAAGTAATACATTATACATTAATAAAAATAATTAATAAAAAAACTAAGGACATAAGAATGAAAAAAAAAGTGATACTTGTGTAGAATCCTAGTTTATAAAACATGCTGATTACTGCCCTCCCTGCCCCGTTTTACAGATGAGTAACCCAGAGAGGTGAGTGACATGCTAAGGTCACTAAGGACTAGAACCAAGAACGTAATGATGATATACCACACTGACTGGCACACATACTCTGTTGTTGTACACTATTGTTAGGATCAGAGATCTTTAGCAGTTGATAACAGTATAGCAAGTGAGAGAAAAAGGCAGAATGTTCTAAGCAGTTTACTGCTGCCCTAAGAAATCATCCAATCAGGATTTTACTGCAAAAAATAGGCTTAGTGTATGACATACACAGTATCATTATAGAGTAGCTTTATAGTTGTGGAGCTCCTTTTCCTTTAAGACTTTCTATACTGGTATAATGGGGAAGAAATTTTACTATTTATCACTCAACTTATTTCTAGAAAGGGAGGATCCTGATAGATGGAAAACTTATTCTGCCTATCTGCTGTGAGTCTGAGTGTGCAAGTTAGCGGGGAGGAGACTCGGGGAGCCGAATTACTCCAGAATAGAGGGAAAAGAATTTTGAGATTTCAGGGCAATGCAGTGGTGGCATAGGGATGGACAGGTAGGAAAGATGAACAGGCACAGACTATGAGAGAGAAAATGTCACTGCGGGGGAGAGGGGCGGGGGCTAAGGAAAAACTACTCTGAGAAGTGTTCCCCCCATTACCCTCAAACCACACGGGAGTACTGTGAGAAGATTTCTTGCAGAAACAACCAATGAAAGAACCAAGTTTCATATAGGTGTTATGTTATGGGAGTGGTGAGCTGGCACACCAGCTCTCTGGAAGGAAAAAGCCCTGATCTGTCATGTTTGTCAGTCTCTGTGGTATAAATACTCCCGCCATGGCTGGTGTCAAGCTACCAAGAATTTAACAACTGGCCTGCAAAACTCCTGATTATTTAATAATCAGCCGTCATGAGTCCAAAAGATCAGCATCTCTAGCACACCATTTAATGAGAGCTCCTGCTAGGAAGAGACTTCCTAAGAGGCAGGAAGTAAGAACAACCCAAATCTTTCACCAAGAAAGCTTGGTGAAGGGCTTTGGATTTCTACAGGCCATAGCGCTGGGGATGGAGTTCAAAGAAAATTCACCTAGATCTCATGAGCCAGGGAGAGCACACAGATATGTAGTCATAATGTGGTTAGCATTCTCTTTGTTTTTGTTTTTGTTTTCAGAAATACCAGAGAAAACAAAAGACCAAACCTAAAAAGCATTCACAGAATACAAGGAGGCCATTGTGAGCAGGTACACTTCCCCCCTGTATCTTTTCCACTGAGTGTTTTCAAAATTCAGCCCTCACTATTTTGGTAAATTAGGAAAAAAATCCCAGTCAGGTGAGTGTTTTCCTTCAGACTTACATCACTTGCAATATCTCTTGAGGCTTTGGCAGCTTTGATAGGAATTGCATCAGTTCTGAGATCATAGCCTTTCTTTCTAGATTCTTCCAAAGAAAGTTTGTAGAGTTTCTGTAAAGAGAGGCAAGGGAATGATGTTCTTCTAAATAGGAAAGCCTGGGTTTATTTGAAGAGCGTAAACTAGCACTGTGGTATCGTTTTTATTTTTGAGAATGCTTCATTGGTGGTTTGATGGATAAATGTTTTTATAAATAACAAAATTGTGTTTGAAAAAAGTCACACCCAAACATATCTTCAGGAAACCACTGGAAAAAGTAAAACTTAATGGTTTCCATTAGGTTATAAAATATGTTTAAAAATGTGAAAGCTCAGTAGATTCGCACTGATACAGTATATCAATTAAAAGTCAAGAGAAGACTACAAAACAACCATATTCTTACATCAAAAGTAAACTTCACTATTTTGCAATCGACACTTTTATTTATGTAACTGTGTGGATTCTACAATCCAAAAATAAGTCATCAACCACAAATCCCTGTATAATTCAGGAAAAACAGAAAACACTGGTAGGATTAGAGATTTCCTAGCAACCATGGTTAGGTTGAGAAATAAAGTGAAATAAAACGCATTTTCTGTGTTGAACATGCCTTGTTATGGAGCTTGCTCCAAATTCTTCAAAATGTTCTTCTTCCCTTCCCACTTAACTTTTTCTCAAGAACCCTTCTTTAGGACCATCTCAAAGCCTTGGTAGAGAGACTCCAGGAACCAGGTCCTGGGATTCTCACTTCCTTTTTCTCTTTTGGGGCCCCCAAGCCCTTCTCTTCCTGCCAAGTCTCTTAGAGAATGAGTACCCGCTCCTAAACAAAATCCAGCTGCCCTTCAAATTCCTAATTGCAGGGCCCAAGTCCCATCCACAGGCCAGCTCCAACTCTTAGCAAAGCAAGATTAGAAAGAGAAAGATGCTCATTTGCGTATTCCTACTCTTATTTTCAAAACATTCATTCTTATAATTGAGAGATATTGATTAGTTTATACTGGTTAAAATAAACCACGGGGAATTATACTTACATCACTCATATTAATTGCATTTGCCTTCGCCAAGACAATCTGGGGGATATCGGGCATAATGTGGACTTTGGTCTTATCAGCCTCCCATGCTTGTTTGTAGAGGTGCTGGAAAGTTTTTAAAAAGAAAAAGTGAAAGTTAGTATTTAAAAATCTTAAAAGGTGTTCATTTTGTGTGTGTGTATATACTTATATATATTTAACTGCACATGAATACCAATATTTTACTATTTTTTTATTTTATTATTTTTATTAGCTAGATCTTATTTTTTTAATTTAAATGGAAAAGGTGCTAATTCAAACAAGACAGCAGAGAGGATGTAAGATAGAAAGTAAGATGATGCCAAGATGAGAACCATAGGAAGAGCAAATGTACACTGAGAGATGTCTTGGCGATCATCAGTTGAATCCTCTTATTGCAGAGTTGAGAAAATCATAGCCCAGAGAAGTAATGCACCTTGCCTAAAGACACACAGCAGGTCTGGGCCATCATTTCCACAACTCTGCAAGAAGAGGCTGATGATTCTTATCTTGGTATCATTATTCTGAAATGATTAATAAATCATTGCATTGAAAAAGAAATAAAAGGTTTGACATCTAAAAAATAAATGTGAGCTTATGATAGTTTAAATACTAAAATCTTAAAAGGGATACTGAGATCTGTGCCTTGTCTTTTAGACAAGTCCCTGTCCAAGAGATCAGTCATCTTGACAAATCAGTTTTCTCTCTCAGAAGACTCCAAGGGATTTACTCAGACACTCAGCATAAAACAGCTCTCTCTAGTACAAGTAGGACCATCATGTTCTTTAACTGCTTAATGTTAAAGTCCAAATAACGTTTTTCTTTCTTTCTTTTGTTAATCAGCAGCATTTCAAATTATGATCCATACAATATAACCAATGTTGCTGCAATTATTTTATTATTTGTAACTTAAAAACCAAAGTTCAAGGTGGATATGCTTTTTGGTCTTGATATCTAACATGGCTAATAAATTTCAAAATACAGTAAGGCTTTTCTAAAGGCTGGAAATATTAATGCAAGGAACTACTTGCAGAGAACAACTGCTCTTGTGATTTGCCCAGAGAAGGTCCTGCTTTGGAATGCCGCTATAGCCACAGGATCGAGAAGTCTCCCTTGATTCCATAAAAGCAGCTAAGAAACTGGAGTGGATCCCAACACCCAGCTGTTGGGCAAATAATCTGCTGATTCAGTGTTGTGGACTTCTACTCAACCTTACCTTAGACAAACAAGACTTCTTTCAAAAATATGCACGAAAAGAAATGACTCCTATTTTCTTATGTCTGTTGGACACAGTGGTTCATTGAACAATTCGGGCGCCACTAATTAGGACTAGATTCATTTTTTTTAATCCACAAGTCCCTTTTTCAAAGCCGAATGAACATTAATTGTGATGCCCTAAAACTATTATCAAAACCTGCAGGTCAAATATAAGAAGGCCTGGCATTTTCCTGTTGCACAAGAAATATTACAATATTGAAAGACTCACTTCATTCATAATTTTTGCATTATTCTGGGCCAAAACCATGTTCATTGAGTCCATCAAAGTGGAATACTTCAAAGTGTCTGGGTGTTGGCGGTACTTCTTTTCACTGATAATCTCCATGGCTTTCTTGTTTTTCTCAGCCTCCAGTGAGCCTAGAGGGAGCCATCCAATGCCCTTCATGAAGTCAACGTAGTCAGCTTTGTACTGATTCTGCAAAAGAGGAAATGTTCAGGGATCAGAAGAAACCAAAGCTACCAAGAACCAGGAGTGGGTATTCTATATTTCCTAAGTTCCACTTGGGTTTTCAACCAATAGTATATCGAACTCCAACCATTTTTGTCCCTAAACATTATCTTTTTTTTTTTTTTTTACATTTCTTTGCATGAGAAATTAAAACTAAGCAGTAATATCTTTGTGATTTGTTTTCCTAAATGTCTTCGTAAGGAAAAAATGCTAGGAAATACCAACTAGATTAGCTATCATGTGACTGCGATCTCGAGAAAGGTGACTATGCTTTTTTTTAAATTCTGACAATCTGTTTTTTTAACTTGTGCTTTTGGCCTGTATACATTGTTTTAATTTAAGTTCAATTAACCAACATATAGTACATCATTAGTGTTTTGTTTTTTTTTTACATCATGGGTTTTTAATGTAGTGTTCAATGATTCATTAGTTACATGTGATCTGATGAGCACTGAGTATCGGTCTAAATTTTTAGAAAAATTCCCCAAGTTTCCTTACTTGACAGATGACTCACCAGGACTCCGATTCTCTATTTCATCATAAGCTTTGATCACCCACCATTGTTACAATTCCCTTGGGTGTGCCAGAAACCTCACTGGTATTCTGTGCAAATTTTGCTTTTTTCCCCTTAATACTGATATTTTCCTCTACAACTCTTCCTCGGTGCTTTAATGTGGGCACTATGTACCTGCTTAGGAATTAAGAGCTCAGCTCTTACATTCCTAAAGAAAAACACGGGCTTGGCATGGCCTGCCTTTGGCTTGTAATTAAAATTCTTTTTCCCCAGCTGCCAAATAAATGGCCTCTACAGCTGAATTCTTGCTACTAATCTGTGCCTTCCTCACATTTGTTCCAAGAACTTCCACCTCCTCAATGTTTCATCAGCAAGTAATACAAGCAATTGCTTGTACTGAGGTTGGAAAAAGTGGAATAAACACTGGTTAGGAGTGAGGGGCAGGAGCCAGCAAGTAGTCGGACTTCCTGACTTTCATCTTACTTGTTTACCAGGAGCTGTTTCTGCTTCTGACTCTCTTTGCTCAACATGTTTCCTTCAACATGTTCTCTGAAACAAATTTTCATTTGCCCTAGCTGAATCCAGCATCCCCCAATCCTCACAGCAATAATGGTAGAAAATAAGACTTTGGTGTCTAGAATGTCTCATCCCCTTTTGTTAAAAGAAACAAACTCTACTTAAGGTAAAAAATAAACAACTTGCTGGGAAATTACACAGGAATTTCTTTCAGGAGTTTAAAAAGGTCTTCATTTAGGGTCATTCCTAATTTGCTTATTAACTATAGTCAGTGTTCTGCAAATGATGTGTCTGTCACATACATCGCTTTGAATCTGCATCATATTTTTGGCCAATTCAAAGCCCATGGCGTCGGGAAGCATGTTGTAGGAATGGATCACATTTCTGTAGTTGGCGTTGGTGGCCACTTCCTGAGACTTCTTGGCTGCCACCACGCTCAGCATGTCCACCGGGGTGTGGAAGGAAGTCTTCGATTTCTCATATCCCTTTTTGTATTCCCGGTCTGACTGCATCTTGGCCACTTGCATGAAATGCACCAACTTGGGGTCGTCCTCTAGGCTCCGGAAACCAATGTGTTTTCCTTTGGCTTGCTCGTAGGCTTGCTTGTATTTGTACTGTGGATGGGAAAAGAGGCCCGGTGAGGAAGGCAGTGAAGGAAAGAGAGCAAAATATAACTCATTAGATTCTATTAACTTGGTCAAAGGTGTATGGTTTTAGAGCTCACAGGGATGGAGCAAAATTTTTTTACTTCAAATTTCTTGCCAGACTTGAGTCCATGGAAAGAAAATGATCTCAGAGCTAATCTAAGAGATCCGTGAATAAGTTGCCTTAGGGTGCTTTAGAAAGCAGCTTTTCTCACTCAGCAGTCTCCTCAGAATGGGCTACAGGTACAATTTCTCATGGTGCATCTTTAATTTAGGAAAGAGCCTAATAGGTGATCTCTTGGGTAAAATGAGTAGACTGTATCCAATATTTGCTCAGAACTGCCTATAAATGATTTGAATACTCTAAAAAACAACTTATTTTAACAAAACCAAGTACTTTTTACATCAAATAGTGAACAAATGATTAGAGGGCCCTTGGACTGGGTGAAGACAAATGTCTTATGTGTTCCATGGACGATGGTCCCACCGACACTGGGTAGGGTTGACTGCAGCTCTTGAATACACACACACGAATTTGGCTCATTTGCTTCTTATTTGCTCAGCCTAAAAAAGGCCCAGTGGAAGCACTTACATCACTGGCAATGTCTCTACAGGCTTTGGCAGCCTTTATTGGGATGGCATCAGGCCTCAGGTCATATCCTTTCTTCTTTTCTTCTTCCCAGCCAGCTTTGTACAGTTTCTAAATAGAATGAAATAGAATAGCACCAGCAACTTGTTATTTGAGTTAGAATGGGAACCCTGATTTTGCATGGTTGGTATATAAAGGAGACATTCCTGAAGTATTAGTTCCCTCCAGCCTCCTCTCCCACTTTATTGTTGCTGTTAATCTACTTACATCACTCATGGTGATTTGGTTCATTCTGGAAAGTAAAATATCTGGAGTATCGGGCATGACGTGAATGGTGGTCTTGTCTTTGTTCCATTTTTCAGTGTAGAGCCTCTGCAACAAGGAGGACAGGCACATGAGTGTACAGCGGGACAAGTCTGTAACAGCGCTGTCGACAGAAGGAGACTCACGTCTCCACGACAGAAGCGATGAACTCTGAATACAGGTAAATGGATGACATAGCAAGAAGATGGGCTGATGAGACTGAACACACAATGAGGGGGAAAAAACCATCAAACTAGGGAGCCCTCTTCCACAAAGACAACAAATGCCACCTTGCCCCAACCTCACGCTACATGGAGTTTTGCGGTTCTGTCGCACCCTCAGCGTGGTGTAGACAGACAGCCTGCATCGGTGTGTGTGGGATCTCTCTAGAAATGGTGAGGGTTATAGAATTCCCCCTCCCACCATCGCCACCACCCCACCACCGCCACCACAACCATCAGAAAGATAAAAATGCGGACGATTATAGCAGCACCGCCAGGGTCAGGTGTTCTGGGGCTGAGACCAGCAGGGGAGCGCCTACCTTATCCATATTCAGTTTGTTACTTTTGTTAAGTGCTTGTTCCATCGTGTCCATGGCATAGGTGAACTTCAGCTTCTCAGGGTGCTGGCGATACTTCTTCTCACTAAGGATCTCTCCAGCTTTCTTTGCTTTTTCCACCTCCAGTGACTCTATCGGGACCCAGCCGATCCCCCTCATCCAGTTGGTGAAGTCGGATTTGTATAGATTCTTTACAATGAAAAAGGAAATTTTCATTTCAGAAGGAGTCAGGGCTTGGGTTTCTTTGGGTAGATGATTTACTCTTCATCAAAAAGAAAGAAAAAATGAGGGAGAAGAGAATCCCCTGCTTTTTATGCCCTACCATCTTTTGGAAAAAAGAATTTTAAAAGCGACTGCATTCAGGGGCTCCTGGCTGGCTCAGTCACTAGACCATGTGACTATTGATCTCAGAATTGTGAGTTTGAGCCCCACATTGGGTACAGAGATTACTTAAACATAAAATCTTAAAAAAAATAAGTGATTGCATTTGTGGTAGTTTTGAACTGGAAAAACTGATCCAATAATTCCTTTCTAAAACTTAACTTTCTTGAAGGAAAAGGTAAAAGGATTTTACATAGGAAAAGATACTACATTGCACCCATTTGTGTCTCTTAGTTTTTCACAGAATACATCATGTACTTGTGTCTAATACACATACACACACATGCACACGCACAAACACACAATAACCAAAACAAATTTTAAAGCTATGTTATAGTTCAAATGAGTGAAATTCTAAAACTCTAAATTCTGGAGAGGATCTCTAATTATAGTGAGTCTGGCCAGGTTTAAGATGAGGTAAATGGAACTGCCAAGTTCTTGTTCTTCCCTCCCATCAGCTAGAAATGGATAACTAACTCTATGCCAATAAGCTGTTGGCCATTACATACATCGCTTTGGATCTGCATTGCATTCCTGGAATGTTCCACGTTCAAGGCATCAGGTAGCAGAGTGTAGCTGTGGAAGGGTTGTTTGTAGTTGGCGTTGGTAACGACCTCCTGAGATTTCTTGGCTGCTGTCACGCTGAACATGTCCAAGGGTGTGTGATACCTGGTCTTGCTGGCTTCATAGCCCTTTTTGTACTCACGATCTGATTGTATCTTGGCCACATTCATGTAATGAACCAATTTAGGATCATCCTGAAGACTGAGAAATCCAATTTGCCTGCCTTTGGCTTTCTCATAAGCCTCCTTATACTTGAACTATATGAAAAAGAAGGACAGACAGAAGTTTGACAGGGTCAATTATAAGAAATACTGAAGTGTTAGACTGAATCTACATAACAGATTAAGCAATAACCAAATTTGGTCTGAATCCACGTAACATCTAAATTTTTTAGAATTTTTAAATAAAGAACTGACAAAATATTTCTAATGGAGGGACCTGAGATCTGCTCTGGGGATAATTAAGAACGGGATAATGTGTGGTTTACATCTAGATTATTCATAAAGAGATTCTTTGAATATTCTCAAATGTTCCTGAAAAGTTTATTAAAGATTTGGTGTGTATTTTTTAATGATCTATTTCCAAATACTTTGCATTGCTTTAAAAGTACTTGCATAGGGCGCCTGGGTGGCTCAGTGGTTAAAGCCTCTGCCTTCAGCTCAGGTCATGATCCCAGGGTCCTGGGATCGAGCCTCGCATCGGGCTCTCTGCTCCGCAGGGAGCCTGCTTCCTCCTCTCTCTCTGCCTGCCTCTCTGCCTACTTGTGGTCTGTCTGTCAAATAAATAAAAATCTTAAAAAAAAAAAAAAAGTACTTGCATAATCCTGAATAAAGTTTAGCAAAGCTCTTATACAATTTATTTTTATTGGACTCCAAATGAATGAGTTTTTACTCTATCAAGGTATTATATCAATTCATATGAAAATAAAACTTAATTTCTAGAAAGTAATTATGTAAGTAGGAAAGTAACTAAAATCCTATCATTTAATCTATAATTCTTCCTGGTTTTCCTATTTACCAGATTTTTTCTTTGTGAAAATTATATTTAAAAATTGTATTCTTTTAAAAACTTGGAGGCTTTTTAAAAATATAGTGACATTTTGGAGAAAATCCAAATAAAAAGCAGTTTCCGAGTTCATAAGAATGATACCAATGACAGTTGCAACTACTTCACGATTTAAAACAAAGAATTTTCTTCTTTGCAGCAACTGTATTGAATTTCTAAAGATTTTAAAGTGAAGTAATATAAGAAAGTCATTGGCACTTATGCTGTTGGGAAATATTTTTATATTACAATTTATTTATTTCCTAATACAGCTCACAGCCTCGCATACCATGTAGAGATTTTAAAAATATAAAGAAAAGTTTTCTACTTTCAAATTATACTTACATCACTAGCAATATTTCTTGAACTTTTTGCAGCAACAATTGGAATAGCATCTGGTCTCAAATCATAGCCCTTAGCAAGAGTCTTCTTCCAGTCTGCTTTATAATGAGACTTGAAAAAAGGAAAGAGTATTTTATTATTTTATTATTCTACTTGAACACATTTCTATATTTTCAAGCTTTTTTTCTAAACATGGAATACTTTAATTTTCTTATACTTTTTGTGATGAAACAATTAATACTCATAGAGAGGTATGAAAACTAAAATAAGAAATTCAATACCACCCAGATTTAATCACTCTTAATGTTTAAATATTACTTAGGAAAGCAGGGAAAGTTTTTAAATAAAAGCATAGAAATGAGTATAAAAAATGTTTATTTGGAGATAAAAGAGAGCCTAAAATTATAGGGAAAATGACTATGTCATCTTTTAAGAAATGAATGATTTTATCCAGGTTTATGTTTTTAAATTAGAATTTACCAACTTTTTTTTAAAGCAAAAAGTAAAAATTCATAATAGTGAATTTAAAGATCACCACCAATTATGTACTAGACTACCCAAAAGGCTCATTACATGCAAAAAGAGAGTTTCTCAAGAAAATTACAATAAACTTTCATACTAGTTTTAATAACTGAAACAAGATTATAAAGCAATATTTGTCCTTATTATAGACTCTTCACTACTGTACTTTCCAATCTTGTGTATCTCATTTTGTTTCACTTTTTAATAAGTGCAATATCACCTACTAGATTAATTTTAAAACCCACCAGTGAGTCATAGTCCACAATTTGGAATAGGCTGTATCAAATGAAAGTCCCATGTTCCATGATAATGGGCCAGTCTTTAGACCGTTGATTCAAAAACCGGCCTGCATATGGAGGGCAAGACGAAACTGAACAAAGAGGGAGCCCACAGATTGGTAGGTGGCTGGTTTAATAAACAAGAGAACTTACATACAAGGCTTGTCTTGGGCAGCCACAAGACAAGCTCTCCTCACCTGCCCACCACAATCTCAGAAGTTTCTACAGAGGCCTTAACTGAGTTTAGTCCCATCTACCATTCAGATGATCTCCACAGCCTACTTCTCTAGCAAGGCTGCGTCCCTGAAGATGGTTCCCACTCTGAAAACGGTGGGCAGAGTGTACATCCCAAGGGCCACCGAAGGGTTGAGGAGCCTCTCCCGGGTCTAGCTCACAGGTTAACCAGCGGTCATGTCTTCTCAACGACCTCCTCGAACAGAGACTCAAAAGATCCACACCCAGTTTGCTGCCCTTAAAATTCTCGCTGCTAGAGTTAGACAGAACTGGAAAGAAGAGGCCCGTGTTAGCAATCTTAGACGGGTACCAGCCCAAATACTCACATCACTTATGTTGAGGGCGTTGACCTTGGCCTGAATAAACTGAGGCAGTTCAGGGTCCATAGTGTACTTGTGCTTCAGTTTCTCCCCCTCCACCTTGTAGTTCAACTAAAACAAAGGAGGCAGAATGCAAGTGTCATTAGCTGACATAATGTCAGTTTTATCAATACACCCCCCTTTAAAAAGGAAGGTTATC
Source organism: Mustela nigripes (assembly GCF_022355385.1). Lineage (NCBI taxonomy): Eukaryota > Metazoa > Chordata > Mammalia > Carnivora > Mustelidae > Mustela > Mustela nigripes. The sequence goes on from NC_081559.1 coordinate 49,169,149, forward strand.
ACTTGTGTTTTTCCGTATCCAAGCCATATACCTATAGTACTACATGGTAGGGTGTTCCAGACATATCCATCTGCTCATTCCACCAGTATTTATTGGACAGCTCTACGGGCCAGCTAGGGTGATAGGTTTGTTTCTGCCTGTAAAGTGTTGACAAAGGCAGACATGGCCTCTTAAAAGTTACAGTACAGTCAAGGAGACAGAAAATAAAAATATAAACTATAAGATAGAGCTAGAATGTGTGATGTGTTGTAAACAGAACAACTTTGGGAAAGAAACAAGGGTGATCAGCAAAGGAGATAGTCTTTATGCTCAGCCTTGAAGAGAAGGGAGGGGTCCAGGCCGAAGCAGAGCACTTGGGGCCCCAAGTCTGGAAAGAGCAAGGCCAGCATGAGTGACGGAAAGCAGCCTGTGTCACAGGGCTGAAGTGTGCCGAAGAGGAGAATTAGGATGGGGAGCAGGGCCACAGAGTTGAGGGTCTTTTCAGCCATGGTAACAAATTTAGCTTTTAAGTTCAAGGAGAAGTTACTAAGAGGTTTTAAGAGGAGCTGTGATTCATGTTTTAAGATAGTTCTTCCAGTTGTCACGGGAGACCCCAGGCAGGGAGGCCAGATACCAGCTTACTACAGTTGTCCCCATGAGAGACAGGGAAACCCTAACCAACTGCCAGCAGCTTAATGACATGCAAGTGTCCCACGGGACGCTGGGAGAGACCGAGGTGCCCTGATGCTGGGACCACGCACGGAGGCACCAGTAATGACATTCAGGTTTCTGGCAGGAGTCACTGGGTAGATGTTGATGGCATTTATTGGGATGGGGTAGACAATGAGTGAATGTCCCATTCTCCTAGCTGACTGGAAAACCACAGCGAGAACAAAAGAAATCAATAGAGTCTCCATATTCATTACTACTACAGTAGAGCTCATCTCAAAATACCCGTGGTAATGTGACAACAGAGACTGGCCTGAGAAGAAAATTCATGGATAATTCTTAAATCTGAGCCAAGCAGCTTCCAATATCTGGGGCTAAAAACACACAAACTCTTCTTTTCTTTGCTTTTTACCTCCTGCTCTCTTTCTGGTGGAGGTATTTTAATGGAACTCTGAAATTACCCAATGAGGGAAAGCACTGAGCATTGTAATTAGGCTCTGGCTAAGAATAAGGGTCCAGATAGACCTGGGCTCCAGAATGAGGCTCAGCTGACTCTGAAAGTAAACTCTTCCTCCTCCCCAGAGGCCTCTCTCTGGCTTGCCTTTCAGAACATCCAGCTCTTACGCAAGAGGATTAGGACATTACGCCTTCTCCCCTTGCAGCTAGGTAGAACTGTTGCAACTCAGAGGAATGAATAGCTTGGTTTACAATTCAGATGGAATCACAGATGATAACAGTAATCGTTTCATTTCACTTCAAGTGTATAATGGTAGGGGTCTGCTTGTAAATAGCACAGATTCTCTACATTTGGAAAATAAAGCAACTTTGGAAAATCCTCCTTCTCTCCCCCTTATACTCTTTGTTCAAGTTCCGCGCTGTTTCAAAACTAAGACCTTTTCTATCATATCCCTGAAAGCAGTTGATAACGCTAACACAGATGCACGTTCACATGTTGAATTAAGAGGGATCGTGGAATGGGGGTTACTCATGGATAAATGCTTTTTAAATTTTGAGAGAGAGTGCACGTACACACTCAAGTGGGGATAGGGGCACAGGGAGACGAGAAGAGAGAATCCTCAAGCCATCTCCTCGCCAAGCGCAGAGCCCAACACAGGGCCCAATCCCAGTATCCTGAGATCATGACCTAAGCCAAAATCAAGAGTCGGCTGCCTAACAGACCAAGCTGCCCAGGCGCCGCTGGATATCTGTGATAATGTGCCAACAGAGTCTGGTCTGAGAAATAAAATCCACAGATAATCCCAGGTGCCCCTGGATAAACACCTCTGAAGGGAAACCACTTACATCGCTTAGCTGCTTTGTGTTCTGCTGAGCCAAAACCATGCCCATGGAATCGGGCACACTTGTGAACTTGATGGTGTCTGGATGCTGTCGATACTTCTTCTCATTTAAAGCATCACCTGCTTTCTTGACTTTCTCAACCTCCAGAGAACCAATAGGGATCCATCCAATGCCCTTGAAGAAGTTGTTATACTCGTCTTTATACACGTTCTGTAAGAGAGTAATCTCGTATGAGGAGATAGCCTGCAGAATATTCAAAGGGTGTCTCTGAAATCTGCAATTCTGCCCAGAGGAAACGAGTAGAACCCCTTCCGGCATGCTCATGTCTGAGAGGAAGACTTTCACCACGTATGTGCCACTGAGCTTCTTACCCAGAATTTGGTAATAAGAAAAAGTTCTGTTGTTAGAGTGCATTATACAACATAGCGGGAATCTAGGCCACATATTTCCATGGCTAATGCTAAAAAAAATTTTTTTGTCTCTTTTGACAATAAATTGGGCTTTCTTTTTGATTTCACTGAAAACCCCATGACTTTGAATTTCACCAATCCCGTCCGCCTAGGCTATTCATGATCTCAGCTGGGGAGAGACACCTTCGTTGAGCGATAATAAATGAACACCGTACATTCCCTCACAGAGGATGATTCTTGCAGAAATCTGGTTCCTGCAGAAGGAAATGCCCTGAATATTAAACAGCCTCCCCGTGCAGCTCTCCATGAATCATGCTGCAATCACAAAGCTTCCCTGGTTCATTCTAGATGACTTGTCACATAGATTAAATCAGAGTGTGATTTTTAGTTAAAAAAAGAAAAAAAACTTTCCTGAATTCAGAAAGAAGAGAGAATACTATTTTGCATTCTATATATCACCATTAGAGCCAGCCTGCCAAGAGCAGCTACTTCCTCTTGTAGAGAACCAAGGGTTTATACACTTGATGGAATATAGTTTTACCTTTGATCCACAAGTTAATAAAGACAGTATCAATGATTACAGTAGGAGCACAGAAAGCCAGCAACAACACAGCTTGTCTACCAGGCCTCTGTTTTAGTCTTTCAATAATGACTGTTTATTTTAAAGTACATTTTTCAAATATCTTCCTGTATTGTGAAGTTTACTAAAACAGGAAGAAATGATTATCCCTTAAGTACCAACATTTCTGTGTCTGTTAGATTATATATACTCACATCACTCTGAATCTGATTCACATTCCTGGTATGCTCGAGACTCATGGCATCAGGGAGGTACGTGTAATGGTGTATGGGCTGTTTGTAGTTGACGTTGGTGACGACATCCTGGGCCGACTTTGCAGCAGTAATGCTAACCATGTCCCCTGGGGTATGGTAGCTGGTTTTGGTGTTCTCATAGTTCTTCTTATATTCACGATCTGACTGCATCTTTGCCACATTCATGTAATGGACCAGCTTGGGATCATCCTGGAGGCTTCTGAAACCCACATGCTTCCCCTTTGACTTCTCATAAGCTTCCTTGTATTTATACTGCAAAGGCAAAATTTGGTTAGCAAAGTCCTAGGCACTGATAACATTAGATGTAGTTAAGTATATTCACATGCAAGGTAACTTAAAACATCGTCGCTTTCTGGAAGAATGTACCAGAAATGCAAAAAACAAATGCAAACCCACCCACTCCCATGTGCCCCAGAAAGTTCAGAGTGAAAACATTTATTTCCAACACTGCCGGATCACAAATGGGTATCATGATAAATTCAGGACCAGTTTCTAAATCCTACATATGCATTTGCATGTAGAACCTTACTTAAAGCCATCTGAATTTTCATGCTTGATATAAATAAGACACATTCCAAATAAAAGGCCAGTACCTCTTGGTTTCCTGGGATGTGAATTTTCCCAAAATTCACCACAGTATGTTATCATACATCACAGAACATTAGAAATTATTGAGAAAATCTTCCATTTGCTGTTCCCATTGGCTGGGTGATAATGTTTGCAACAGATGCAGACGACACTCTAAAGGTCTACATGCAAGTTCACACTCAGTGTCCTTGGGGTTGGGGGATGGAAAACTACTGTGTTGTCTCAGGCTCGTGGAATAAGGTTAAAACAAAACTCCTCTTCTTTCTAGGTGGCATCAAATTAGATGCTGCATAGACAGGTAGACCCTCCCCACGCATTTCTCAGAAGCTACTTTCCAAGCTCGCTGCTGAAGCGGCTGCAGCGGAACTCGGGAGCTGCTGCAGGGCAGGGCTGGCTGTGAGCTTCTCCTGCACAGTAAAAACCGCACCGTCCAGGCTCCGCAGCCCAACGTCTCTCGCTGCTGGAACTGGCGGTGGGGTGTAGATGGAGTTATACTGTAGGTAATAGGACGAAACCTTAATTTTTATGCAAGAGAACTCAAATCCACTTAAACTCTGCAGACACTCTGCTCCTGTCATTTATGCACTGATTTGTAAACAAGAATGTAGCAGGCAGGGAGAAAAATATATTATATGTTTATAAAAAATTAAAAGTTAAAAAAAAAAGAATGTAGCAGGCAGAAGGACTATCAAGACATGTCTAGGCATGTTAGAAAAAGCTCTGCTCAAGGTCTAAGGCAAAAACAAAAAACAAAAAAAATAAACCTCACACTATAGACTTGCACTTAGTCCTTAAGCTAGAAATTTACTTCACAGTGGTGCATAAATCTTTGAGGAACATGTTTTCCGTGACATCCTAATAAGGAAAGCTGTAGAATTCTTACAACCTTAGCTCCCATGTGGTCTGTACACACAGGTGGTTTCTTTCTTTTCTCCAACCGTGATTGTAGCCCCCAGAATAGTGCGCGGCAGCGAAGCCTACTGGGCATGCGTGCTTTTTGAAATTTCGGATCTTCAGTGACGGGAAAATGTATAAGTGCATTACTTTTCCTAATACAGATGACATGGACATCAATTTACATACACAAAATTATGTTCAAGAAAAATGGGTCTTTTCCCATTTGGTTTATAAAATCTTTACATTTTATCTAACACCTTTTCAATCTTTTATTTTTTTTCTTTTCAATCCTCTTAATACCATCATAATGTAGGCAGTCATCTGAATTTAAAGTGTTAGTGTCAGTTAGGGTGTTCTCACTGAAAATAAATGTGGGCCGTCAGGGAAACGTGTCAGTAAAGGTAATTTGGCCTATGAATCAAGGGAGAAAGTGGCTGTCAGATTTCTGACAGCTCCACCAAGTGGGGTCAACTGAAAAGAACCACGGAATGCTGAAAAAGTGACAGGTTTTCAAAACAACATTTTGTGGAGAATTTCAATGTCATTAATTCAACATATTGTTTTCAATGTGGTATCATTTAGGCCAGCACACATTTGATTACTTTTAAAGCAGGCAATCACCCAACATTTCACCTAAAATTTGTACTCACGTCACTGGCGATGTTTCTGGATGCTTTGGCCGCAGCGATGGGAATTGCATCCCCCAGCACATTGTTCCCCTTGGCTATTAAATCATGCCAGTCCCGTTTATAACAGACCTGTGATGTGAAAAGGAAAAGGATGTCAGCATACTGTGTATTAATCAGCTAAAGTGATTCTTAAATTGTGGGGATTGTTTTGTTTTGTTTCTAGATACAAGCTAAAGGAATCTCCTACAGTCCATTCTGCTTCGGGAAAGTCACATTAGCGAATGTCACACTTTGTATAGCATGAAATTATAGGACACCGCACCAATTATTCACCCAAAGCGAAACTGGAGTGGATCTAGAGGAGTGGAATAAAGGTTCTGGTGTGTGGGGACCAACTAGAGAAAATGAAGTCGTCCGCTCTTCTGAAAGGAAGGTCAAGGGAAGACCTGGTAGCAAGTTTCAGAAATGTCAGGTTTGTTGTAATGAAAGGATTTCATTAATTCTTATCTCGCTGCAGGATCACCTTCCCCCACTTGCAAAACTAGGAAAACTAAATCAAAGTTTCAGAGGAATAGATGTTGGGCTCCTCGTAAGGGAAAATGTTACATCCTTTTGAGTTGTCCCACCCTTGAAAAGGCTGACTTAAGAAGCAGAGGGCCCTCATCATGGGATAGGTTTCATAAGGAGGTGTGTGGAAAACTGACCTAAATCATTATCAAGGCCCCATCCTGTTCTGAAATTCTACTGTTGTGCCATCATGTCTGGACTTCACACCCCATCAAAAACCCTACTCACATCACTTATATTGTAAGCATTGCACTTGGCCTGGAGAAACTGAGGAAGATCAGGACTCATAGTGTATTTATGCTTCATATCTTCCCCTTTAGCTTTGTATAAGATCTGCAACACAGAATCACAAAATTAAAATCCATTACCCATAGCACAAAAAAGGAAAATGTTTTAATTGCACATTTAAAGGAGTTATTCCCTAGCACACCATTCCCCCAGTATTTCTATTGTTAAGAATCATCAAAACAGGGGTGCCAGGGTGGATCAGCAGTTAAATGTCTGCCTTTGGCTCAGGTCATGATCCCAGGGTCCTGGGATCGAGCCGTGCATTGGGTTCCCTGTTCAGTGGGGCAGCCTACTTCTCCCTCTCCCTCTGCCCCTCCCCCTTTTTGTGTTCAAGTGCTCTTGCTCACTCTCTCTCTGTCAAATAAATAAAATATTTTTTTAAAAACCACCAAAGGTATTTTCCCATTTTTAAAGAACTCAAGCATTTTGTTATCTTTAGAAAGATCTAAAACTCTGTATTAAAACAGAGAGAAAAATAGAAAACAGAGAACTTTGACTGCTAGAGATGAATGGAAAATAAGTTCAAATATACAACCCTAACTTGAATAAACAGAATTCACCAAAGCCAGCAAAATCCAGTCTTTGCTAGTAGAGTCAACAGTTCTTAAAGTCTTGTTTTTGGTTTTTGATTCCCAGAAAATGGCATTTAGAACGAGTCTTTCACTTCTGCTAAAAACTTTCCAGTTATAATTATAAGAGTAAAATCATATAATAATCTCCTCATAATATGAAGACCCTTATATGTAAACCTAATGTACATAAAAGGTTTACCATTTCATATTGACCCTATTTTATCCTTTTACAGATGTCAGAAAGACATCTAGGTGCATGATATAGAACTTGTATTGTATCTTTCTCTTGGTAATAGAAAAGAAAGAAACTGCTTAATTTCTAAAGTCAACAATACAACTGGAATCACAAGTAGCTTTCCAATGTCTCGACTATCGTTGACCATGGAAGCCCTCAGGCACGTTTATGTGGGCTATCACACATAAACTGCTATGTCTGTATCACAAAGTCTAAGGAGGCTGATATCTATTTGAATCCTCCAATACTAAAAAAATTTCTTCTGGGCACCCAAGAGCTATCTTTACTTCCTCACTGCCTTTAGAAACCATAGCTAAGCATTCAGAGAATCTCATCCAGTCTACCTTCTACACATCTCCTTTGCCATTGCTACTGACTCAGTTGAGCTCCAAATGAGGCTTCTGCTGGATTTCTGTAGCAGCTTTTAATCTATCTTCCTAGGCCCAATCTCTCCCCTCACCAATGCAGTCTCAGTACTCCTTGTCAGAGCTGTCTTTTAGAACACAGACCCGATAATTCAACTCCATGGATCAAAATCTTCAATACCTCCCATTACCTAGCCCACAAACTCCAAAGTACAAGTGGGCACCCAAGACCCTCAATGATCAGGTAACAATCCCAAGCCTTTCGTTGTCTTTCCATTCACTACCTCTTGTCAGTCATTATGTTTTTTTCATGCCAAGAATGTATCCTTGCCTATTTGCCTGGGAAGCCCTGGCGTGTGTACTTGGCTTGTACTTGGCACATACCTCTCTTGTAGCATTCACCTCTTGGTATGGCAATGTTCTAGTTCTATCCATGCTTTTGTTTCATACTCTTATAACCTTGTTGTATCCTACAACTCACTAATCCCCGCCTACATCATCTTTATACCATCAGAATATGATACAATGCCGGGCACAGGGAAGGTGTTCAAAAACATTCATTCAATGAATTAATAAATGAATGCTTTCGATGTCCCTTCAATTCTTCTATACACTAAACTTTCCTTTGATCTGACTTTAGCCAGGTCATATACATCGTTCTTGGACAAGCAGGCAAAAAACATACAAATCTCCAAGACTTAAATTTTTAAAAGCTTCTATAATAATTGATGTATGATGAGTTTTAAGAAGTAAAACCACATATTCATGTGAATTATTTCCCAGTATTAGTATTTTATATATGAAAAGCAAATATAAGCAACTTAATATAGAAGTGAGTGTGATGAATTTGCTACTTTAAAGTGTCTGGAATTTGGGGTGCCTGGGTGGCTCAGTGGGTTAAAGTCTCTCCCTTTGGCTCAGGTCATGATCTCAGAGTGCTGGGATGGAGCCCACAGCAGGTTCTCTGCTCAGCAGGGAGCCTGCTTCCCCCACCACCCCCGCACCGCCTGCCCCTCTGCCTACTTATGATCTCTGTCAAATAAATAAATAAAATCTTAAAAAAAAAAAAGTGTCTGGAACTTAAGTCTAAATTTTGCATGTGTACGCACATGTGTAGTATGAAAGTGGATAAACATCACAAGTTTATCCAACAACAGAGTATTTCAAAGGCAGCTAAAAAGGAAGACATCTTAAAAATGAAAATAAACAGCAAGATAAAAGAAAAAGAAAATGGGAGTGTGCAAACTGAAAATAATTGTTGTGGTCTGTGTATTGTTTTGCTTTGTTTTGAAGCAAGCTCCACACCCAGCATGGAATCCAATATAGGGCTGGAAACTCACGACTCTGAGATTAAGACTTGAGATGAGATCAAGAGTCAGACACTTAACCAACTGAGCCACTCAGGGGCCCCCAAACTAAAAATAATTGTATTTATTATATTATTAAAATAACAAGTAAATATAAATATATATAACTAAAAAAATTATTATTTTCAATTAAATAAAGTAAAAGGAAAATTAATGGCTCAGAAGAATAAAAATTTTGAGATGCTATTTATTTCATTAAAGCCTCCCTCCATTCTTCGCCCCCCCTCTTGTACTTACATCACTAACTTGCTTTGTGTTCTGTTTTGCCTGGACCATCACTGGGGAGTCCACAATGCTGGTAAATTTGAGGGTGTCTGGGTGTTGCCTGTACTTCTTTTCATTCAGGGCATCACCCGCTTTCTTAACTTTTTCTGCCTCCAGACTGCCAATAGGTATCCAGCCTATGCCTTTCATCCAGTTGTTGTAGTCTTCCTTATAGGCGTTCTACAGCAAAGGGACAAAAGAGGAGTAAGTGCCTCCAGCAGTGAGTTCTCACGTAGGTTCTGCCCCTGGAGTAGGGATTGTCTTGGGGAGTACGTGTCACTTACATCACTCTGTATGTGCATTATATTTTTAGACAACTCCAGGTCCATGGCATCAGGCAGATAGGTGTAATGATGGAGCTGATGCTTATAGTTGACATTGCTGACAACATCCTGTGCTTTCTTGGCTGCAACAACGTTGAACATATCCTGGGGTGTGTTATATTTTGTTTTTGTCTTCTCATAGTCTTTTTTATACTCCCGATCTGATTGTAGCTTAGCCACATTCATAGAGTGAACCAGTTTAGGATCATCTTGGAGACTCAGGAAGCCAACCATTTTCCCTTTGGCTTTTTCGTAATCTTTTTTGTACTGAACCTATGGGAAACAAAAGTGGGCAGATCTTAAAATGTAGTTATGAAGATTTTACCAAACAATGAGGCTATGACCTAAAACACTGAGCTTCCCAGAAATTACTTTAATAACCAAACAATTAGATATCCATTTGTATACAGTCTGAAATGCAGCCTGGTAAAATTAAAATGCTACAGAGAGCCCATCTGATTGGCTGTCACTGCTTTGGCCACCTGAGAGAGGTCGGGGTAGGAGCACGGCCAAAAATCGAGTCTGTGACAAGGTAAAGTTAAGTTCCTTGTAGAGACAAATGAAAAGATGAACATTCTGCAATCTTTATTAGTTATATTGTGCTGCTACAGGAGACCCCAAATAGCTGCCTAGGTGAGTGGTGGTAGAATGTTAATGAGTCTTTGGATATTCAAAGGGAGACCCAGAGCCAGTTTATGTAAACATGAATTGGTTCTGAGTAATAAAGTGAAAAGAACTGACCTTGCTTGGGAGATCTGGGAAGAAGCATGGGAAACTGAAAAGCAGAGATGTGAAGGAAGGTTTGTGTGTGTGTAGGGGTGGGGAGGAGCTGGAGGATAGCACCCACAGAGAAAGGGAATGGGTAAGGAATTTTGGATGGTAGGGCTTTTATAATTCAGTTGTAATTTATTTACATCAGTGCAATGTCAACTTCACTTCAAACAATCAATGAAGTTGTGTTTGGGATTAGGGGAACCAAAAGACAGGGTTGTGTCCATCTCTGGATCGTGTGGACCAGAAAAACAAGGGGGTCCAGGGCATGAGAGTTCAGGTGAGCTAGAGCAAAATCACGGTGGGCAAACCAGGAGCCAGAGGTGATGGAAAGACAATAAACCTTAGAATATCTGCAACAAGCAGGGGGGAGGGTATCCCACTTCCTTGAGGTCAACAGGTGGGGGTTTGAGTCAATTTGATTTGAATCTCAAAGAGGAAAGTAACTAGTTTGTGGCTGGGTTAAAGTAAGATAAGGAAAAGAAACAAAGACAAACAAAATTTCTAACTTTCATGGAACCTAACAACTGCTATGAACCTTAGGGCCAATTCATCCATCTCTGGAAGCAATGAAGTAAAAAAAAATTAATAATAAGGGGAAAGAGGGAATTCATATAAATTAAGCAAGTTTGGATCTTACTAGCAGGAGTCTATTAAGACTTAAAGAGTGAGTGATTTGTTTATTTCTACAAAGGGAATAATGTGAATTTGTGCAGAAATACGGAGGAGACCTTTAATTTTGGGCGCCTCAATAGAATGAGGTCAGTAAAGGTTACACAAATCCTTACCCCCGGGAAAATTTAGATCTGGTTAGGGAATTTTCCTTTCTAAATAGTTTTCAGCAGGACTCACTTCCAGCTGGGGAGAGCAGATGTGATGACTTCTGGACAACAGGTCTACCCCTGCCCACATGTTCTAGTTACACACTGGCAACCATCGGAAGGACTTACGTCACTTGCCGCCTGCCTGGCAGCTTTGGCAGCTCTGATGGGAATTGCGTCTGATCTCAGGTCATATCCCTTCTTGCTCAAATCTTTCAAGTCTGTTTTGTACATATTCTGAAAGAAAAAAGTCGTCTGAATGTAACCGAGGCCCATTTGGAAAGGGCTTCATGCACAATCAGTAGCCGAGCTCATGGGCACACCTCACTGATATTGTAGGCATTAACTTTAGCCTGGATGAACTGGGGCAGGTCCGCTGGCAGGCTGTATTTGTGAAGAATTTCTTCTCCTTTGGCTTTGTAGGCAACCTGAAAGATGAAAAGAAATGCATGAACCAACAAGTAGGGGAAAGGGTTGAAGGACACAGGAAAATAATCTCGGAACAGATCACATGGCACAACGGTGCTTTTCATGAAAGACGTTCTCTGGGTCATTCCCACATTCACCTGCAAAGATCTGTAGGCCTTCAAGGTCTCATATGCAATGCTCAGGATCTTAACCTTGTGCCAGTTCAGCTTTGGCCAAGGTCCCTCAGTATGTGCTAGGAAGCTCGGAACTCCAGTAAGAGCACCTCACAGAAGTTAGCCCAGGGAGATGACCTGATAAAGATGTTAACCTGTAGACACTTTTCTGAGCACAGAGAAGGCTGATCAGGTGGGACGCAAACCACCTGTGGGTGACAGATAGGACCCTAGGGTGGATTTTAATCTACATGATTCATGTCTTAGCTCTTACAGTGTAACTCCTCTGTAAGGTGTGTTGTCAGTATTCATTTTCCCGGTCTTCCCTAGAAATGGGCTTGTAGTGTTTCTTGTCATCAGGAGAAGCCCCTGACCTTCTCCTTGGGAAGCGACATTAGATGGCTGAAAGGACAGTCAGCACAGCATACATAATACTCAAAAGACTGGAATGAAGTGTGCTTACTAAGGAGCCGCTGGGAGAGGTACACATTTGCTCATGTAACTGGGTCTCTTCAGACTACGTAAGAACTGCAGGTAATCAGCATGTTTAGAATACAGACATACTGGTATGAGTCAAATGTATTAAAATACAGATAGAGTGAATACTTACGTCACTTCTCTGGGCCTGGTTGATTTTCGACTGCACTATGATCGGGGCATCTTCAATTGAGGTAAACTTCAGAGTGTCCGGATGTTGGCGGTATTTTTTCTGTTTGGTGAATTAAAACAAGAGAAACAAGAATATTACTTTCATGAAGGCTAATACATAAAAATCCTTGAAATTTATTTTGGAGGGACAAGGATTTTTCTGGATTTTAAAATATAAAAATACTCGGTTCTTGGCTGGCTTGAAGGAAAAGATGAATACAATATAAAATCTGGTGTTTAAAAAATTGGCTTAATTTTGGATGGTCTGGGACAGAACAGACCAATACAACTTGCAGGAACCAGACAATTCCTTGCTTGTGAAACGAAAGAGGGTACTCTCTGCTAAACAGAACCCAGAAACAACACAAGGTTTACTAAAGGGTTACCAGAAAGGCATGGGAGGATATTTGGAGTGTCTTTTGCGTGACACTAACAGGCTTTCAGGTGGCTGTTGCTCGAACTGAAAGAGGCTCTCTGGTTGAGGGAGGAGGGATCGAGGAATTAGGGCAATAGCTAGGGGTTCCCATAAGAAAGGGAGGACTCTTGTTCTATAGCCTCTGTGTGGTCAGTACACAGGTCATCACTAAAGCACTGAGGAGCTACAGGAGAGAGGACAATGGAAGGTGTTCCAATAGGAAGCTGGAAACTTCTAGCTACATTTCTAGATCTTTCTCCACCTACTTCTTCTTTTAGTCTTCTTGCTTTGTGCATGTTATACATCCCGCTCTGTGTATGAAGAAGCATCACTCAGCTTCAGACTTTTGAAAACCACCAACCCAGAAGAACTTTCATGAAAAACCTCTGGGATAAAATGTTGCTCACCAAAAGCAAGGACAAGCACAGAACAACAGAAACTTGAGTGTGAAGACAACCTTCACACAGCACCTCTGTCCCTTCTTTATACAGGCTGACCTCCTTGATGATGGGTTCACCTGACAGCAGTGGGAATGTTCCACTGTTGAAGAAGGGACAGAACCTGGCTACGTAAAGAGTGCAAAGTCATCACTCCTTTTCCTCAGACTCAATAATAACTTATAGACGACTTCAAGGTCATCCAGAATAGGACACAGGGTAAAATACTTTAAGGAAAATTTCTGTAATATTCATTATATGCATTATTCATAAAACCAGAAAGTGTAAAGAATCTGTGTGTTCACCAACTGGACAGCCAAAATGCAATACAGCTACAAAGGAACACTAACTCAGCAATAATGAGGAATGAATTGCAGACATAGGCAGATACATAGATGCGCCTCAGAAACATGGTGATAAATGACAGAAGTCCGATGCAAAAGAAAGTTCTAGAAAAGTACAACTATAGAGAGAGAAAGCAGATCTCTGGTTGCCTGGCATTGGAGATGGGAGCAGGAATTTTCCAAGAAAACTTTGATATACTAGCAGCATTTTAAGATTCAATCATGGTGATGACTGTACAACTATATGAATGTATTAAAACTTGCTAAGGTGTACACTTAAAATACATGAAATTTGTGGTATGCAAATTAAACCATGAAAAAGTTGTTTAAAATATTTTTTTTTAAAGATTTTATTTATTTATTTGACAGAGAGAGATGACAAGCAGGCAGAGTCAGGCACAGAGAGAGGAGGAAGCAGGCTCCCTGCTGAGCAGAGAGCCCGATGCGGGGCTCGATCCCAGGACCCTGAGATCATGACCTGAGCTGAAGGCAGCGGCTTAACCCACTGAGCCACCCAGGTGCCCTAAAATATTTTTTTCATGAATGGTTAACATCAGTGATTTTGCTGATGTAAAGCTTATCTACCTGGATAATTCATGCCTGTGGTAAGTGCTTTTTTCTCAGCCACACTGCTAGAGAATGAAGCAGTAAAAGGAGGCACTTCTATGGTTTGGGGCTTTAACACATCACATTCCAACTCTCTCTGTGGCACACGGGATGGCTTTACCTCGTTCAGGATGTCTGAAGCTCTCTTCACCTTTTCCATCTCTAAGGACCCAAAAGGTACCCAGCCACAACCTTTCATCCAGCTGTTGTAGTCAGCTTTGTACTCGACCTAAAACACCAAGAGAAAGGTTACAGTTCTCTGCTCAGCATCATCCTTATTCACAAAATCATTAACAATTTACCCCAAATGATGTTAAGATTCCTGACCAGCTTCCTTACTTCATACATTAAGGTTATTTATTTTTTAAAGATATTACTTAGTTATTTGAGAGAGACAGAGTGCAAGCCGAGAGTGGGGGTGAGGGACAGAGAGGGAGGGAGAAAAAGAATCCCAAGCAGACTCCGGGCTGAGCATGGAGCCCAGCGTGGGGCTCTCTCTCAGACCCTGAGATCATGATCTGAGCCAAAACCAAGAGTGGGACATGGAACTGACTGAGCCATGCAGAAGGTGCCCCATATGAAGGTTATTTTAAGTATTTCCTTGGTGAGAGACTTTAATAGCCCTTAGGTTATTACTGTTCTTCTAGCTGGTCTATATTCTATTTCATCTTTATTTCTAACTGAAGGGAAGTATGTGGAACTCTAATTCCAGGCTGGACAAGTGCTATATTTAAAGCTATACTTCAAAGAATAAATAAAATAGTTATATTTAGATAATCAAATGTGAGATGTCTGCTCCCTGGAACTCCAAGTATTTTGTTTCTTTGGTCAAATTAGGACTGATGGCCACACTGAAGACAGATAATTTTGCTCATTTTCTGATAAGACTTGAAAGTAAGTTTTGCACTATGTGTTTGCGCACACTGCCCTTCATGTGTAACAGTTAGCTTAGGAGTGTTTCTACACTGGCTAATGATCCACTTTAAAATGGTTGCACTCAGGAGGACCTGGGTGGCTCAGTGGGTTAAGCCTCTGCCTTAGGTTGGGTCGTGGTCTCAGGGTCCTGGGATCGAGCCTCACATCTGGCTCTCTGCTCAGCAGGGAGCCTGCTTCCCCCCTCCCCGCCTACCTCTCTGCCTATTTGTGATCTGTCAAATAAATAAATAGAATCTTTAATAAATAAATAAATAAAATGGTTGCGCTCATATAATTTGCTATGGAAAGCCATTATCATTTGAATTTTTCCTATTTTGGAGACATACTTAATGCCATCAAAGTAATAG
Organism: Mustela nigripes; assembly: GCF_022355385.1. Classification (NCBI taxonomy): domain Eukaryota; kingdom Metazoa; phylum Chordata; class Mammalia; order Carnivora; family Mustelidae; genus Mustela; species Mustela nigripes. Next base: position 49,184,341 of record NC_081559.1, read on the forward strand.
GCTACTCTCGGGGTGCCTGGGTGACTCAGTTGGTTAAGTGTCTAACTCATGGTTTCAGCTCAGGTCACGATCTCATGGTTGTGGGATTGAGCCCTGAATCAGGCTTTGCACTGGGATCCTCTCTCTCCCTCTCCCTCTGCCCCCCCACATACCCAACTCTCGTCTCTAAAAAATAAATAAATAAATAAATAAATAAATAAAATAGGCTACTCTTATTGTCTGGCTATGGATAGTACCTAAAACTTAAATTCTAGATATAAAATTCAAATCATTGTTCTTTTTTTTTTTTTTAAAGATTTTATTTACTTATTTGACAAAGAGAGATCACAAGCAGGCAGAGAGGCAGGCAGAGAGAGAGAGAGAGAGAGAGAGAGGAGGAAGCAGGCTCCCTGCCGAGCAGAGAGCCAGATGCGGGACTCGATCCCAGGACCCTGAGATCATGACCTGAGCCGAAGGCAGCGGCTTAACCCACTGAGCCACCCAGGAGCCCAAATCATTGTTCTTTAGTGTGGGTCTTTTAATTGGAATGAAAAATCAAGAAATTATTGGGTTCCTGCCTTTGAGAAGTTTACAATTTACTTGGGAGAAAGAAACATAGCAAAATTAAAGAAATAATAATGCATAAAATAAGATTGTTAATGATGGGAATTTAAAATGGTAGAGTTGCTGTAGAAAGAGGAGGATGGTTCCTCAAAAAATTAAAAATAGAATTACCATGTGATCTAGCAACTCCACTTCCAAGTATATACTCAAAACAATTCAGAGCAGGATCTCAAAGGGATATAGGTCACCTATGTCCACAGAAGCATTATTCACAATAGCCAAGAGATAGAAGCAACCCAAATATCTGCTGACAGATGAAGGAATAAGCAAAATGTGGTATGCACATACAATGGAGTATTATTCGGCCTCAAGAAGGAAGGAAATTCTGACACACGTTACAATACGCATGAAGTCTAAGGACATTTTCATTAAGTGAAATAAGCCAGTAATAAAAAGACAAAGACTGAATGACTCTACATATATGCGGTCTGTAGAGTAGCCCAGTTCATAGAAACAGGAATAGAAGAGTGTCTACCAGGAGCTGGAAGGAGGGGAAAAGCACAGAGTTGTTGATCTGCTATAGCTTCAGTTTTCTAAGATGAAAAGGCTTTGGGAACTGGGTGCACACCCACGTGAATATTATTAACTGCTGCTGAACTGTACACTTAAAAAGGATAAAGACGGCAAGTTTTATGTTATGCGTATGTTATGTGGTCACTACGTCAAAAAAATAGAATAGAATTGTTAGGATGAGATGTTCAATTGTGTAGCTCAAATTAATTTTCCTAAACAAGTTTTCATTTGCAGATAAAAACCTCAGTGATTATGAAAATTGATGCTGTAAATGATAGAAGATACTTTATTTTCAGACAAGATAGCTATCCAGGTAAAAAGTTATTGAGAACAATGAATGAGATCATTGTGATAATAACGAAGATAATAACAGTGAATGTTTACTGAGAATTCACTGGGGCCTGACACTTAGCTAAGTGTTTGCATGCATTTAAATTCTCAAAACAATTCTTTTACTTTATTCCAATTTCACAAGGACGACTTGAGACTCAGCAAGGCTGAGAGCTTTCCCAAAGGGACGGAGTGATGAGTTCATGCTAGACCTAGGTCTCTCTAACTCTAAAGGGCACAGGCTCCTCCAGCCACAAGGGTCATTTCCCATTACATACTTGCTCCATACAGAAGACAATGACAATACTGAGGAATGTCAAAAAAATCTCACTCCACTTAAAGATTATTTCCGTTTCTGCCTTAGAAAAAGGGAATAGAGAAAATCCGATTACTCACATCACTCTGCAGCGCATAAGCCTTCTTGGCGAGATCCACATTAATGCTATCGGGAGGGTAGCTGTAATTGTGCAAGATGTGCTTATAGTCCACATCGCTAGCAATCTCCTGAGATTTCTTAGCTTGAGTGACTTGGAGCATATCAAGAGGGGCCGTGTAGATAGTCTTTGACTTTTCATAGTCTTTACGATATTCACGCTGTGAATAAGAAATTTCCATTTATTACCACAAACCCTCAATGGATTTCCAGACACTCACAGTAGTCTCTCACAAACAACAAACACAATTTACAGAAGCACATTCCAATAGCTGAGTAGTTATTTTTCCTAAAATTTGTTCATATGTTACACATTATTGAACCCTTTCCCTCCAAAAAAGTCAAACGTGGACATATCTGAACAAATCTCTTTTTAGATAAAAGAGCAACTGTCAGACATCAGGAATGGGCCACAGCTTCTGTGCCTGACAGATATTTTATTTTATTTTTTTTTTTTAATTTTTTATTTTTTATAAACATATATTTTTATCCCCAGGGGTACAGGTCTGTGAATCACCAGGTTTACACACTTCACAGCACTCACCAAATCACATACCCTCCCCAATGTCCATAATCCCACCCCCTTCTCCCAAACCCCCTCCCCCCGGCAACCCTCAGTTTGTTTTGTGAGATTAAGAGTCACTTATGGTTTGTCTCCCTCCCAATCCCATCTTGTTTCATTTATTCTTCTACCCACTTAAGCCTCCATGTTGCATCACCACTTCCTCATATCAGGGAGATCATATGATAGTTGTCTTTCTCTGCTTGACTTATTTCGCTAAGCATGATACGCTCTAGTTCCATCCATGTTGTTGCAAATGGCAAGATTTCATTTCTTTTGATGGCTGCATAGTATTCCATTGTGTATATATACCACATCTTCTTGATCCATTCATCTGTTGATGGACATCTAGGTTCTTTCCATAGTTTGGCTATTGTGGACATTGCTGCTATAAACATTCGGGTGCATGTGTCCCTTTGGATCACTACATTTGTATCTTTAGGGTAAATACCCAATAGTGCAATTGCTGGGTCATAGGGCAGTTCTATTTTCAACATTTTGAGGAACCTCCATGCTGTTTTCCAGAGTGGCTGCACCAGCTTGCATTCCCACCAACAGTGTAGGAGGGTTCCCCTTTCTCCGCATCCTCGCCAGCATCTGTCATTTCCTGACTTGTTGATTTTAGCCATTCTGACTGGTGTGAGGTGATATCTCATTGTGGTTTTGATTTGTATTTCCCTGATGCCGAGTGATATGGAGCACTTTTTCATGTGTCTGTTGGCCAGTGACAGATATTTTATTTTAACACAGGTTTTTGCAAGGACCATTAACAAGTGTTATTTTTACTGAAGTCATCTAATCCTTGATCTGTTTTCCAATTATAAAAATTTTAATGATAAAAATTATATGACGGTCATTTCGTACTTCAGATTTTATAAAATGACTACTTAGTGAATAAAGCTGTCCTCTTGACTACTTGGCTTTCCTAATGTCATCTTTAAATGGTTACTGATTTTTTTTTTTTTTTCCCAACCTGGCTATTCTACTTTTGACAGTAGATAAGCCCCACTGAGAATCCCAAGGTTTTTTTCATACCAAGTTTAATTTTGGTAACGATTTAAAAGAAGCTTCAGATTGCAGCAGTAATAAGACCTCAAAGGAGAAAAAGTTTGTGAAACTGAGCCATGAAAGTAACCTTGGCACTTATTACAGTGTTCTCATAAACCAAATGTCTTGACTGAGCCTCAGAAAGTACTTTCATTGGCTCGTTTTCTGGAATGTTAGACAGGGTGCTAATTAGGTCAAGGCCCCAGCTTCATCATGTCCACTCACCAATTACCTTAACAGGAAAGAAAAATTCTGACCCAGTGCCTGTAGGAAAATTCTAAACTTGTTATATCTCCACATAATCACAGAAGCATTAAAGACTGACCCAAGGTAGCAAGGATCCATGCGCCTTATAAATCTTCTGTAGCAATTCCTTTTGAAAACGACATGATTGTTTAGCTTAGGGAATGTGATTTTCCTTCTAAATATTTTTGTGGGCAGTCACTTTCACTGAATAAACTTATCACTTAATTGTAAAATCTAGACTCTGGTTTATGAAAATAAAATATGGAAACTTTTGGACAGTGCTAGAACACTAAAAAAATACAGTTTGTCATTATTAGAAATAACTTGGGGGGATCCTGGGTGGTTCAGTCGGTTAAGAGTCTGCCTTCAGGGGCGCCTGGGTGGCTTAGTGGGTTAAAGCCTCTGCCTTCAGCTCATGTCATGATCTCAGGGTCCTGGGATCGAGCCCCACATCGGGTTCTCTGCTCAGCAGGGAGCTTGCTTCCTCCTCTCTCTCTGCCAGCCTCTCTGCCTACTTGTGATCTCTGTCTGTCAAATGAATGAATGAAATCTTTAAAAAAAAATAAAAGAGTCTGCCTTCAGCTCAGGTTATGATCCCAGGGTCCTGGGATGGAGCCCTGCATCGGGCTCCCTGCTCAGCAGGGGCCCTACTCCTCCCTCTTCCTCTGCAGCTCTCCCTTCTGGTGCTCTCTTGCTCACACCCTTGCTCTCTCTCTCAAATAAGTACATAACATTTAACAAAAAGAAAGAAAGAAAGAAACTTATAGGAGCACCTGGGTGGTACAGTCGGTTGAGTGTCCAACTCTTGGTTTTGGCGCAGGTCATGATCTCGGGGTTGTGGGATCAAGCCCCACATTGGGCTCCACGCTCAGTGTGGAGTCTGCTTAAGATTCCTTTCCCTTATCCCTCTGCCCCTCCCATTCATGCTTTCTCTTTCTGCCTTCTCTAAAATAAATCTTAAATAAATAAACTGAAAAAGCAAAGTTGCAACAACATTGATGTGTGGAAACGTTTTTGACCAAATTGTTTTGATTCTTTTGTTCCTGTCCTAATCAGTTCACACATGCATCTATGTATATAAAATGCAGTCAAAGGTCCAAATGGCCTTAAAAAATTCTCTTTAAAAGCTTTGCATGTTCCATATCTGCAGCTAAGCATTTAGCCTGGATAGTATGTGAAAATGATTCATCATTGACTAGCTTTTTTGGTTGCCAATGTCAATCAATTAACAAGTATTTACCAAACACTACTATGCGCTTAGTGTTCTAATGGTATTGTGATGGGATAAAGAACAAAAGACAAAGATACATGTGCTGTCAATAGACAGCTATAACCGTTGGAACTGAGAAGGGATAAGGAAATAGTGAGAAATACGATGTATGTGAGCACTGTATACTGACATAATTCAGTGTGAAGCTATCAGAGAAAATTACTAAATACAGGATGTTTTAAACTGCCATATAACTACATAGCACATGCAAAATGAATTAAAGAAGTATATATAGATAATTATATGAACACATGGTTGAAAATACAAACATTCTTCTATTTAATTATGAAAAAAATATTTGCAAGCTATGTTGAACAGTCTTTCCACTCTTAAGGAATTCTCTGAACATCCTTTAAACACAGTCTATGCTACAATTTGCAGTTTTTGTTTTCTACCCTGCAGTAAGAATTTTAACTTAAAGATGAGAGTTGGCCCATAGATAAGCCTTAGGAATCTATAAATTCTCTGCAATTCAGACAAAAGGTATGAAGAAAAAGTTCATTTTTCTAGATGAGTGATCCAAGTCTTATCAGATTCTCAAAGGGGTCTATAATCCCTATAATCAGGGCAGTGTTTTCCTTGAACCTATGCTGGTACAACTGCTAAAGTCAATAAAGAACAATGACAATTAACAATAAGATTTCTGTCTGTGACTCTTGATTCTCTTCCAATATAAATTCAGTTTTAAAGCCATCATTTTAAAGGTTATTTTTCAATCAGAAGAAAATATGAAAATATCTAGTGATGTTTTCAAAAAGTTTTGAGAATTAAAACCAATATTCTATTAAATATTAAAACATACATTTTTTAAAGTGAAGCGGACATCAATTATAAATCAGTAATTTCTCTCCTCAAACACTGAAGGGTACAAGAATTTGGGAAATCATTCTGCTTCTGAAGTTTATCCCCAGCAGTTTGTTGTGAACAGGACAGAGCCCATGGATATGGAATTCTTTTACTTGCTACCACCCCTGGGCATATTAACAGGCATACCATCTTGAAAACAAGACAGATTTACAAAGACACTCACCTCACTCTGGTTTTTGGCCGCCTTCAAAGAGTGCAGCATCTTGGGATCATCATTAATGCTCAGGGCTCCAATCATTTTCCCTTTATTTTTCTCATAGTCTTTCTTGTACATCACCTGTAAAGACATCACACATGCCAGATCCCACCCACCCAGAACCGTCACCGCGGGCCCCCTGTCCGGGCGGCCAGGCCACACTCACATCGCTGGCGATCTTGCTGTTGGCCTTGGCTGCCAGCAGGGGAATGGCGTCCACTTTAATGTCGAATTTCTTCGCTTTGCTCTTCTCCCAGTCATGCTTGTAGACATTCTGGACAGAAATTTCATCAAAAGAATTGTAAGAACAACAGTCAACACAGCTTCATCCAGTAAAATAAGAAACAGACTGAAAATTTGTATATGTAGACTTACTTCACCTACAAATAGTAAGTTTACCAAATGGTAGTATAATTATTCATTAATCTGTCATCCAGCTTCCCACCTACCGCCATATAATACTAAACACCTTTTTAATATCCTGTGAGCTTTCAAAAGATTCTGCCACACTGATGTAAAAAGGGCAGTGTAAAAAGAGAACCACTTGAAGAAGGTGAAATATGACATTTATAGAAGAGATCTTGCAAAACTCTAGAGATTAGCTGAGGATTTCTGATGGTAAAAGAGACTGTGGAAAATGAAATAAGATGGCTAAGTAAGAGCCTTCCCAGCATTTAGACCTTAAAAGCTCCACTGATACTCTGGACACAATTGTCATAGCTGGTTAGTTACATAACTCCTAATGGGGTCTTTTTAAACACCGATGACATTTCCTATTTACATGGGCACAAAATGATAGATTTCTGTGGCTTTGATACTTACATCACTTAAGTTATAGGCATTGACTTTGTGTTGGATAAACTGTGGAGCATCTGCTGGTACATTGCACTTGAATTTCTCACTTTCATGTTTTGCTTTGTAATTCAGCTGGAAAACAACAGAAGATAGTCAGTTTGTTGTCAGAATTTTCTCATGAGTATATAAGCGGCTAAGTTATTTCTATCCTTTTTAGAAACATGTCTCAAAGAGGCCATCTGTCCAAAGTCCGGTACAGGGCTTTGACCCTCACTCCCACCTTCGAGATCAGAGTGTGATCCAACTTGAGGTGTCATTTTGTAAATGCTATCATGGTGTATGTGTGCGGAAACGCAGTTGGATCTAAACTTTTAGGCTGTCCTTTCAGGACAGGAACACTCAAAATCTATTAAATTCTATGATCGGAGAAATAACAAAAATAGTTACAATGCTAAATAATTAAAATGCTAATACAGTTTAAAAGATACATACATTCTGCTAAATAAAAATGTAAAACATAGCACTTTAAATTTTTTAAAAGGTTTTGTGGGTGGAAGGAAGGGAGTATAAAGAGAGAATGAGGTTGTTGAATTCTGGAGCAAAAGGCAAATACACAGGATTGTACTAAGCACCTCCAAACCAGAGCCATGCCCTATCATGACCAACAAGAAGAGTGTGTGGTGACCAGACACTGCATACAGCACCCTATTCCTCTGCTGCTTGCCAAGTTCAGGTGCATCACTGATGTTAGGGTTTGGCTGTTCTTTCTTGAGGCATGAACTGTTAATAAGTTAGGAAAGTTGCATAATGAACTGATAGGGACTCCTGGGTGATACTGATGCCATTTCCTTCTTTACCAATTGCAAATGAGCTCACTGTGATAGTAAAGCACGTTTTAGAGTAGAATACAACGTATTTTCCTTCTTGAGAAGGCTGTGCTACTCTTAGCTACATTAGCAGCATCAGCATCACTGAGGAGCTGAGAATCTGTATTCTCTGGGTGAATCACTGGGTGACCCGCATGAATGTGAATGTTCTAGAAGCAATGCTGCTCTTCCCCGATCTTTGCATGGCTGGGTTGTTCTGCATTAGAACTTCCTTGACCACTCAACTTGAAAGGTCCACCCACTCACTGCCTCTCACTTCAGTCTGTCTGAATTCTCTATCATCACCCTGTATTAGTTTTCTTGGCACTGCCTGATGTCTTTCTTGTTTCTGCACTCTTTGCCTTTTTGTAAAGTGTTCCTTGGCAAATTAAAGAATGGGAAATACTTCCCTTGTTACCTACGCAAAGATACTCATTGTCTTTAAGGTGCCATAAAGTTTTAGTATGCATTATTTTGGGTATGTGACAGACCCTAATGGGCAAATTCTCCACTAAGAATTGGTGACTTACTGAAGAAATATTATTTATTTTTATTATTGTTTAGCACCATTTTCCCTGAGGCTGCAATTCGATCTAGCAGCTTCCTTTGCATTGTAATGAACAAATCTTGAAAAATGACATTGTTGGGTAGATAGATGAGCCTATGAAGACTGAGCATGAAAATGCCTGTATTTTAAATAAACACAGCATTCTAGGTCGTCCACACTTGCACAAATCAAGGTACTTACATCGCTAAGCTGTTTCGTGTTGAGCTGGGCTTGCAGCAGCACAGGAGTATCAGTGACGGCTGTGAACTTGGTCTTATCTGGATGAACTTTGTATGTATGCTAGAAAAGACATTCTTTCATGAAATTTCATAATGTATCTTTATATTCTTGTTCATATACACACTAACTTATAAAAAAATCTCCAGTTAAAAATAGAGTTTATTAGGGTGCTAGGGTGGCTCAGTTGGTTAAGCATCTGCCTCCGGCTCAGATCATGATCCCAGGGTCCGGGATTGAGACCCACGTCGGGCTCCCTGCTCAGCAGGAGAGTCTGCTTCTCCCTCTCCCTCCACCCCTCCCCCTGCTGGTTCTCTCTCTTTCACATACATAAATAAAATCTAATTAAAAAATAGAGTTTATTTCCTGAACACTTGGTTGACACATTCTCACTTTCTCTCTCGCAAGCTCCGTCTCCTGACGCTGTCTCCAAACTGGTCTCCCTGCTGCAATTGAGCAACCGGATTGATCTTGCTCCTGTGACTGGTAGTCGACCTAAACTGTGCCTTGGCTGATGAGCTCTACCCTAGAGAATCTCTCTCCTCCCTCCTCCTCCTACCCTGTCGCCTCTTACCACTGTAACCCCCTTAGTACCCTTCAGCTCCCTCATATTTTCAATGCCTTAAGTATCAAGTTTGTTCTCTCCTTAGGCCGTTCTGCCAGTTGCTCTCACCTCGATACTGCCGTGGCTGCACATTTCTGCCTTGGACCCTTCTTGGGCACCCAGTCTACGGTGCCCACCCAGTCTCCCTCTCCTGCATCACTCTAATGTATTTAATTCTATAACATCACTCCGCATGTGTTCTCTGTTTATTGTTGGTCTCTCCCTCTCAAATGCATGCTCTCCGAGAGGCAGCCCACCTTGTTCCCTCTTCTTTCCCGGCATCAAGGACAGTGTCTAACGCAAGCTAGCTCCTCCCGTGAATTCATTAAACAAATGAACTGCAGACCTCTCAGAAACTTCCCTATCTTGCCTTTCCTCCCCCAGACCAAGCCATGTGTCTAGACTTTACTACCGGAAGATAAATAACGCCACAAATTCTTTTGTAACCAATAGGTTTGTTCACAGCAATTTTTATGCTCCCCAATTTCACCCAAAATTTAAAATTTAACATCTGCTAACCACTCGATATTAGTAGTTAAACTCCTGCTAAAATTACCACTAGATGGCAGAAGAATCCCAAACCCCATTTCAAGAACTCAGGGCCCCTGACTCACGTCTTTACACTGGTCTAGCTTCTTGATTGCTTCGTATTCTTGTGTTATTGTCTGAGGGAAATAGCATTTCCCTTTATCTTCTTCATACTCTGCTTTATAATTTTTCTGTAATGAGAAAGAGCAAAAATAGATGAGGATTGTGAATGCCTCCAAATAATGTCACTGAGAGACAGAACAATGGTCTTCAACTTACATCACTGTTTTGAGCTGAGACTTTCATGCAGTGAATTTGATATGGGTCCTCAAAGCTGCCTATATAATGTCCCAGAATATTCTGTACATATGCATCTTTGTATTTAGCCTGAAAAAGAAAGCATATTGACAGATACGTCAATCATGTATGTTATCTGTCAAACAGTAGAAAAGCCCTCAAAGCCCAGGGGCAACCACAGCCTTCCGAACCTCGCTGAAGTTCTTCAACAGAGTGTCAAGTTGATATTTGGGGGTCTCGCAGTAGTTCATGCTCTTTGCTTTTGTCTTCTCATAGTTTTCCTTGTATAATCTCTGTTGAAGGAAGAAAATCAGAGAAAAATGTATCTCATGGTTTAAAAGCCTTTCCCTTCATTGTATACTTAACCAAAAAGGCAAATTTTATATTTTTTTCAGCATTTACTTTCCACAAGGCAAAAGAGGCAGAATGAATATGGTGGAGTTTCATGTCTTGAAGAATCTAGTCAGATGGGGAACCTGGGTGGCTCAGTGGGTTAAGCCTCTGCCTTCAGCTCAGGTCATGATCTCGGGTCCTGGGATCGAGCCCCGCATCGGGCTCTCTGCTCGGCAGGGAGCCTGCTTCCCCCCACTCTCTCTATGCCTGCCTCTCTGCCTGCCTCTCTGCCTGCTAGTGGTCTCTCTCTGTCAAATAAATTAGTAAAATCTTAAAAAAAAAAATCTAGTCAGCTAATAACCACGTACATACTTGTGTTATTTATTGTAATAGCCCTCAGTCAGAATATACCACAGTGTGCCAACGCTGCTAAGCAATTTTTTGTCTTAAAATAATTCTGTCCACTTGAATGTGTTTGAAAGAAAATGAATTTTTTAAATAGTGCAAAATTAGGTAAAAGATATAAGGTGGACCTTAGATACTAAGGCACAGTCCTAGAAAAGTATTCAGTTCAGCCCTTGATGAAAATGTGTTTTACAACACATTTGGAACTTGGCTAATATTTTTCCTCCTAAGTAATTATACACGATAAGGTGGTTTTTCCATTTTGTTATAGGTATCATGTATTTCTACAGTCTTAATTCTCCCATACAGAAATCCAAAAATATACTCAGTGAAGACAAACATAAATGATATAGAATAAGGAGTATTTTTCTGCTGTGAGTTAAAGAAGTAATTTTTATAAAGAGTTTAATTTTAATATTTAGGTCTTTAAAATGAGATCAGTATTTTACAGACTACTTAAAGTAAAATATTTTGCTCTTGAGGTTATGATTCATCTAGTTTTCCTACTTTATTGTTCTTTTGTCTGATTTTCTCACTTCTTGCCTTTCATTTTTCTATATATATTTTTGCAAAGTACCTGAAGTCAGATCATGACATGGAATGACTATGTATTTATACATACTGAGATATTCAGCTCATTTCTGGGAAAAGCAATGAAGAAAATGCTATTGCTAGTATATTTTCTCCGTAATGAAATAGAAGGCATGAAAAAGATTAAGGAAACTTTTACAATATTCACTCATGTCTCAAAGTACAGACACATCCTAAGAATGAGGAACTTAATCATCTTTTCCCCATGGGATTTCGGGTTTGACTTGTCCTCCTGAATCTGAGATTTCATTTAGGCTAACGTCCCATCTGAAGTTGCATTAAACAGTAAGTGTAGCCACATCTGAAAATAAGAGTGATTTACAAAGACACTCACATCACTCTGGTTTTTGGCCGCCTTCAAAGAGTGCAGCATCTTGGGATCATCATTGATGCTCAGGGCTCCAATCATTTTCCCTTTATTTTTCTCATAGTCTTTCTTGTACATCACCTGTAAAGACATCACACGTGCTGGTTCCCACCCACCCAGAACCCTCACTGCGGGCCCCCTGCCCAGGCGCCCAGGCCACCACACTCACATCGCTGGCGATCTTGCTGTTGGCCTTGGCTGCCAGCAGGGGAATGGCGTCCACTTTAATGTCGAATTTCTTCGCTTTGCTCTTCTCCCAGTCATGCTTGTAGACATTCTGGACAGAAACATTTTAACAAAGGAATCAGCAAAAATGATATGCATGTTTACCACACTTTAAAGACTAATGAGCATCTCAATACTCAGGCTTAATGCAAAATAAATGGACCGTTTCTATTGTCCAGAAAATCGTGTATATTTTAGTTACTTCTCTTCAAGCTGAAGCTTCTAACTTCCCAAGCTCAAGGTTCTCTACTCCTCACTAGAATCCTTCATCAAATTAACCTCATTTTAGCGACCATACTAATATCTGATTCCTAACACTGAGTACTTCACAGAGTGGTACAAATGTTCGATAGTTAATTTACTTTTTGTGATCTAAAGATATCACTTTCATTTGATCTCAAAGTCCTCTGAGAGGTCCCGAATCATTACAATACTCATTGATGTTGGATAACCTAAGTACTTATTTATAGAATTGTGGAAGAAACAGAGATCTACCCTACTTCTCCAAGGGGAATTTGACTTTTCTCTATAATTAATTTTTGAAAATGAAAGGTAGCAATGGATACTTGGCCTTAATGCCTTTTGAATACCCTGTATATCTTAGTGTAAGCTCTCTTACATGTAGAAATGAGCACCATTTATGGGAAATAAGGGGCATTACACATCTGAGGAATAAATAAAATGAAACTGTATCTAAAAAACCAGGCCCTGGGTGAAAATTAATTATAGCATAGCATAAATGAATATATGGCTAAAATCTCTAACAGTATGATTCACAGTTACACCTACATGAGTGGTGGCATTTGGAGGGTTGGTTAAAACATACTAAGACTAAAAAAAAACCATACTAAGACTGTCTGATTGTATGAAGTTACTTACAACATTGCTATCTACATTTACAAGGTGAATTCAAAGATACGTGGGCAGAGGCACAGGGACGTGATACACAGGTTAAATGTTCTTCCCATCATGAACACAGACGTGTTTATTCAGTGAAGCAATCCAGAAATAAAAGCACAGGTCGTCAGGATAGCCCATGGCATAGGATACGGGAACTTACATCACTCAGGTTATAGGCGTTGACCTTGTGCTGGAGGAGGGCAGGAGTATCTGGAGGTATGTGGCACTTGAACTTTTCACTTTCATGCTTTGCTTTGTAGTTTAGCTGAGACAGAAAGTGAGAGAGACAGACAGAGAGGGAGAGAGACAGACAGTAAAGGAGACAATTAGTTCTAAAGAAGAACTGTCCCCAAATACAAAAACCTTGTGTGGTACATTTCATAAAATAAAATGTAAAATACATTTTGTTGAAATAACTGACAGCGTTGTTAAGATCGAGACACAAGTCCAGAACTAGGGTGGGCCACTCTGCGTTACTGATAACACGGGTGATATCACATATGTCACTGGCATAGGACTGTCCTGGAAGGTGGTGCCTGTCTCACATACGCTCCCTCTCCAATCATACCACAATCGGCCCTGGGAATCAGGGGACTCTGAGACTCACAGCCCTTTCTCTCTTACCATTGTCAAAGCTCACTTTCTGGGAACACGTTCTAACAAACCTGGTTATGTCCCCACATGTACATTATGGTTGTTAAGACTCTTATGTGAAGACTTGATTTCTGGTCATATATTAACTGAGGTTACTTTCACTGTTTTGTTTAGTTCAACACAAGCTTGGAAGTTCATACTTAAAACTCATATGATAAAACTTATCTCAAAAACTCAATTTCCCAAAAATGTATTTGAGACAGCGACATCTCATGTATTAAATATCCACTCTGGGCCAGGGTGTTTCCTATGCTCATACGTCCTGCCATTTACTCTTCCAAGCAACCACAAATTACAAAAGGGAAATAAGAGGCATAGAGAGGTTCAACAATTTGCCCGTGCTGCCAGTTTGTAAAGACAGAGCTGGAATTTTACCCAGTCTTGTCTGACTCAAGAACTCATGTTCTTTCCAGGGCAGTAACGTACATCAGTTCCCCTTCTAGAACCAATTATCACTGATACCCATACAAGAAGATGCAAGGCAAAAAATAAGGAGATATTTTAGGTGATTACGAATATAGACAAGTTAAATTTGCTAAAACATACTTAGCCTTTTTTGGTAAATGTGACAAGTCACTGGATTTTATCTGCAGAGTTATGACAGGTTATCCCTCCCAACTGGATTTCCTTCATATTTAAAGGAACTTACATCACTCAGTTGTTTGGAATTGACTTGGGCTTGCACCAGAACAGGAGAGTCAGTGACTTGAGTGAATTTTGTCTTATCTGGATGGACTTTGTAGGTATGCTGTGGAGGAAAAAGGAATCATTTTAGCAGTCAAATCCAAGTTGGCCTAAAGGCCAAGCAAGGAGAATCCATTCCCCAAAGGAAAAGAAACTTGTAGTTCATCAAACCCACAGCTCTCTTCTGATTAGACTGCCCTGTTTGTGACAGATACTTTCACATCTGTACAAGAAACTTTCTCGTTCTTCAGATTTCCGATAACCCTCCTTTGGGGAAATGAACTAGAACTACCTCTTGAAATGTGTGGATGACAATAGGGGAAATCAGTTCATCTACTACAAGATAAATTTTGTTTCTTGCAATTTTCTTGCTCGTGTTTATTTGAGAAGTGTTTTAACACTGTAGGAATTTCTTGACCCCTAGAGGCCGCAGGCGGCAGGACGTTCCAAGTTCCTATCACAGACTTACATCTTTACACTGATCCAGTTTCTTGATTGCTTCATATTCTTGAGTTATAGTCTGGGGGAAGAAGCCTTTGCCTCTGTCTTCTTCATATTCTGCTTTGTAGTTTTTCTAGGAGGAAAAGAAATCAGATACAAGGATGCAACCATTTATTCATGCCCTAAGGATGTGTTGGAAAGCTACCTGATTGTCTTAGCACTTACGTCACTGTTTTGAGCTGAAACTTTCATGCAGTGCGTATGGTATGGATCCTCAAAGCTGCCAACATAATGTCCCAAAATATTCTTCAAGTAGGAATCTTTGTATTTAGTCTGAAAGACAAAATACATTTCATGTATTTATTGGGGGAAATAATGGATCTTTTCTTAACAGAAGTAGTAACCACAGGACTGCTTACATCACTAGTGAAGTTGTGCAGAACTGTATCAAGTTGAAATTTGGGGGTTTCACAGTAATTTATGCTCTTTGCCTTTGTCTTTTCATAGTTCTCCTTGTATAGTTTCTGTCAAAGAAAAAAATAATCAGTTAAAGCAGATTCCTGTCACTCCCACACTGATTGTAACACTTGTATTTCCCAACACTCAACAAAAGAAGAAGGGAAAAAAATATATCGCCTGTCAACTGTCTTAAAAATTGACAATCAGACATTGGGGTGTGGTGAATGATAAGTTTCTTCTATTAGCAATTACTGTAAAGCTTAGGTTTTCAATAGTCACCAAAAGATCTAGAAACTAATACATGGCCTCAGACCAAGACCTTAGTTGTGGCGAGTTGTGTGTATTTCAGTTCTGCTAGGTCTTTCCTTCCCCAACTCACACACTCTTCCCTCACTGATGGTGTCACGACAGACACGAATATTCTGAGCAAAAGTGATTTTTTTTTAAGATTTTATTTATTTGACAGAGAGAGAGAAATCACAAGTAGGCAGAGAGGCAGGCAGAGAGAGAGGAGGAAGCAGGCTCCCCGCGGAGCAGAGAGCCCGATGCGGAGCTTGATCCCAGGACCGTGGGATCATGACCCGAGCCGAAGGCAGCGGCTTTAACCCACTGAGCTACCCAGGCGCCCCAAAAGTGTTTTTTTTTTTTTAATAAACCTTCACAAAAAAGTTGAGTATCTGCTGAGATGTACACGCACTCTCTTCCTCCTTCCACCAAGGGAAAAGCCTTCTGCAAACAGATAGTGGATCTTAAAATTACAGGGTACCCACGACCCCAGATGATAAATCCACTCACTCTTCTTCTCCGCTAGGATGTCAATTTAGCTCTAACAATAACAATAAACAACTATTGATTTTAAAGGTGCAACTGAGAAAGTAGGTCTTGTCACTTTCTCATGTTGGGTTTGGAGACTGCAAATGGTGCTATTTGGTTTTCAAATTTTTATATTGTTCTCTTTATCAGCAAAGGAGATTTGAATCCAGGCTTTTAGATGTTTGCTAAAGATGACCTTCATCTAGGAAACAGGAGACCTGCTTTGCACTGATTTCCCAACAGGGCTATTTGGACAGACACACTGACTCTCACCTGCTACCCCAACTCCATTCACCCCCTTCCTCAATCGCATGTACACATGTCTATGGTGCTGACTTAATTTGAGGGACAAAGAAAACTAACCTGCAGAGAGAACTGTATAATTCTCAAATACTGGGAAAGCTTAATACAGTGTAACGATAAGGGAAAAACTCAACTGATCACATGTTCAGTCTCTTTATATATACAGTCAAAATGGTCTCAGGCTTCTAGTCTCTTAATGCCATTTCTCACTTATCCAATCAATTTTAAATCTAATGGATTGGTCAGACTCTTAATTCCACATGGAGAAACTCCTGTGAAGGCTCAGGGAGCCATCTTTTAAGTCATGCTGTCTGCAAATGGTTGTTTCTAGGGACACGATCTGCACAGAGAATGGTGGAGGTAAGGGGAAGAAGCGGTGAGACACGGGACATCTATCCTTGCCCCGCTTGATGAACACAAGGGCAGGGCACACGCACAACTTCATCTCTCACTCTCCTCCCGTTTCGAAGTCTCCGTCTGCCTGGGTCAGATCACATGTATTTCCTACAGTGTACTCTTTGCCCATATGGAAGCTCAGGCACCAGAGCCTATAAGCAAATAAGGATTTCTCTGCCCACTGAGCTAAATCCAGAGGCCCCCCCAAAACTGACATACATCATACTCAGAGGCATTCCTGTCTTCCTGTGGGTAAACAGTTCCAGAGGAACTGCGACACGAGAATCTTAAAGTATTTGCAAAGTTATATATGCACTTAGTCATTTAGTTATATATGTATTATAGGAGCAAAATCTCATCTCTCTGGCAGCTAAGGTTAAAAAAAACACTTTTTGACAAGAATGTACTTACATCACTCAGGGCATTTCCTGCCGCCTTCAGCTGCTGGAGCAGTGGGTTCTCTGAAGCAGGAAGTACATTATAATCTGCTTTTCCCTTATTCTTTTCATAGTCTTCTTTGTATTTTACCTGTAGGAATGAAATAAAATGAGAAAGTAATGCTGTGGGTTATTTTTGCTCTCGTCTCTATTATGGATATTATGACATGGTTTCTCAATCAATTTTCTCTTTAGAAGAGTGGCAGCTTGACATTTTACAAACAAAATACTCCTAGTAGCTCATAACAGCAGCAGAGCAAGTGCATCAATTTCCAGGCTAACTTCTCTTCCCATTCATTTATTCATTCAAAAATGTCCATAGGGGATCAATTGTGCACTGGCTCTGGGACAGGTCCAAGAAAGAGTAAGACCTGGTCCCCGCCCTCAAAGAGAAAAAGACACACACAGATAATGACAGAGCCTCATGTCCCAGACACTTGCTGCTCCACAACCCTCATTTAGCTCTTAGCCTCCAGCTGCCTAATTGCCAACACACTGTTAAAGAAAGCAAAGCAGAAGCATCCTCAGTCGTATGCTTCATCTGTGGCTGTGCGTGAGCATGTGTGTATCTAATGTACATCAGAAGTGAGAGGAAAGGGCTGGAGGCTGGATGAAGGATGACAACCTCGCTTCTTCTTTCTGCCCTCCCACTGTGCACCTTCAATTCCAGCTTTAGCAGAAGCTTTTTTTTTTTTTTTTAAGATTTTATTTATTTATTTGACAGACAGAAATCACAAGTAGGCAGAGAGGCAGGCGGGAGGCCGGAGGGAAGCAGGCTCCCTGCTGAGCAGAGAGCCCGATGTGGGGCTCGATCCCAGGATCCTGAGATCATGACCTGAGCTGAAGGCAGTGGCTTAAACCACTGAGCCACCCAGGCGCCCTAGCAGAAGCTTTTAATGAGCGCCCCAAAGCCTCTATCAGGAACATGCCCAAAGGGAGAACAAGAAACCCATCCTAGTTCTGACCCTGATCCACAGTGCCCACCATTTATTGTGGCAACACAGCTGTAGAATACAGAACAGTTCAAAGACTCCTAGGTAGCTTACCAACATTTGAGAACCTCAAAAACCAAATATAATCAGTTTGGTCTCCAAAGGTAGGAGATACACAGCTGAAAGTCAGAGGCACCACCCTCTACAGAAGCCACAGAAGACTCACAGGGAATACTCTACAGTAATGAAAAGACATAACTTTCTATCTTACAGAATTATGAGCTTTATTGGAAAATGGAACCAACCAGAAAAGGAATTCTACACACACCCTTATCTCCCTACCTACATGTGGGCTATGTGGCCTCTTCTCCTGTTTATGGATAAACTGTCAGCACTTGTGGCAAAGTTTCCCCTCCTGTTAAGTACCAGAACCCTTCCCCTTTCACCTACTCAAGGATATCACTCCAGCCACTCTTTCTGCCTCAGAAAGAGATGATTTTCCTTCCACACTGTGGAATTTTCCCATCAATGCAGATACACGGTGTCTTTGCTATCTTAAAAGAATCCCCTCTTCACCCACGTATCCCTCAGCCACTACCTCATTTTCTTCTTTTCCTTTCAGGAAAACACTTTGAAAAAGCTAAGTTATATTCTTCTAAATCTCTGTTCTCATCCACTCATGAGCCCTCTCTAAGCAGACTCAACCAAGTTGCTCTTAAGTTCATCAGAGACCAGACGCTGGTAAATTCATGTCAGAAACATCTGACACAGCTGATCACCCTCTTCTCCTGTCACTTGCTTCCCACTCTCTACCAACTCTACTCCCACCTCATCGTGCTAATGTGTTTGCGGGGGGATACTCCGGAGCTCAGTCCTAGAGCTTTCAGTCTACACTTGCTCCCTTGATGGTGTCCAGTCTTACGATGTTAAATACTATCCATATACAGATGTCTTCCAAATTTATACAACCCTTCCCGATATCTCCTCTGAAACTTCAGTCTTGTGCAGTCAACTGCCCACTTAACCTTTCCACTAAGATGTCTAAAAGGCATCTCAGGTCTTACATATTGGAAGCTGAGCCTATATCTTCCCTCCAAAAATAATTATCCAGTCCTTCCGCACTCTTCCCTCTCTTGTAAAGGGAAATTCCATTCATGCAGTTGCTTAGACCCAAACTTTCTTCCCATATCCCACAACCAACCCAACAGCAGACCAGATCAGCTCTACCTTCAAAGTACATCTCATCACCTGCCCTGCTCTCCTCCTGATCCAAAACATGACTGTCTTGCACCTGGAGACTGAAATAGCTTCCTAGGTGATGAGATCTTCTTGCTTTCACTCCTTCAGCAGAGCCAAGGGCAGGATTTGAGTCAAGTCTGATTAGCTCTGAAGTTTATATGCTTTCTAGTGCTAGCCTGCTGAGGACTCTATTTACTGAAGTCTGCTCTACAGAGTATATGAACATATCCATCGATCTCTGTATCTTCTCTGTGACCAGATTCTCACCAATTAGTAGGAAAATAAAAAAAAAATTATAATCATGAGTGTGGGAATGTCCATATTCAGAGAAGTTTGCCAATCGTATTTTCTTGAGGGAGTTCTTCTGTTGGAGAGCACAACCTTTCTACTTGCAGGTGTGAAAAGGTCCTTTATGAAATATTAAAGATAATACTTAAGTATTGTTAATGGTCATACTAGCAAAATTTTTCAAAAATATGGTAGCCTTATAACCCCAAAGTACTTTTTTTGTTGTTGCCCAAGAACTCTTTTTTCTTCATTACTTACAAAATCAAGAGTTATAAAAAATCCACCCCAATAAGACCATCATGACAGATGAGAGCATTTCCCCATACCTTGCTAGCTGCTACCCCAGCTTGTTTATTCACTTTGTACTCCGGTGTTTCCGTGTGCATGAAGTAGATCTGGTCTTTCATATTCTCAAAATCTTCCTGGTATTTTCTCTGTAAGACATTAAACATGCTGGAGAACTGCTGTGAACACAGACTGTGCAAGGGTTCACACGGGGGAACAGGGGCCACTTGGGTTGCTTTACGCATAGCCCCACTCCTCTTGGTTTATGCAGATCAGGTTACAATGAGAGATGGTAGGGCCATCACAAAACCAATTAGAAACTTAACTGAGACTTAGAGCAATTGTAAGAGGCTGAAACTACCCTTTAAGAAGGAGCTCCCAGGGCTGGAGGCAGAGAATTTCAGAGAAAAGGAAAAGAGTTTTTCAGTGAAGAATTTCTGGGAAGAAACTAGTCAGTTTCATAAATGTAGTTTGGGTTCCCCAGGCAAAGAATAAATTTAAAAGGGACCCTTTAACCTGTACTCACTTGGAAACCCTATTGTTCATATGAAAATTCAGGCAAGAATAATGTAATCTGAGTAAAACAGTATTTCTCAAAAGGGAAGGAAGACTGGGAGATTTCTTTCTGGTTAGGAACCCTACACAGGTCTTGTCCCCAAGAAGAGTCCATTACCTGGACTCTAATGTTCTGGTACCCCTTCAGGTGTAGTTGGGGACTAGAAGTTATAAAGAAAAGGGTCACCTTTCATCCTAAGAACATCCGGCCATTTCCTCCTACTTACTGAGCTGATGTTATCAGCATTCATTCTGGCAGTAGCAATTTCAAAGCAAGGTGTCTCACTCCATTTGCCTTTGATTTTATTTTCATAGTCCGCCTTGTATTTTTGCTATGAGAAAAAAAGAAGACAAGACAAAATATAGGAAATACAGAAATTGACAAGATAGAAAAGTAGTAAATGGGCAGCTTTAAAAAACATCTTTAAAAATTTTTTTTAAATAAAAAGATATCTTGATATCTATTAAGATATCTGTTAAGAACTTCTTAAGTTCTTAATAGAAGTCTTCAAACCTTCTAGCATAGTGTCAACAAGAAAGTTGAGCAGTGGGTAGAGGTAACAATTGACCCTCTTCTTGTCGAATCTGGGGACTTAGTTCATTCAGAACTTACAGATATTCTCTGATGTTTGAGGGAGGAGACTCAGAAGCATACTCCACTTGTATTTCAGAGTTATACTAAAACCACTCAACCCCAGGTTTCCATGCCAGATGAACTTATTTCTGAGCTTTACCAATACTCCTGGTTATCCAGAAAGCTTGGTTATCCAAAAATCTGGCTTACAGACTAATTTTAAGCCTTTCCAGTTGAGACTTAAAGAAATTTTAATGAGAACTGGCAAGTAATTCAAAAATTGCCCCATCTTACTCCCAAACACCACCCCACCTGAACTTCAGGCTGTGGGCATCTAGAAGACTAGAATTATGTCTTCTTTATGTTTATATCCTCAGAATCTAACACAAAATGCAGCACACACAAGTGGCCTCATAAATGGCCTCATAAATGCATGCTCAAATACACTGAATTGAGCTAAGTCAATGATATGTGGCTTCAAACTACCTTGGCCTTATACTGCTCTTAGAATAAAATTAAATTACTCAATACCAAATCTGGGCATATAAGCCAAAGCCAGAGCTGGGTTACAGCAATTTCCCCTTCTTGGGAAATGTGTTAACAGATACAACCAATGAGCCTCAAGGTTTCTGCACACCTACACCCCTACTATACTCTTCAAGAGAAAAGGAAGTTGCTTTCTAGTATACCTTTAACAGAACCAGTGCCAAGGAGAAGTGATGTGCTGAACCAGTGAGTATGAGTTAAAGGATGCTCAATCCTTTCTCAAATGCACATACCCTTTCTTCTCAAGAGCTTAATATGCCAATCAATAGCCAAGTGTTTTTCATAACTATAAATTTTAGAGTCCTGGGCCTGAGTCCAGAAGCTCTGGGCCCAAGACTGGACTCTTATCATTACCAATGGTGTGACTTAGCTTCTCCAAGTTTCAGGGTTCTCAACCATAGCACCAACAACCTTCCACATTAAGATTAAAAAGTTCATACCCTGAAGAGTCCTAAACAAATGTAGGCTACAATAACTCTAACAACTATGATGATAACATTGATAGCATAACAGAGTAAGAAACTGGAGAAAATTGTGTGAGTATTCTTTGATAGAAATCTTTGTTGAGATAATATTTACATTAAAGTACCAATTAATGTGTACTCTCCTCTCATGAAGCTTTAAAAAAATTGTAGTCAACTTTTCAGTCGATCAAAACAGACTTAACTCAGTCAAAAAGGATTTTTCGATTGGCTGATTGCCTATAGAAGTAAGTATTTCTAAACTTTTTGGGGACTAGACCTCTTCAGATATCTGAGAAAGTTATAAAGTGCCCATAAACACAACTTAGAGAATTCTTTTTTTCTTTTTAAAAGGTTTTATTAATTTGGCAGAGAGAGACACAGTGAGAGATGGAACACAAGCAAGGGGAGTAGGAAAGGGAGAAGCAGGCTCCCCACAGAGCAGGGAGCCCGATGCAGGGCTGGATTACAGGACTCTGGGATCATGACCTGAGCCGAAGGCAGACACCTAACTGACTGGGCCACCCAGATGCCCCACAGAGAATTCCTGAATTACGTGCACCCCAGGTTTACAAGCACCTACATTCTTGGTGGGGGATATTGCCATTCTTCTGCTTGGTGTCAAAGGAAAACAACTCCAGTATTAGGGGGTAGGGGAAACAGAGCCTAATGCATCTCTAAAACTTTGTAATATACTTTAAAATTGAGAAGGCAGTATTCTTTTTTTTTTTTTTTAAAGATTTTACTTATTTGTCAAAGACAGAGTGTATAAGCAAAGAGAGCTATAGGTAGAGGGAGAAGCAGGCTCCCCACTGAGCAAAAAGCCTGATGTGGGACTCAATCCCAGGACCCTAGGATCACGACCTGAGCTGAAGGCAGAGGCTTAACCAACTGAGCCACTCAGGTGTCCCCACAGCAGACATTCTTAATGAGGTCCAAACATGGGGTCATTATGGAGAAATAATAAGAAAATCATATATGTAGATTTGTTAAAAGAAAATTAAGTAAAAATTAATTCTCACATTAAGATACAGATATCCGTTGTTTTAAAAAGATATTAAAACAAGATGCAGGGGTGCCTGGGTGTCTTAGTTAGCTAAATGTCAGACTCTTGGATTCAGCCCAGGTCGTGATCTCAGGATCATGAGACTGAGCTCTGAGTCAGGCTCCACACTGGGTATGGAGCCTGCTTAAGATTGTCTCTCTTGCCTTCTGCCCCTTCCCGACACCCTACCCCACTCGCACATTCTCTCTCCGAAAAAGAGTAAAATAAAACAAGATGCAGAACAAGAGTTTAAGACCCCCGCACCCTCACCCAAAGTCCTCCCCCACTTCTCTCTCTTCATGAACCAGTAGCTAAAATGGGTCAGCTTGGAGGTGGATCTCTCACCATGCACCCCTGACTACTCGCATGTCTGGGAAGATTTTCACTACAAGCGACTGAGGCTACAGCTTGTTAACTGTTGAAAAAGTTATGGCCTTCCCCTTCATTTATAGGTAGGAGAGAAGTTGAAAGAATAAAGGCCTGCCGCTTGAGGAATGAGAGGAAGAAAGAGGTATGTGTCTGCCTGGGACCTCCTCTGTCCATAAGCGGTTGACTCTACCTGCCTGTCAGCAAGGCCTGAGTGTTTACGTGGTACACAGAGACGTTAACTGTACCAGGGGCCCCACACCCAACCTTCCCTCCAGCTCCCCCCAGTCCTTCTGTCTGACTGTCAGGTTCCAAGTCAATCAATGGAAACCTGGCAGCAAGAATGGATTTAACCTCCTCTAGGATTCTGTGTTTGTTCATTTACCAGAGGACAGCACATGGGGTCAGTTCAAGCTCTGGAACACCTTCTGTGGTCAAGAGAGTAACCGCAGGTCGACAGATGCAGTAAAATTGCTTCCTCAGACCGTAGCTCCTCCTCCTCAGAAATGAGCTGAGAGGCTTGTGTTAGGCCACAAACTAGACACCCTAATGTCCTTCTTAAACACATGGCTTTATTTTTGACTTTCCACATCTGCATCTGTGGTTTTGATGTGGTTATCAAATGGAAGGACGACAAAGCCCGTTAGTTAATCACACTTCACTCTGTGAGTTGCTAAATACTAGGACTTCGGACAGCTTCGTTCACAGAAATGCGATCCTTTCACGCAGCTGGAGGGGGTCCCGACTGACATTTTCATTGCCCACAGTGGCCCCAGGGCCACTTTCCTAACTCAACCAAATCTCCTCTGATGGAACCAATGGAAGTCTCTCCCTAAGTCTTTGTGATAGAGGAGCTTCCATGGTATTAGAAGATCAGAGCTGGGCATCTTTGTGGTGTGCAGCGATATTTTCTGAAAGATGTTTTTAAAAATATTCTAGTGCAATACTAAGATAAAGCACACCCCAGCTCCACAGGGATGGAAGGTCCTGTGCTTGGGACCCTTCAGGACCTCACCCAGGTACCTAAGGTTGTTCATCTGTAGCCTCTGTTATGTAATAAACATAAGAGTGTTTCCCCTGAGTGCTGTGAGCCAATTATTAGCAAATTATCAAATATGAGGAGGGGGTCATGGGAAGCCTGGATTTAAGCCAGTCAGTCAGAGGTATGGGAGGTCCAGATTTACGACTAGTTGTCTGAAGTAGGGTCAGTCTTGAGGGTCTGAACCCTTAACCTGTGAGATCTGAGGCTAACTCCAGGTAGATAATGTCAGAATCAAAGTGAACTAATAGGGCAGCGAGTTGGTGTCAGAGAATTGGTCAGTGGTACAAGACCCATTTGGTGGCAGGAGTGTGC
This sequence comes from Mustela nigripes, assembly GCF_022355385.1. NCBI lineage: Eukaryota > Metazoa > Chordata > Mammalia > Carnivora > Mustelidae > Mustela > Mustela nigripes. The sequence goes on from NC_081559.1 coordinate 49,208,935, forward strand.
ACAGAGAGCAAAGGAAACAGAGCTCTTCCTTTCAACTCTAGATCCCAGGGAGCTATCATTGGACATTCCAGCCTGGAATCTCACATTTTTCCTCATGTTATAAATCTAGAAGGAAGCAGAGAGGCAAGCACTGAGAGACTTAAGGGACTTCCCAGTGTTGCACTCAGAAGCCCACCTCCAGCTGGCTGAGGTGGGCGCAGTGACCTCACTGGAATGCTCGCTCACATGAACCACCTGCCTGCCTGTCCGTCTGTGTTAGAGCTACAAAATGTGGCTGAGCCAAGACAAGTGCTGCCGTGGAGCTGGTGGCTTTGGCCAAAGAGAAAAGTGAGAGAACGGATTCTGACAGATCCAGTAAGGAAAGCTGGTAAACAACAGAATCAATACATAAGCCATATAATCATTGCAGATATGCAATCATCATATTAACATATGAACAGAAGGGCGCCTGGGTGGCTCAGTTGTTTAAGTCTCTGCCTTTGGTTCGGGTCATGATCCCAGAGTCCCGGGATCGAGTCCCGCATCAGGCTCCCGGCTCTGCAGGGAATCTCCTTTTCCCTCTGACCTTCTCCCCTCTCGTGCTCTCTCTTACTCTCTCTCCCAAATAAATCAATAAATCTTTAAAAACAAACAAACAAACAAACATGAACTGAAGGCTGGAAGACAAAGGGACGGATCTGGGAAACACAGAAAAGGAAATGCTGGATTTGAATACCTAAGAGGGAGAAGATCAAGGAGGTTTTATCCATGTCGGAGAGCAAGGAAACGTGGGTCAAAGCCCATAATGGTGGGGAACACTTCAAGAGGACAGAGGCAAGTCCCACAGCTAAATCACCTCTCTCTCCTCCACCCGCAGCTCTAGTCCTCTTATTGGATGGTCTGTGGTTGGATGGACTGCTACCAATCACAAGCATTTCTTCCCAAAGTGAGTATTGTTTTAGATGTCCAGCAGCCATTAAAAACTTGGAATTTGACTAAGACTGGGATGAATAGCCAAATCTAGTGACTTTCATCCACAGCCATCTTCCCTCGGCTCATATTGCTATTCCACAATGGCAAACCCAGACTGGTGAGGATTTTGAAATGTCCAATGACGCCACCGTATCTGGCTGGAGTGGTGCGGTCCAATAGGCACCTCATGCAAGCCACCACTGTAACTGTAAATTTTCTAGTAGCCGATTTTTAAAATGCAAGAAGGAACAGGTGTGAAATTAATTTTAGTAATATATTTTACTTAACCCAATAGATCCAACAAATATGATTTCAATGTATAATCAATATGAAAATCATGAGCTGTTTTATGTTCTTTTTGTCCTAAGTATTCTAGACCAGTGCCTATGTCATGCATATAGGACCCTCAGTTTATATAATCACGTTTCAAATGCTCAGTGGTCACATGTGGATGATGGCCACTACATCGAGGAGCACAACTCTAGACTAACCAGCATGTCTAAATTAGCGGAGATTGATTACAGAGCTGGGTGGCTCAGTGGGTTGGGCCTCTGCCTTTGGCTCAGGTCATGATCTCAGCGTCCTGGGATCGAGGCCTGCACTGGACTCTCTGTTCAGCAAGGAGCCTGCTTCCCCATCTCTCTCTGCCTGCCTCTCTGCCTACTTGTGGTCTCTCTCTGTCAAATAAATAAATACAATCTTAAAAAAAAAGAAAAAGAAAAAGAAAAAAGAAAGGCATTTTTTTAAAAATCATGTTCAAGTACCCCCATTGCACCCTCAAATAAGGTAAGTGTGCTGCATTAGTAAGATATCATTTAAAATATGCTTTAAATAAAAATTAAAAATAGATTTGTTTTCCAAATGACCATTTGAAAGAGGGTTTGTACCTTTTCTTCAAAAAAAGATCAGTGATCCTTGTTCCCTAATCTTATTTAAGTATGAATATCTTCAGCAGGCCAGCTCTTTCTGGACAGTTCTAAAGTTCATTTCTGCTTAGCCCTGGGCAAATTCCAGGGTCATGGCATTCCTGTTAGTGAAAATTTACTGTACTTATCAGCTCTATCATCCAAATAAGCCCTTGGTTATAGTTAGTAGTCTGCAACATCAGACATTAAAAACATCACTGAATAAACTTCATCTTTCTAGTTTTAATTCCTTCTCCTTTCTCAGAGACATCCTTTCCTACCAAATACCTAAACAAGATAGAAACCTTGAGGTTCCACCAAGATTCAAGCAGTAGGCCAAACTGGGGACTGAACTCCATGGAGGGCAATGAGAAGTAATTAAAGGGAGCAGTATCCCAGGAGAAAGTGGCCCAATACAAACCAATTTAAAATAGGACTTTAGCATGGGTCTCGTCATCAGCTGAACATCTGTCTCTCGGCATTCTCTGGGAGGGCTGCATTCCGCAGAGCGAGTTTACCAGCCTAAATATAGACAGACTAAGCCATTTTCCTGGGCCTTAAAAGCTATGAAGTGCACTGTCCATGGCTGTCACACTAAGCCCTGTCTGAGAGATCACTCTGCGTTCTTATTTTCTCCATGTCTGACAGAGAGCATTAAAGCGTATGAGGTCTTCACACTGAATTAAGACAATCAGATCCTCCAAGAAAATGTGCGGTGACTCAGTTCTCGGTTAGTAGCACTTCCTTAAATCACAATGTTAAATGACATCAGGACATAATTTCTGTTCTTAAAATGCAGCTTTCTCATTTACCAATCACTGAGTCCTTAAGTGGACCGAACATTTATTAACATGGCCCCACAGTGTTAATGGAGGTACTGTGTTCAAGGTAGATTTTTTAGGGTCTTATTGCAAAACAACTCTCGGTGTTGGTGTTGGGTCTTCGGGTTCCCCTTACTTTCTCTGAGATTTGAGAAGATTAAGCCAGATGTTTCAAGGCAGAGAGTGGCCCAGCCCTATTTACTTACCTTGCTCACTTGATTGGTCACTTTCTTAGCAAATTCTATATCTGGAGGGTCCGGCAGCGTTGTAAATTGAGACTGCTGTTCAGCATGACCTTTTTTGTAGGCAATCTGACAAAATAAAAGATGGGGATGCTCATGAGCCACAGAAAATTATTCTACATCCCAGATTCCATTTGTTGGAATTAAAAAAATAAAAAAAAAGGACTAGGTTTTCATCCGTACCTGAAGTTTTGAACTTTAGTGTATCATGTAACAGGGATGTATCCTTACAGATTTGACATGCCTTTGCTCTCAGTATTACTAGTGATTTCTACCTCATTAAGTCTTCCCTCTTCACCAAGGCTATTAACTTAGATGTTTCCTTCCTTTTGTCTCTATGCCGTGATTTATAATTGAAACTACTCTTTTTCTTTTTTTTTAAGATTTTATTTAGGGGCACCTGGGTGGCTCAGCCTTTAAGTGTCTGCCTTCTGCTCAGGTCATGATCCCAGGGTCCTGGGATCAAGTCCCACATTGGGCTCCCTGCTCTCTGGGGAGCCTGCTTCTCCCTCACCCACTCCCCCTGCTTGTGTTCCCTCTCTCACTTTGTCTTTATCAAATAAATAAATCTTTTTTTTTAAAAAGATCTTATTTATTTGGCAGAGAGAGCATAAAGTGGGAGAGCATCAGGCAGAGAGAGAGGGAGAAGCAGACTCCCCGCTGAACAGGGACTCGATCCCAGGACCCTGGATCATGACCTGAGCTGAAGGCATACACTTAACCAACTGAGCCACCCAGGTGTTCCCCAACCTCTTGTCTTTATATCACACCCGCTACCAAAACCCTAGCTCTGAATCAACTCAGCGGGCATACTTCCTCTGCTTACATCCAGGATGCTGAGTGCTACTGAAGAAAACCACACAATTCTACTGACTGGACAATGACAATGCAACAAGCACAACTAAAAGTTCCACTGGAATAAGGTACAGAAGTGGAAAAGGGAGTCTCTCAAATCTAAGCCCTTAGCCTGAAGGCTAGGTGTGTAGCCAGTGATACACTCGGTGAATAAGAGCTTGCTTGGGGCTCTATGCCCAATACTCGGAATTTATCGTAACCAACTGCCATCTTGCCTTCAAGGAAGCTTGAACATCCTGTTATGCATCTCTGCTCAGTCTCTGCTCACAGCGGCTAGTGTTAAACTCCAAGACCGTCCTTAGGCCCCCAGTCAACTCTCAGCTGCCTTTTTCATAAAGAAATGCTATATATCCTCTTCTCTTTCCCTGTACTCATCCCTGCCCTTCCCCACTACTGCGTGGCTCAGAGAAGCAGCCATTGCAGGGCAGAACCCCTGTACTCTCACTGCTGTTCCCTCCCAGCATCCCTCGGTACCCAGCTCCATCCGTCACCTCTTCTCTCGCTCGTTGTTGTTTTTTTTTTTGACAGCTTCAGCTGCTCCCTCATGAGCAACTTCCCTTTGCCTATTAAAGGCCTCTCTTGTTGGAAAATATGTGTCCATTAGTCATGCAACCCCTTCGCTCTTGCCCTCCATTTTCCTTCACTGACTACTCAGGCGTTTTTTCCACCAACCTTGACCTCTGCCTCCAAAAAATGCAGAACTATTTGTAGATCCCCAGACACATGAAAGCCTCTTATGCCTCTGGACCTCTCACCTGCTGTTCCCTTTTCCCTGGTAGGCCCCAGCTCCAGGCTCTCATCTGCCTGCGAACTGCTGCTCATTCTCCATGGCTCAGGACAAGCAACTGTCTCCCCACCTGAGGACCTTTCTCTTGGGACCTCACTCAACTTGGCACTTGTCTCCTTTAAAGGAATTCCCAGATGACACTATGATCCACAGCTTTCCTATCTGTCCGTCCTTGGACTGTGAGCTCTGCAAGGCCAGAAAACACAACCTCTTGTCTGGGAGCCCTGGTGGTTCACACAGAAACTGACCAGAGCAAATGTTCAATGACTGAAATCTCAAGAGATGGCTTATCATCACAACTTTTCTACTCAGTTGTGAGACTTGAACAAATTATTTCTCCTTCCACATGGAGGTATTCTTCTTTACACTATAAAGAAAGAGGCTGGACAGTTCCAAGGTCCCACTCATCATCTTCATGCTTTAACCAAGTCTAACTATGACTTAACCCGATAATATCTACCTACTACCTGTAACAAAAGCTTTTATGAACATTAGATCAATGGGGGATTTAAAACACTAATTTTAAAATGCATTTATATTAATTCCACTGGTCAAGCTTTAAGTAGTATAGACTTTATTTTAGGCATAGGGTGACTGGTATTTTCTATGGCTGGCTAAGTCCTCAGAGAATAAGAAACGTCCTGTCAGGAGAAATGCTTCCTAAGTATGACATCCTGTCAAAAACTTCAGAGAAATCAGATCTAGAAGTCCCAATTTCTCAGGAACCTTGTTCAGAATTCTGTCTAATTAGAATGCTACACTCTGGATCAACTTAAAGACTATCTTGGTATTTGTAAAATTATTTGGTCTTTGCTCAGATAGCAAGAAAAACATGATAAGTAGGTTTCAGAGAAACAGGAAAAGGGTGCAGGAAAGGGACAGAAAGCTTCCAAACCCAAGTGCTTGGTTTGAAATCTACATGCCTACCCAGCATTATGTTCTGTGAACAACAGCCTGCTTGGGGCTCTGTGCCCCAAAATTGTAGAAGTTCATGGTACGGACAACAGTATTAATAGGCACATTGGTAATCTGATACTTGGCGCATAACCTGCAATTAAATTAAAAGCCCTATCTTAACTGCCAAGTTCTTCTAAGGAAGGAGGGGAAGATTCTACTTCATGATTATATATTCTCCATTATGGATTCTACTGAGAGATCTCAAAAATGGGGTCAACTTAACTGTTCAGAGTCCCTAGCACTAGACTGACATGGAGGCAACCCCCCAGCTCTCCATTTGATGAAGAAAGGGAGACATGTGGAGATTAAGTGTCTTCTTGGAAACTTCTTCCTAGGCTTATATGACATGGCATTTCCTGGTTCTCCTTCAACTTCTCTGACAGTTTGTTCCCTCATTCTTTTGCTGGCTCCTTTCCAGGTGTCCTAAGTATGGGCGTCATCCAAAACTCTGCTCTTGGCCATATGTTGTTCTGCCTCCCTCATACGGTTTCGCATCTTCAGCTGTCCCTTTTATTCTGAAGACTCGCAAGTGTTCATTTCTTGTCCTGTTCTCACACCTATGCAATAGAATGAATTTCTAATTTATCCATAAAATGCCTTGATCAGAATGTTCCACCATCTCAACTCTGTTTCTCTATTCATTAGTGCACCATTACTAGTTGTAGCCCTATATGCCCAGACTACCAGACTTCCTCATAAACTCCTCTATGTGTCCCCTCACTCCTTCATCTCCAATATCCAATGTCCTTAACCCTTTTAAAATACTTTTTACCTTCAGATTCCTTTCTTCCTTTCCTTTGTCCCTGTCATCCCTTTGGTCTCTCTGTATTACTAAAACAGTCTTCTTCAAATGATCACAATTTTTCCCAGTCCCAATCTACTATATTGTCCTTCAGATTTTTTCCAAATCCTACTTTTTACCATACTGTTTTCCCCTCCAAAAATCACATGATATCTCTTACACACTACCATATCACATCAGAATTATTTCGTCTGATTTTCAAGGTCCTGCTACCAGTTTCTTAAAAGTGCCCTCCTAACTAGGCACCCACAACATTCACTTTCTTTGTCCCCTCAAGACTGATTTCACCACTATTCCTTTGTTCAAGGGTATTCTCTCCTTGAAATGCCTTTCCTGTTCGCCCCTTCCCTTGGGACTGCCACTTCGGCATGGCCTTCTCTAATTACTTGCATGTGCCCTCTCTGTCCGTACCATGAACTTCTACAACTTGCATGAGCTCTCTACTACGGTTCAAATATTAGACTATAGAATGTGCTTTCTAAAATTTTTGAAAAATTTTTTTCTTATTGTTTAATATGTAACAATTTCATTTTATCTGTTTATAAAGTCTCAAGGGAAAGGATGAAAACTTCTTGTCATACCTTTCTATCCCATCAGCTATGTATGCATAATGGACTTTCAACAAGTAACTACTGATCACTTGAAAAAGGTTACACAATAATATTATATGTTCATGACATACAGAACCAAAAAGCTAACTTAAAAGAGAACCAAACAGGCCCCTATATATTAAAACCAATACAGTACTAGATAGACTTAAATTTTTGTTATGGCTTCTTTATTTTTTAACTTACTCTTTGGAAAAACAGGAGTACACCTAAGCTATATTTTAATCAACTGTATGAAAACTGGGATAGAAATATGTCCCCTAAATTTGCAAATGATATAGAGTGAGAGGCGATAAAAGATTAAGACCTCAAAAGTTGGAAACACCATCAAATGATTATGCATAATTCCAGTACAGGGCAAGGTAAGATTCTAAGATCCATTAGAAATAAATCCTAGTAATTTTCAAGACACCAAATGACTTGTTAAGTCCACAGTGAGTGTTAGAGGTTTGAGGGGTCTAGTTGACAACTCAAGGAAAAACAACTTGTTATTTTTTAAAACCGTGTTCTCCTGAAGACAAGAGCAGAAGTCTGGATTTTCAATACAGACTCTAGCAAATCCAGGAGTCAAGACATAAAGCTCCTCAAAACAAGGGCAACTGTTAGAATCAAGTGGAGCTCTCTACTACGGCTGGTGCTTTCAACATAGGGACTCAACAGGCCTGCTAAATCCCTCTAAAAAAATGGTTTTCAAGGGCACCTGGGTGGCTCAATTGGTCAAGTGTCTGCCTTCAGCTCAGGTCGTGGTCCCACAGTCCTGGGATTGAGCCCCACATCGGGCTCCCTACTCCCTGCTTCCTGCAGAGCAGGGAGCCGACCTTTCCCTCTCCCACTCCCCCTTCTTGTTTTCCCTCTCTTGCTGTGTCTCTGTCAAATAAATAAAATCTTTAAAAAAATGTTTTCAAGGTCGAAGACACTAAAATTCTGGCCAGTGGGGACTGCTGACATTTTATGAACTCTGAAATACCCTCCATGTCTCTAAAAACATCCTCTATGTATAGCTGATGGCAAGAGATTTTTGTGAGAGAACTACACAAACACGTTTGGACAAGTGTGTCAGTCCATGTAGAAAAGGGGAGACACACCACAATTCAGACTTTATAATTAGGATAGCAAATCAAAAGCCTTCAATAACATTTTTCACTTAATATACTTGAGAAAGTGTCTATGAGCCCAAAGGCTTTTTTAAAATGCCACTCTATTGTCACAGAAAAAACTTCAACTCCAGCCAAGGAAACAGAGGGCACATGCGACAGTGGAAAGAACTTGGGGTCACATGACCAAGCTTCTAATCTGGGCTTTGCCACTAAAGACCTATGTGGTCTCAGACTCAGGTTCTTCACCTAATAAAAAAACAAGACTGTTAAATTACGTCTAATAAAATTATAATGTGATGTCTAGTTAAGACACCATAATGATTCTAGACAGATTCATCTGCTATAATGACATTTAGCCTTTTTGAAAAATTGCAGTGAATATCTGGCCAGAAGACATAACTTGAGGTGTCCCGATACCGCACTCCCCAACAATGTTGACTGCACTTGACTTACGTCACTGAGGGCTTTCTGGGCTTGGGCCACCCTTCTCAGCTCTGGGCTATCGTTGTACGGGTAAAACAAGCTTTTGTCAGCTTCCCAGTCCTCAGTGTACAGTTTCTAAATCAGAAAAGGGAGAAAAATTATGAGAAAGTGAGTTCCCACTTACACGAAATACACGATTTTGAATTTATCCATCAGTAGCAAGAAGAAATTAGGCAAGGTAAAAGCCAAGGTAAATGGAATCTGCAGATAACCTCCCCTTCTCCACTCAGTCCAAGTCATATTTATTATTAGCTTGTCCTCTTCTTTTGACAAAACTTATTTTCAGAAGGGCGGATGTGTCTGATTTTGTTTCATTTCCTCTCTGGGACTGTACCTGCTTCCTACAACAAGGACTAATGCAAGTGTAAGGAGCCAGGAAATACTTTGCATGGTCTCTATCATGAAAAGCATTTAATAAGCCTGATAGCCAGAAATGCCCCAAGTGTAACCCAATGTTTGAGAGCCAGTTCCCAGGTGCATCTTCGTTCGCCCCTACTCGTTCTCCCCATGTTGCTTAGCTTCCCCCCAAGACCCTCTCCTTCACTCTACTCAAGAGCTTTCCTCTCAGTTCCTCCCTGCTCACCTCCATCCCTGAAACCCACATGGCTCAAGGATACTCACAAAAAGTGAGCATTCCAGATCATCAAGAGGACTGGGTATTGCTCTGATTTATGTGGGGGAAGGAGAGAAGCAGCGACAGAGCAGAAGCCCTTACCTTACTGAACATGGCTGTGTTCTTAACTGCCTGGACAAGTTCAGGGGCATCAGGGGGAAGCAGGTACTTATCCTTGGTGTCTTCCCAGTTCTGCTTGTATAAAACCTAGACAGAAAAGAGCAGAGGACCAGTGGTTCGTGTCTCCCCGAAGGGCATGAGGGTGTAGAGAACAGAGAGCTGTGAAGTCTTTCAAATTCCAAGTGTCCTCACACCAAGGCTGCCCATGTGCCTATGCGTTACTAGCATCAGTTAGGAAAACACTGACCACATCAATGTCCCATTAATACTTTTCCTATGCTGGTAAGCTTTTACTTGAAAAGTCTGATTTTTTAAAAATAAATCATGATTAGGATTCTCCTACAGATTCCTTTCAAAGGCTGCAAACTTCTTGGCCATTGGCTGAATCGGGATAGGGGACATGTTCCTTTTGACTTATATGGTATTTTTTACAATGTTTTAAATTAGTTGCTTACATTTGAAATTTGAGGATTTCTTGTAAAAATTAAGCTCTCTGACTGGTTTAAAAATAAGTAAGAGACTCTGGCAACACTGGGCCTGCCTTTCCAGGCCACCATAGGCCTTCCAACCCACTTCAGTCGTCCGGTGGCCTCGATGACGCACGTGCAGCCTGGGTCTCCCTCACTGTGAGTTCACAATGCCCGGGATTCAAAAGAGACAGATTGGCAAGCAGGATTAGGCCTGTCCAGCTCTCTCCTCTACGGCCAGATAGAGGTCACCTACGTGCTCTTCAGCATCCCAGCCATCCACACCATGACCTCACCTTACTGACTTGCTGCGACACTTTCTTTGCATGTTCAATGTCCTTTGCTTTTTCGTCTACGTGACAGATAGTTTTAGCAACATCGCCATCCATTCGATACTTAACCTGCAGAAATAATGCACAGAGTTCATGACAGGCATGCCCATGTGAGTACAGTAAAGGAAATCTATAACCCAAGAGCACTAACCTGACGACTCACTGTCTGTTCCGCAAAGCAAAGTTCCTACATTTTAGGAAGAAAACTGCGATCTCCAAAGGTCTGCCGAGCTCCTACATTCCCTGCATATCTGCTTTCCTGGCAGAGTTTCAACCTCCCTGCACTCCTCCGAGGAGGACCACCGTGAACTCGAATTCCCCATCTCATATCATCTCTTGCTCACTTATTAAGCCAAGCTTTTAGATAGCTCTTGGGGTTCGCATTTAGAGCCGCACAATCTTGAGCCAACACTTCCTCTAGATTTCTGGACTGGCTCATAGTAATTCGACTCTTCTTTTTGTCTATACATTTTAAGGCCCCCAATTCCCAGAGATGGGCATGTTTTTGACATGTCTCGCCTTTATTTTAGAAATGCAGCCCACCTCACTGAGTTGATCTTGCACTTTCTTGATCCGGCGAAGTTCTGGGGTATCAGTTGTGATGGCGTATGGCTGTCCTTTTGCTTTCTCATAGTTCTCCTTGTATTTATTCTGAAAAGAATATCAGATATTAGCCTAAAACCTGACAAGACAGCAGCAGAAATTTCAAGCAATACATTCACCCCTTCTGATAAAAAAAAAAAAAAAATCCTCCAAGTTCTAACAATTATCAGTTATAACAGCTTTCTTTTTGTCCCTTGTCCGATTCTCAGCAAAAACTAAAATAGATTTGTTCATTATTCTTCCTAAACATGGTTGGATACTTGAGACAGTAGAAATTCTATTACAGACTATTGTCTTGAAAATGCCCTAAAATGATTCTCTCAATGTTTTCATTGTCTGAATGCACACATAAAAAGTCCGAACCTCAATAATTTTAGAAAATAAATATAGAAATTATCTGAAAAGATTTGATTGCTAATACAATGCAAAAATATTCAATTCAGAAGTTGTAGCTAAATCTTAATGGTTTCTATAGCTGAGACACCAGCTGAATTAATGGAAAGTCTGAATTATGGAGTATTTTGAAAAGGAATGCAATTTCATTATTTCCGCTAAATATACAATGAGTTCTTGCCTTAATGACAATGTGCATAATTTATCATTATTAATGCTTCAATTGTACTCCTAAATGTAGTCAACAATCTAAATTATACTCTTGATTTTATCACTAATCACTTTAAAAATACTATAAACCTTTGCCAACATTTTCTTCAGACTATCAGAAATTCTAGGTATTATCATCAGAATTTATGAGATTTTATGGCACTAAATGGGCAAAAAAAGTTTTCTGTTATACTGAATACTGCAATGATAAAGGAGGCAAGATAATCTTGCTTTTAGAGCCCAAAGCCTTAGGAAACTAGGTTTTAGGCCACTCAAGAATCTGAACTGGAAATTGGCCAAATAGTCCCCAGGAGTTAACACTAAACCAAACATGGCCATTTACCGACCAATCACAATGGGATGCTTTTGACTTAAGTCCTTAGTCCTATATAATTCAATGTTCCCATGAGCTGCTTTTCATTTTTTCCAAGCTCCCGGAGGACGTGCAATGAGGCCATCTAGTGAGACATCAGCTTGCATGGACAATCCACAAATGAGATCCATTCACATGGGTCTCAATCTACTGCCAATCAGTATGAATTATTACAGTCTAACTGTACATGGAAATTTAAGGACCAGGGACCTTCAACAGCAGTGATTCTCAACCAGAGCTTCACATTTTCAAAGCTTTTAAAAATCTCCCTGCACAGGTCCCAACCTCAGACTGATTAAACCAGAACAGCCTGGGTATCAGTAGTTTTAAAACTCCCGGAGGATTCTGATGTGCAGCCACAGTTAAAAACCACAGAGCTGGGGCGCCTGGGTGGCTCAGTTGGTTAAGCATCTGCCTTCAGCTCGGGTCATGATCCCAAGGTCCTGGGATCAAGCCCAGTGGAAAGCCTGCTTCTCCCTCTCTCCACCCCCTGCCTGTTCTTTCTCTGTCCCTCTCAAATAAATAAAATCTTAAAAATCAAACAGACAAAACAAACAAACAAAACGTTGTTCTAAGATATAGTCAAACATTCCGATCCTCATTTCAGATGAGCTCTTAGTGTGATCCTGGTTTTCTAAACTACACTTCTTCATCATACAGCTCTTGAAGACCTTTTTACATATTGTTAAGTATCTGGGTAAGGGCATTCTGCTCAGACACAGTTTAAATAGATGTTCTTTAGCTTCTGTGAATGGATTTCAACTGAATCTTTATTTATGACTTCATGATTCTAGACTGCCTAACAGATTTTGATTAAATACCAATAAATGCTTTGTGACTGGCCTCCTGCTTATTTTGTGGGAATAATCGCAGTAAGGATGCTTTCTCTGATGCTGCAATGGTGCCAGTGAATTACATGAGAGGAAAATTCAAGAGTCACGAGAGCTTATATTTCTGCAGGGAAGTCTTTGTCTCACACAAGGCTGAGAAACAAAATTCAGCCGGCGCCAAAAACAGCTGGTTGAGAGTCAGTACTTTCTCAATAATAAAACCAGATTAGCAGAAGTTGTTTGAAACTTACTGGGCTAAAGAGTTCCTGCATCTTCTGACTGTGTACAATGTAGGGGGTCATGAACTTCGAAGAATCCAGTTTCTTCCGGATAACCTTCTTCCTCTCCACTGGCTTGGTGGTAACCAGCTGTGCCGGTACCGGCTGTGCCAACGCGGGTTTGGAAGGTTCTGACTGCTCATAGTCAGATGTGGTTGTCCGTGTTGTCGTAGTTTCATAGATTTCTGTTATTGTCTGAAAATGGGATACGTAGTTCAACATTGTTATGAAGTAAAAACTGTGATCGTGTGATCTTGGTATAAAGGCATTATTCTGATCACAAGTCAGACTTCCACCCCTCCTGTAACTTCTACCTGTCTAAAACAGACCAAAGCAGGACATCATACACTCTGTCCAGTGAAGGTACATCACATTATGTAAATTTGCTTGTTCAGGAGAGTGTGTAGTCAAAAGGTTACTCCTTCCTAACTTGCTACACAGTGCCTTGAAACTCCATTTGTGTAGAAAGGAACCCAAATGCTTTCAGGTTGGATAAAAATCAGAAATACAATATTCTTAAACATTTAAAATCTTCTTAAATCATTTGGGTAGAGGAAAAGCAAACTTGGGATGAGAGAACAAAAGATTAAGATGATCAAATAAAGCTTGACTTCCTGACTTCATGTTCACTTTTAAATGAGTCTAAGAAAAAGTGGGTTGCTTGTCCCATAATGAACCTGAGTGCCATGTACACTAATAAATGCGTACTTAGGTGGACAAGGACAATGATGACAACATGGGGGGTAATTTTCCTTAACAACAGTCCTATGCATGTGGTAGGTGGGAGATGATGGTTTCTTACAAGAGCCTGTATAGTAGAAGAAACTAAGGCCCAAAGTTTAGGTCTAGTCCAAGGTTCAAAATACTGTATGTAAGAAAAGAAGGTAAGTAGCCAAGTCGTAGCACGATTTCCTTCACAGCAAATATCCTCTGTACCGATGGACGAGATCTAGCATTGGTTTGTAAAGAGAAACCAAGGCAACAAGGGCATTGGATGTCTAGGACAACTTTGTCAGATCATTGCTAATAGATTGTTTTCTGCCCATTGTTACTGATGTATGCTTGATGGTGACAAATTAACCAATTTACAGCATCTAAAATGTTAGGTTTCATGCAGTCACAAGCTCTTCAAGCAGGTTCCAGGAGAGCCATCACTGTCATGCTCAAGAGAAACAGCTCCATTCAGAAAAGGAAGCACAAGTGAAACATTTCACCCTAAAAAAATACCATCTTGGGATACACATGGGAAAGGCTTATGTGCTACAATCTAAGTAACATTTCATTGCCTCATCAGGGACAAAGGCTTGGAGGTGTCATTCCCTGTTGGCACAGATGGTGGCCCACAAGTTAGGACTCTAAACAATATAATTGCGGGTCCCCGTTCAACTCACATGTCCAAGGCCATGCAATTGGTACAGTCACAGAGTGGTGATAGCCAATGATAAACAGCTACTTATTTTGAGTAGTACCACCTACCCCCCAAAAGACCACATGAACAATGGGGAAACCATCCCCAGCCACTTTGGATATGCTGAATAGCAAAGACAGTGACATAACCTGTCAAACAGGTAGCGTTCATTCTTGTACCATCAGCAGCAACGCACATGTAAGTGACTGATTCTCTCTCAGACTCTCCCGCCGCCAGCTTTGTAGCCCTGGGAGTCTGTGAGGAGAGAAGGCTCTGACTGCTTTCATCAGCATGCAGCTCATGTGGACATGGGCTGGGTCTTACCTCTCCCGGCACTTCTTCATAGACTGTCTCCTCTGTGTAATACTACAAATAGAGCACAAAGGAATCATGAGAACAAAGCAGAAGTCACTTCTCCTCTGCCTCGGCTGAACCACAGGACTATTTCCCTACAGCCCAGTTGGTGTGCACTAAGTGTGGGAAGGAAGTACATGACGGAAGCCATTTTAGCTTGGTGAAACTTCAGGGAAGCTAACGTGAATGCCATCAGACGAGGCAAGGAGATGCAGGGTGAGGAGAACAGGGTCCGAAGTGGGTTCTCTGCCAGAGGCAGTTATTTTACTTATGACAAGCAAAACCTTTTCTTCTGGTACCCAGGGCATAATTTGCAGAGAAAGTAGGAGAACAAAATCCCGAGTATGTGGGCTGTGCAGAAGGAACTTGATATAACCCACTGTTTGTGACTAACAATAAAACAAAATAGATCTCCTTGACTGGACTGTGTCATGGAAAGACTAGATTCAAAAGCCTATACACATCTCAATGACCCCTAAGTCCCCGTAATTACTAAGAACGAGAGTCCCTTCCAGAGTGAGGGGTGCATCCGTATATGGCACGATGGTCCTGAAAGGATGCAAAGATGAAAATCTGCAAATGCCAAGGGGAGAAGGAGAAATGCTAGGACCTCTCAGCATAAGATGTGGGAAAGTGAGGCTACAGTTGACAATTGAGGGCTCTGAGGTACTTGCAGGCTGGATCTGAAATCAAACCTACTTTTGTTCTACTTCTGACATCACCAGCAATAAATAGAAGCTGACAGGAACTGGCTGACATTTTGTTTCAGATGCGTAAAGGGAGTGGAATCCTGCCCCCAGCCTCACCCGGCAAAGCTGGGCAAGCAGAACGAAAGACGCAGGCCAAGGCACGCAAGGAAAGGGACAAAAATGAAACACTGGGCTCATTTTCTCGGTTCACAAAATGTATATCGCTGTAGGCTTCATTTATCTTTTCTCTGTCATCAAAACATATGCTCAGGGAGAGAGAAAAACGCGAACTACAAAATTTTCCTCAGGTGGCTTCCTTTCTTCTGCCCTTGGCTCGGTGAACCCTTATCAAATTAGTTAACCATTGCCGATAGACCACTGGCTCTATTTCATCTGCAGGAAGATTAATATAAAATTTACCTAATGTCCCTTACTCTTGCACTTTCTTTGCTTCTGCACTAGTCCTTTAATTTAAAAATCTACTCTCCAGGGACGTCTGGCTGGCTCAGTCGGTTAAGTGGCTGCCTTTGGCTTGGGTCATGATCCTGGGGTTCTGGGATGGTTCCCTGCATCGGGCTCTGGGAGGGGCTGCTTCTTCCTCTACCTGCTGCTCGCCCTACTTGTGTGCATGTGCTCCCTCTCTGTTAAATAAATAAATAAATAAAATCTTAAAAAAATAAAATTTAATATCCATCTGTAGGTCCTTAGGCATAGCAAGAGAAACCACAAGCTCCCACAGGACGGAGACTTTCTCTTTTCTATGCCTTCATCACATGGGAAATATCATTTGGACACTTTAGGGAATACTGTTTGATCATGATCCACAGAGAACCATGCCTCTGGCCACACAAAACATCAGGGACTGGAGAAGGAAGTATTAAACTAAAGCAAATGATTCACGACTATTTTGGATTTTCTTAGCACGCAAGGAAAAGCAGTTCTTGGTAGCCATCCAGTTTTACCTTTCCTGGGCTCTCACCATGGGTAAACGTATCTTGGAAATAAGCTTATAAAAAAAGCAACACTACCCAAATGGTTGGCATTAACTCATGTGCCAAATCCCACTTTTAGAGCTGTGCCACTAATTAGTGCATCCTCGTTTCTTTTCCTTCCTATCCGAGTTTCAGTTTGAGTAGAGTGATAGTACAATTTTATTTAGATGTCCAAGGCCCCTAAAAGATCTCTTTCTCAAGCCAGTTCCTGGCTTTGAACTCTTCCTTGACCATTTTCTCAAATTTGCCACCATTCCATTCTTCATGGCATCTTTTTTGAGGTCTGAGGGACCTTGGTTGAACATTCCCTGGTGAGAAGTCTATCAGTTTAGCAAATGCTAGTCAGACCCAGAAGCAGTAATAGGAATAAAATGGCAAGGATGAGAAGCCGAAAAATAGCCCCCTCCATTTTTGTGACATCTAGTCAAATCAATCAGGTCTAACGCTGAAGACAACTTCCAATGACCAAAGGACACAATTATTTTGAGAAAACCAAGGGATTTTTAACTTGGAGGCTAAAAAGAATTACTGGTATTACTACCACAGGAAGGCAATTTAATTTTAAATTGTGTCATTGTTGAATAGTGATTATTCTAACTCATGGGGACATTTGTAAAATGCACGCCAGTAATACTGACCATTGAGAATGTAGCCTTCAGCACTTAAGCCACAGATAATCATTATTATACTGTGGGAGATTCATTCTGTGTTTTGTTCCTAAATCCTTCGGTAATAAGATTAACTTTATTTGTAGAACAACAAATTTTTCTTCATCTAAATGTGGACCAGTCATTAAAATAATCTTCCAAAGTTAAATTTTGGCACTGTCATTTAGACTTTGGTTCTGGGTAGCTCTTAATTTCATCCTGATAAAAAGCACAGGTTTTCAAAACTGCCTCCAAGTATCTTAGGCACGTGGAGGTTTCCCTATACTTAGATCATCATTAATTGTAAATTAAGTACTTTCAGATTCAATTTCAATGTTTTTCTATGGATTACAGCCCTCAAGCCTTGAGATTCTAGAATGTGAAGCTGAAGGCAAGCATTGATGAAGAAAAACCATAACATGACAAAAACAAAATTTTATAAAATAGATAATTAACAGCTTTGTAAAATGTATCAGATGTCCATAAATAACCCAGAGGAAATTTTTCAGGATGTCCACTTAAGTCTTTGTTTAAATTTTCTTCAAAATTTAAACACAAAAGCTAGTCTTGTTCACTTAAGTAAACAGAACGGGAGTTGATAGGAAAGTGTGGCTCCAAATGTCACTTGTGAGCATGATGAGTTCATATATACAGGTACCTGTGCACGTTTACATATATGCAAAATCTCACATATAAAATCTCCTAAGTATATTATCCTGAACACTGATTCCATATCACCCTTTAGGTAATCAGCTGGTTGAAGCAAAGAGTAAGTTTTCCCTACTGCTGTGTGGAAACTAAGAGTTCAGTTTTTAGAATTGTCCCTTTGTCTCCTCTGTCCCTTGCTCAGGAGGGTTGGCAGGTGGGGAAGAAGGTAGATTCAAGAGGTGCCTGGGTGGCTCAGTGGGTTAAGCCTCTGCCTTTGGCTCAGGTCATGATCTCAGGGTCCTGGGATCAAGCCCCTGCATTGGGATCTCTGCTCAGCAAGGAGCCTGCTTCCCACTCTCTCTCTGCCTACTTGTGATCAGTCTCTGCTAAATAAATAAAAATCTTTAAAAAAAAAAATGGAGGTAGTTTCAGAAGATCGATTAAAACCTGCCTTCACCCCACACCATGTTTTTCTGAGAGTTTAAAGAAAAGCAAGAGTGGGAAACAGTGATATTTCTTTTCAATTCTAAATCCCACATAATTATAATGAAACTGAACATAAACTATTACTTTCTCATGCTTTAAATAATGAGTCTTTGTGAAGTTATAAGAGATGATGTATTTCTCAAATGATTAATTCACCTACACAGCTTTGATTGTCGCCACATGAAATACGTGGCTGTCAGAGTCAGCTTTTTCATCTTACCTCCACCACCTCCTCATATTCTTCGTCATCTGCCATTTTCCCAGAGTAGTAGTGGCACCTACAAACTTTTCATATTCCAGACAAATGAAAATACATTAGCATCTATCCCTAGGACTGAAATCACAACACCATAAAAACAGAATTTAACACTTCTCCATCCGACACACCCGTAGATCATTGCAGGTTCCGTGACAGGAGATATTTAGATCCCCGTCTAGAAACCTCAAACTTTAAATTAGTCTCTTGATTCCTTCACTAGTAATACATCAGATATTGCTACTTCTAGCTACACAATCCATTTAGTGAAAGTTATAAAAGGAAGCAAGTAAGAGGCTTCGGATTCAAAGAAACAGGGTATTTACATTTCTAAATACTTGCAGAAAAACATTTTCAGGCAAAAGTATTAGTGAAAAGAAGGTCAGCTTGGCTTCTAGAAGTTAGAATTTTTCGCTAGCACCGAAATTCTAGGAGGGCTGCTTTAGGTCTCTCCAGGGCTCTAACGCACCCTAGCAGTCTATCCTACATTTGGAATTAGAACACAGAAAAACAAATCTGTCAGTAGCTTGAAAAGAGAAAAACAGAAACCTCAAGGCAATGGGGTTAATTGTTTCCCGAACACCATTGGCTTATATGGATTATTTCTCTTCTGCTTCTGTAGCTCTCCCTCAAACCTGAAAAATAAGAAATGTTCAAAGCGTTGACTGAAGTAAATCTAAGAATGTGGGTCTTTGGTTTAAGCTTCTAATTCAGGAGCTACCGAAAGGCTCTCCCAAGGCCTTCTCAGTTTGACGCCAGAGAGCGGGACTCTTCTTGATAAAAGTGGATGATGACTTGGAGCAGCTGTCCCTTCGGCCCGAAGATATTTGCCGTGTAAACCAATACCCCGCCATGGCTGGTTTTGTTAAGCTAGGGAAACTGCCACTCCTTCGGAGGCAAATGAAGCCCAGTAGAACAGGATAAATATAGGAATGCAGAACACAGATCCTTTTACATACTAATATATTTAGAAAAGAAAAATCAAAGGCGAAAACTTAAAAATATTGTCTGTTAGACGGGAGAACCAACTCAGGCGAGCAGTAGGTTGGTTAGTGCAGGCCTTGACTCTCATCACAACACAACGGCAGATTAAGTAGGGCCTGAGGAGGGTAATAGGGTTACAAACTTCTCCAGTCCCATTTCCATCCCTAATTTCCCCAGTTCTGACCCCAAACTTTGGAAACTACTTCAAGGGAAGCTGCAGAACATCTCCAGCAAGAACATGACAGAAAAAGCCATCAGGGGGCCTTACCTTTACTCTATCAAATCAATTTCCTCAGCAGCAAAGCCTCTCCCAACTCTTCCCTCCCGAGAACCCCAGGCAAGAGCCTGGATGGTGCCTGGGCTCCGAATGATCACGTGGCTCCGGCAGCCAATCAGAACTGGAGCCGCTCGAATTTCAGGAGCTAAATATACTGCGTGATCTTCTGAAAACCACCTGTTCATCAATTCCACTAAAGGATAAAGGGTAACAAATTGCTTGCTCAGAACTATTCAAATGTAATGGAATTTTACTTAATTTCCAGCACATGGGGTTCCACTTTAGGTTTAATCTCTCATTTCCCCATTTAATACCACACTCGTGCAAAAAAAAAATTTTTTTTGGATAAAAAATGCATGTCTTTGAGGGGCTGTGACCCCTCTAGAGCTGCTTTCGTCAGGTCAGTTGTCTCCCTTTCATGGAGGTAAACACAGTTCCCCTGGCACTGCTCACCAGGTAAGTTCCAGGCCTTCATGTGAAGTCAACAGAGGAGTAAAATCCACGAAACCACAAGTTGGCAAGAACAATGGTTAGAATGGTGAAAAGATGAAATGACAGGCGAAAATATTTAATGTGATGCTAGCTAAGATAGCCCCAGGGTGTAATTAGAGAGAATAGGCCCCATCCTTTTTTTGCTACTAAACCAGGGTGGCTGGATGCCTGGACCACATTCATTATCTTCTCCCTCCTTAGGTAAAGGCCCAGGGCTGGGAATACAGAGCCTCTTTTATATGTGACTGGGTTTCTTTTCTTTCTTTTTTTTTTTTTAAAGATTTTTATTTATTTGACAGACAGAGAGAGATCACCAAGTAGGCAGAGAGGCAGGCAGAGAGAGAGGGGGAAGCAGGCTCCCCGCTGAGCGAAGAGCCCGATGTGGGGCTTGATCCCAGGACCCTGAGATCATGACCTGAGCTGAAGGCAGAGGCTTAAACCACTGAGCCGCCAAGGCTCCCCTGTGACTGGGTTTCTGATTTTCCATTTAGGCAGGTGGCTTCTAGAGGCCAAGTGTGAATGCAAGCACAAAAAGTTTCAATTTCCAAACAGCAATAGCAGATAAAATTAAAATCAGTAAATTACCAGGAGAAGATAATGCTCTATTAGATAAGTCAGTGTACCACACTGAGTTTGTAAAAACTGCCTAGCAATTTTCTATCTCAAGACAATTTTCACTGATTTAATCTCTCACTAAACCTCTGTACTAAGGCAAAAACCCTGTGGGTCACCCGAAACTTGACACGGATTTGACTTTAAACCTATTGTATGTAATAGTTCCTTTTTTTAGCTAGATGTTAGGAAGTATTGTCACATTTCGAACAGATGTACCCTTCCGTGATTCATATGGTGGCAATAAAATTGAACATCATTTTATTGTCTTAACTTAATTAAACCTTGTTCATTTTCTATGTTCTCACAGGTTTTATGATCAAGAGATATGTGTACAATATGAGACCATCCCGTTGGCAGATGTGAACTAGAGTTGACTTACTATTCATTATGTTTTAAATGATGGTGTTAAATTGAAAAATAATTCAGGCCCATTTTAAAACACACAGTATAAAATCACATAAAGTAAAAATAATAATAATAATAATAAGCATAGGCATTCTGATGCTAACCTGGAACTAAGTCCCCTAAGCATGGAAGAGCCACTCTATTTTCCTGTCTTGCCTATGGCCACCTCTGTGGAGAAAGAATAAATGACCCCTTGATTTATCGGTAGGCTCTTATCACATGACTTGCACATAGGAAGGGCTCCATAAATGTTGGCTTGTATTATTTTTAAATTATTATTACCATTTTAAAAGATTTTATTTATTCATTTGAGAGAGAGAGACAGAGGGCAAGCAAGGGGAGGGACGGAGGCAGAGGGACAAGGAGACACCGTCCACCCCCCACCAAACCGAGTATGGAGGTTGAGGGGGGACCTCGATCCCAGGACCCTGAGATCATGACCTGAGATAAAGGCAGATGCTGAATTGACTGAGCCACCCAGACACCCCTCATTATTATCATTTTTAGACATTTTATTGGAGTCTTCATGCTTTACTTTGAGTTAGATTGAAACATTGTGACGCTTCTGAAATCAGACAGTGGTTAGTCTAAGCATTTATGAACCAATAGGAGTTTGGCTCTAAGCCTATACATATCCAAGTATAGAAGGATCATGCCTGTGGACCAGAATAGACATAATGGAGAAGATGACATGGTAACAAAGCTTTTGTTTTGCAGTTTATTCTTTTTTTTTTTTTTTTTAAGACTTATTGATTTATTTTAGAGAGAGAGAGAGACAGCACAAGCAGGAGGGGCAGAGGGAGAGACAATCTCTTGCAGACTCCGCTCTGAGCAGTGAGCCGCCGTGGGACTCCCATCTTGCTACCCTGAGATCAGGACCGGAGTCAAAATCAAGAGACAGATGCTTAACTGACTGAACCGCCCAGGCGCCCCTGTTTTTGCAATTTATTCTATTTTATTTATTATTTTAATACAATCATATCTGCACATCATTTAAGAATCAAGTAGTTTTGCAAGCCTTATGCCTAAATTTGGTGTTCCCTGTTCCCACCATTCCTGTTTTTTTCCCTCCATCGAGACATTCATTGTAACTCTTTTAGCTGAATCTTTTTTATTTGTCTGTATACATTTAACAAAATGTCTCTGTTGCTTTCTGATTTTTTTGGTCACAGGCATTATCTGTTAGTTTCTCACCTTGGAATGTGAGGCTTTAGAACTCTTCCATGTGAACCCCCACTCTTACCAGACACAAGCCTCATCTTAGCCCGGCATCCTCCCAATGAAGTTCTACTTATGTAATTCAGAATTCAGTGTTTCCATTATGATTAGCAAAGGATATTCACAGAGGAACCCCATATATTGTGATTATTTTTCTTTTCCTGCACAAGGGTTTGTTTTTCTGGAAATTGGTATCTCTCTCTTTCTCTCCTTTTCCCCTTGGCTTAATTCTTCTAGACAAACAGTATTCCACAGAACTTTCTGCAATGATGGGAAAGTTCCATACCAGCACCATGGACTATGGAGACCACTAGCTACAAGTGACTAGGGGGCGTTCAAAATGTGACTAATGTGCCTGCAGAACTCAGTTGATATACTTTTCATTTAATTTAAACTTAAATAGCCACATGAGCTGGTGGCTGTGGCATTGAACAGTGCAGTTCGAGAGATGGGTCACTAACTGCTTCAAACTTTATGTCTAACTCTGCTGCCAGGATTTTCAGTGACATCCTGTAGCATTTCATCATTGTATCCACTCTAGATCTCAGGGAGGCTCCTGTTCCATCTGCACTGGTTTCTTCCGTA
Source organism: Mustela nigripes (assembly GCF_022355385.1). NCBI lineage: Eukaryota > Metazoa > Chordata > Mammalia > Carnivora > Mustelidae > Mustela > Mustela nigripes. Next base: position 49,231,718 of record NC_081559.1, read on the forward strand.
GCTGGTGCTTAGCTCTCATTTTGACCCCCCTCCCTGTCATCCTGGGGGTTATGGATTTTATAATATAAAAAATCCCATTCCTTTAACTAATGTTTATTGAGTATGTACAATGTACCAAACACTGTTCTGGGTGCTTCCTTCCCACAGCACCACCAGTTGACTAAGCAGTATATATTCCACTCCTTGCTTGTTAACAAAACCACAGTTTAGTTTGGCACAAAAATATCCTCATTTAAAAAATACACTTCTCCTCAAATCCCTAAGAGTTAGAGGTAAACTGTGCCAGTTTTGCTGGTAAGATTTAAGTATAACTCTAGGGAATAAGGCTTCTGGGGAAGGTATAATTTTACTTATGGGCAGGGTCAGATTCCACTGGCATATACTGTTGTGCTCTTGCCATTCTTCCCTTCTCTATGCCTGGAACACAGATGTAATGTCTGGGGACAGAGCAACCATCTTGAGACTATGCAGGTAAGTTGTACGTTAAGAATGGTAAAGCTGGGGCGCCTGGGTGGCTCAGTGGGTTAAAGCCTCTGCCTTTAGCTCAGGTTGTGATCTCAGGGTCCTGGGATCGAGCCCCACATCGGGCTCTCTGCTCAGCTGGAAGCCTGCTTCCTCCTCTCTCTCTCTGCCTGCCTCTCTGCCTACTTGTGATCTCTTTCTGTCAAATAAATAAATAAAATCTTTAAAAAAAAAAAAAAAGAATGGTAAAGCTGGGGCGCCTGGGCGCCTAGGTGGCTTAGTAGGCTAGGCCTCTACCTTCAGTTCAGGTCATGATCTCAGGGTCTTAGGATCAAGCCCCACATTGGGCTCTCTGCTCAGGGGGGAACCTGCTTCCCCCTCTCCCTCTGCCTGCTTGTGATCTCTGTCAAATAAATAAATAAAATCTTAAAAAAAAAAAAAGGAATGGTAAATCTAGAAGGAGACTTAATCTTTAATTACTTCCTTAGTTCTTGAATTCTGTAATTATTTTATAGCTTAATAAGTTTAGTATCTAATTTTACAAATGATTTTATTGTGATTATTTTAAATTACCCTGAATATTATATATTATTTTTTTCTATTTTGTACTTTACCAAATTCTAATAAAATTTATTATTTTTTCAAGTTGAGTGATCCTTTGTAGCTTTCATTCTATATATTTCCTGCTTTTTCTCCCCTTTTACATTGATTTATAAGCATTCTTTATATTATGAATATTAGCCATTTGTGTCTTGTAGATGTTGTGAATATTTTTCCAAGTTGTTTGTGGTGTCTGTGGCCATAGAGATGTTTTACATCTATCTGCAGCCATATTTGGCAATCCCTTCTTTCCAGTTTTGACGCTGCTTATTGAATAAATTGAATTTGGAATTTGAATTTGAAATACCACTTTTAGCACATATTGAATCAGTGCGCATGTCAGTTTCCAGAGTCATTTGTGCTTTTTTTTTTGTTTTCTTATTATTTTCTGGGTTTTTTCTTTTTAAAATTTTTTCTTTTTTACTTTGATTATGAGGTATAATAGTTTATAAACTCTAAAGATACATATAAGATATACATAAATATATATATACAAAGATATACATAGACATCTATGTATATCTTGTATATCTATATATACATATCTTATATACATAGATATATAAGATATACATATATATCTTATATATGTATATAAGATATATAAAAAAACAATATATCTTATGTGTATAGTTTAGCAAATGATAGTAAAGTAAGTATCCATATGATTACCACTCAGGTACAGAAAGGTAATTTCTATCCTGACTTTGATGGTACTAATATCCTCATTTTAATTTTTAGTCTTGCCACACCTGAGTGCATTCCTAAACAATATAGTTTAGTTTTGTCTGTTTTTAAGTTTTATGTAATAGATTCATACTTTGTGCAATTTTTATAACTTCACTTTTCACTTAATATCATGTTTGTTGATTGTTATTATTGTAGAATATTCCATTGTATGACTATACTTCCATTTATCCTTTCTACTGTTGATGCAGACTTGTGTATTTCCAGCTTTTTTTCATTTAAGAACAAGATGAAATGGGACCCCTGGGTGGCTCCGTCATTAAGCTTCTGCCTTTGACTCAGGTCATGATCTCAGAGTCCTGGGATGGAGTCCCGCATCGAGCTCTCTGTTCAGGGGGAGTCTGCTTCTCCCTCTCCCACTCCCTTTGCTTGTGTTCCCTCTCTGGCTGTCTCTCTCTCTCAAATAAGTAAATAAAATCTTAAAAAAAAAAGAACATTTTTGCACATGGATTCTGGTGGTCGTGAACAATTTAATGATGGGAGTATATAAGTAGGAGTGGAAATTATGAGTCAAGGAGTATGCTCATCTTCAACTTTAATAAATCATGCTACCTGTTTTCCAGTATTGGTGTCAATTTATATCCTCATCAGTCGTGTGTGCTCCTAATTTGGCTACCCCTTGAGATGAAGCTTTCTAAATTTTGTCTGCCTCATAGGTGTGTAGTAGGATAATCTAGTGGTCTTAATTTGCATTTCTGTGACTTACTAGTTATGTTGAACTCCTTTCCATATGCTTATTAGATATTTGGGTGTTCTATTGTATTTTGAGAAGTGTCTGTTTAATTCTCTTGCCCATTTTTCTGTTAACTTGTTGGCCTTTTCTTCATTGATCTATAAACCCTCTTTATTCTGGATAATAATCCTTTGATAATTAATATGTGTTGTAAATATCTTCCCCCTCTCTTTGCTTGTCTTTTTATTGTTTTTGTACTGGCATGTAGTGAACAGGAGTTCTTAATTATCAGGAAGTCAACTTCATCTATATTCTCCTTCATGACTAAGAGAATAAAAATCCTTCTAACCCAAGATAATGAAGATACATTCCTATATATTCTTCTAAAAGCTAGGAGTTTTGCCCTTCACATTTAAGTCTTTAGTCTACCTGTAAATTGTTATGGTTTTGGATATGGTATGAATAAGAGATTTAATTTTTTTTTTTTTGCATATGGATAGCCAATTTTACCAACACTATTTTAAAAAAATTCCTTTGTTTTCCCACTGGGTAAAATTCCTCCTCTGCTATCAGTCTTTTCCTGATATGTATCAGTTTTTTCTGGATTCCCTGCTCTATCCACTGGCCTATTTGTCTATCTCTGTACCAGTACCACACTGTATTAATTCTGTAGCTTTATGATCTGCCTTGATGTCTGGAAAAGCAAGTTCTCCCAACTTTTTTTTTATTTTTTAAGAGAGTTTTGGCTCTTCTTGTCTTTGATATCTGATACAAATTTTAAATTTTTTTGAAGTACAACTAACATATAATATTACATTAGTTTTAAGTGTGCAATATAGAATCAACAATTCTATATATTACTCACACCTCTTCACAATAAGTGTACTCTTGGGATGCCTGGGTGGCTCAGTCAGTTAAGCGTCTGCCTTCAGCTCAGGTCATGATCCCTGGCTCCTGAGATTAAGTCCCGCATCTGGCTCCTTGCTCAGTGGGAAGCCTGCTTGTCCTTCTCTGCCTGCCTCTCCCGCTGCTTGTGCTCTCTCTCTCTCTGACAAATAAATAAAATCTCTTTAAGAATTAAAACAAAAAACAACAGTAAGCATACTCCTGATCCCTTTTACTTATTTCACCTCTCTCCCCCATCTACTTCTCCTTTGGTAACCACCAGTTTGTTCTTTGTATTTAAGGGGGGAAGGGTTATCTGTTTTGTTCCTTAAAATCCAAATACAAGTGAAATCATATGGTATTTGTCTTTCGCTGACTGACTTATTTCACTTGGCATCATACCCTCTAGGTCCGTCCACGTTATGGCAAATGGCAAAATCTCATTCTTTTTTATGACTGAGTAATATCCATTGTGTGTATGCGTGTGTGTGTTCTCTCCAAGCTTTCTACAGTGGCTGCACCAATTTGCATTCCTACCAACAGTACACGAGGGTTCCTTCTTCTCTACCTTCTTGCCAATATTTGTTATTTCTTGTCTTTATCTTAGGCATTTTGATAGGTTTGAGGTAATATCTCATTGTGGTTTTGAATGGCATTTCCCTGATGATAAATTTTCCATAAAAATCTTAGAAATGGCTTATCAATTTCCCTAAAAAGTATAGTCTCTTGTTCAATTAATCTACTTGGCTCTTCCTCAAGATAATGCAGTTTTAATTATTATAGCTCTTTAGTATGTTTTGATATCTGTAGGGCAAGCTGTCCTCATTCTTCTAAAATTCACTTGGCTTATTTATGCTTCTGTTCCTTTAGAAGCACTAAGAATCAGCTTATCAAGTTTCATGAAAATTATCCTTGGATTTTTTTCCCTATGATTGTATTGAATTTGTGGATTTATTTTGCAAGAATTGATAACTTTCATAATTTAATCTTCCCATCCAGATCCTTGTTTACCTCAATCAACAAAGTTTTATGGTTTTCATTTTACCGATCTTGCCCACTAAGCAGTACAAGTGAATTCCTAGGCGTATTAAAGCCTTTATTTTCACTGTAAATGAGATTTTGTATAGAATTTCTAATAGACATTTATCAAGTTTCTTTTTTTGTTATTATTGGTTTATCATTTTTTACTACTATTAACTTTTTCATGAAATTTATGAGGATTTCGAGAAAGGTGACAATAAATGTGGGTGCTCAGCCAGTCATCTTGACTCCAAAGCATGGACATAACATTTTGAGCAAATTTTGGGTAGGACTTGAAGAGCTGGAAATGAAAGGAGGAAGGGCATTCTAGGATTGTAGATAGTATGAGCAATCATGTAGAGGTGGGAAGGTGTGTGGCATATTTGGGGAATGAAGATTTGTCTGGTTTAGGCCAAGTAAGGTTCATGTAGAGATGTAACAGAAGACTACAGAGTAGAAGCTATGCTATGGATGCCCAGCTAAGCAGTAGAAAATGATAGACACTGATATGTCAAATTGCTTCTCTCTTCTATATAGTGTAGAGCATTAAGTCACACGTTGGCAGAGTGGAAATACATCAACAACACATTATACTGTATGAAACTAAACATATTCAATAGTGGAACACGCAGATCCAGTAACACAGTGGGGATATATCGGTGTGAATAAGAGCCTTCTCAAATTATCAAACCATCCAGGTGTCCTCTGCTTTCCAAAATCCATGTTGAGCACAGTGAGTTTCACCCATGTGGCACACTCGTCTTTTTAAATACCCCTACACCTCTTCCTCCTAATGTTGCCTAAAGTCAGACCCCATGAAAAATACAGAAACATGGAAAATGGAGGTTTATTTTTATTTTTTTTAATTTTTTATTAACATATAATGTATTATTAGCCCCAGGGGTACAGGTTTGTGAATCGCCAGGTTTACACACCTCACAGCACTCACCATACTACACACCCTCCCCAATGTCCGTGACCCCACTGTCCTCTCCCGACCCCCGGAAGAGGGAGATTTAAAATGTTAAATTACCTCTGACCCCTTTCCCTGATTTCTTGTAGGACTTGGACATCGGCTTATTTTCTATGTGAGCTCTTCATTAAGTTTCATTGCCGGGGAGTCCTGACTCTGAGGACTCTGCCCTCTCCATCTCTGCCCTGAAATGAGAACAGCCAAGGATTTTCTGTGCTTTGCTTCTGTTCCCTCCTCTCCACAGCCTCATCCAAAATTGTTCTTTGAACCCACTATGTTCAGTTATTCAGTTGCCATGGAGTCAATTATCGGGATCTACAGCTGATTGCCCATCTTCAGCTACTTCACAAACGATTGGGGTCTCCAAAACTGCCAGCCTTCAACTGCTGATTTCTAAGGAGCTTCCAATCTGAGCTATAAGGATAAACCAGCAAAGCTGACTGTCTTGTGTGATTTGTAAGGCCAAGTACCCCTAACTGTCCCCTCATACACATATTATATATATACATGTGTGCGTGCATGTGTACATATGTGTGTATGTGTGTGTGTGAGTGTGTGTTTCCCCAAGAAAAAGACTTCCCAAATACCAGCCAGATTATTTAAGTCCTTACATTGTTGTTAAAAAGAAGGCCTAATGTTCAGAAATGATTTCTTACATGTATTTATGTATATACACATGTGTATGTAAATATGAACATAGAGGCAGCCACACAATTTATAACAGAAAAGCCTCCTCTAGCTCTGATGACAGATTTTAAAACTGAATATACATGTCTATGGTCATTAGTCTTCCTATGAGCAGGTCTTGGGGAGGAAGCTGTTGTGTCACTTCTAGCTGACAAGAGAAGGTTCTATGGAGGAGGTGGCATTTTATCAGGTCCTGTGTATGACAGGCCAACCCACCTAGTCCAACCTCAGACAATGATTTATTAAATAGTTCTTTTTTTCTTTTTTAAAAAATTTATTAAGTGGTACTTAATGCTCTGCATGAGTAATGAACAGTCTGGAAATTCTTAACTCTCTTGACAGAGTTTGAACTAATACCTAACTCATCTTTCTGTCATTGTTACGGAGGCCAGAACAGATTGTTTTCCAAGGAAGAAAGTGAAAATGAGAAGGTTTGTCATTTTCATGGCCAATCACATTACCTTAGGAGTTATAATGTTTGACAGTATGGCAAATATGGGCAAGAAAATAGAAGACCATTGTCCCGTTGTTTCCAAGCCTCATTTAGTCCCAGGAAGATTCCTGGAGTGCAAGCCTATTGTTGAAATTCAGTCCCTCACAAACTGCACAGTCTAGCAGACCTGTTGAATGTAATTGGTTTGAAAGTCACCAAAAACTAGGCCAGTTCTCTCATCTCTGGTGACCTCAGATAGACCTTAGGGAAAACCAAGATGGCACTAGCGGCCTGAATCAAACCGAAGCCTAGTTTGTTATACTTTTGGAATTATTATTTCACTAGACAGCTGCCCAGAGTGGGCATGATCTGACATTGGTTAAACCCGAGGACAGTTATTTTCCAAAATGGAGGCCTGGCCCCATAAAGCCTCTTTCTGGCTTCCTTTCCTCATAAACAAGGGAATTTGGGACTGGCTTTTCCCAGTATGAGTTCTTAAGAATCGTTAGTCTCACAACTTGGCCCATGAGAAGAGGGTTCCATTGCCGACAAGTGTGGGAGACACAGAGTACGCCAACCTTCTCTGCGATTGGCAGGCACATTCAGTTGTGATGGTCCCAAGAAACAGAGCCCAAAGTGGCTGGCTTCTTTTGTTTCACACCGCATGTCTAAAAATTAAATAACCACAGAACAACATCTTTGAGTAACATCAGTCAATCTCATCCCATAAAATACAGTTCATGAATCCCTACATTAACACTTGTCCTGAGTGGCAACTCCAGATCTGCCTTGGTCCAAACCCAAATGACTGGGATGGGCACAGAAAGAAACTGGCACCCAAGGCCAGGAAGAGAGTCTGTTTACCCTCTTCCTTATCTCCGCCCCGTGTGCCATTGAGTTTACAAAGGAATAATGTGTTACTCTTGGAAATCACTCCCCTGCTTTGCGGAGTGCATTTTCCTCCTCTATAAAATGAGTGAGCTGTGTGACCCTTTCAGCCCTATCACAGCATGAAATATCTGCCCATGTGTGAGGTTCACTTCAGACCTTGACCTCTCCGCTGCCCTGCTGGACTGCCGAGTGACGGGCACCACAGCTAATCCTCCATAAATAGATGTCCCATATCTTGGGTCTCAGGATGAATTTATAGCTGAAGACTGACATGGAGTAACTTTCAAACGAGACCAATTTGACCTCCAAGGAAAAATATGTTACACTATTTTTAAGCCATTACATTACATTATAAAGCAATGATATATTTTAATTTAACAAATAGAAATGACAGTCCTGATTTTTATTTTAAAAAAGCTTAAAGCTAAACAATACTTAGTAATTTCTTTGGACAGGAAAACATCCAAGAGGCATCTTAATGTACATTTGAAGTATCCCAGGAGCCATTGGGGTTAATACTGACTTTTAACCTAGAATATGCCCACTGTTATTTCCTTTTGTGGTTTTTTTTTTTTTTTAATGAAAAGCACTAAAATAAATAAATAAATAAATAAATCCTTCAGTGTGATTAGTACTTTTCTTGATTGGTTATGGGTATGCCTCATTCAAGCACCCCAAGAGCTCACCAAGTATCAGAAATCTTTGGTTTCTTTGTCATTTTGCTTAACTCTGAATCATGACAAAATATCATTCCAATTGATCTCAAAACGAATCCAAGCCCATAGAGGCTGGGAGGGACTGAAAGTAAAATGCAAATCTACTTTAGATGCCCAGGAATATAGGATTTTCAGGAAAGAAAAAAGAATTACCCAAGTCATGGTATTTTCAGGAAAAAGTAATAATGAGAAACTGCGAGATAAATGAGTAATGTGTTCATCTCCAGTGACTATCCAACACAAAATCCTAACCCTATTAGCAGTTTGTAGCTTACTTCTACTTTTTGAAATAAGCGGAGAATATTTCTGCAGATACTCAATAGGTAAAGAATAGTCCTACAGGTGCACCTGGGTGGCTCAGTGGGTCAAGCGTCTGCCTTTGGCTCAGGTCATGATCCCAGGGTCCTGGGATCGAGCTCTATGTCAAGCTCCCTGCTCAGCAGGCCTGGTTCTCCCTCTCGCTCTGCTCCTGCTCATGTGCTCTCTCTCTCTCTCTCTTACTCAGTCCTTCAAATAAATAAAATCTAAGAAAGGGAGGGAGGGAGGGAGAAAGGAAGGAAGAAAGAAAAGAATAGTCCTACATATAAGGAACAGGTAGAGATAGGGGTGCCTGGGTGGCTCAGTGGGTTAAAGCCTCTGCCTTCGGCTCAGGTCATGATCCCAGAGTCCTGGGATCGAGCCCCACATCAGGCTGTCTGCTCAGCAGGGATTCTGCTTCCCTTCCTCTCTCTGCCTGCCTCTCTGCCTACTTGTGATCTCTGCCTATCAAATAAATAAATAAAATAAAAAAAATAGGTCGCGAATATTAACTCTAAAGATGTACTATTCTCCAAATACTTGGCATCCTTAGAAAACCAAAAGGAATACTCCCTCTTATTCCACCTAATTCACCTTATTGACTTTCTCCTTCCCCAGATGCGCTAGATGGAAATGAACACCGAATCTCAAGGCTGGTTCTTGCTTTGCCACGTTGCCTACAGGGGCAGACCAGGAGCCTTATCAGGACTGCCCTCGGTCTTTAGCAGGAGGTGGTGACCAGGAGCCTTATCAGGACTGCCCTCGGTCTTTAGCAGGAGGTGGTGTTCGGTCGGGATCCATCTCTCCCTTTGCCTCTGACTATATTACACTTCTAAAGCAGCATCTTCATCTCCGGGCGGGGGCTCTTCTCATCAGGACTAAGGAAAGCCGCAATGCCCAGGAAGCTGAGACCAGAAGTGCCCGAGAGTGACCACACCACCTCTGTCACCAGATAGCACCGACTGTCGGGAATTTTTTGTACAAATATGCCAGTTTCTCCCAGCTCGACGGGGTCAATTTGGAGGCATGTGCTTTGCACCAGTTTCAGCGGACCTGTGTTCTCCTCCGTTGCCGGCGGTCAGCCCCGCCCCCCGAATCACCCATGCAGCCTTCCCACTGCAGGCCTCCTACTTGTACTCCAGCAGCCACTAGACTTGCACGTGTAAAATGCAAGTCTGTCACATCCCCAGCGAGCGCCACAAATGCTTCCCTGGCAGCCCGCCCTCTAAATGTAAATATGAGGGCCTTAGGATCTGCATGCAAGGCCGCTGGGGAACACGGGCACCTGCCTGCCTAATTCTAGACTACAGACTCACCAAGGAAGCTAGAGCCTCCTCCCCTCCACTCATCCCCTCAAGGACTGAAATCTCACTCATACAGGTCCATCCCTAAGGGTCTTCACAGCCCCTCCAGTGCTCATCTAAAAAAAACCACAGGAATATAAAGCATAACCTTCAAGGCAACATCAAATCTTGGAGGATCCAGAGCCTAAAGGTACAAGGGCTTCCTCAATGAAAAGAAGAGGGAAGGTCTTATCCCTCAGGGCCCAGTCAGGCCTTGGGGCTTCCAGCCCTTCTTCCATTTATTATCTTTGGCTCTAGGATTTCTTAGGCACCTTAACTCTTTGAGATGAATTCTCTCCTTGTGAACTAGAGATAAACGTTTGCTTTCTCTCTCAAATAGAGCTGGTTGAGGCTCTAATGAGAAAAAAATTTTCTTTTTTAGGTTCACTTATTTATTTAAGTAATTTCTGTAGCCGATGTGGGACTCAGACTCATAACTGCAAGATCAAGAGTCCCACGCTCTTCCATCTGAGCCAGCCAGGTACCCCTCAAATGAGAAAGCGCCTTTTTTTTTTTAAAGGTTTTTATTTATTTATTTGACAGACAGAGAACACAAGTAGGCAGAGAGGCAGGCAGAGAGAGAGGGGGAAGCAGGCTCCCCGCTGAGCAGAGAGTCCGATGCGGGCCTCAGTCCCAGGACCCTGGGATCATGACCTGAGCTGAAGGCAGAGGCTTAACCCACTGAGCCACCCAGGCGCCCCGAGAAAGCGCTTTTAATAAGCTTTGAAAGCTTCAAAGTACAAGAAAAAAGTATTGTTGTTCAATAATTGTAAGAGTTACATTAGCCAGCATTAGAGAGCATTTATTATTAATATGCCCTAACCTGAGCATTTAACAGGCATCATTCTATTTAATCCTTTTAACACTCCATGAGAAAGATACTGTGATAATCTCCCCATTATTACGTAAGAGAAAACTGAGGCAAGCAGACATGGAAAAAACTTGCCCATGGTGACACAGCTTGAAAGTGATGGAGTTGGTTGGGCTTCACAGACAGTTAGTGTCACCCCAGAGCCCAAACTCTCAACCCCTGTGTGCTACCGCCTCCAGGCATGTCTGTGATTTAGGTCATTATCTGAAGGGCAGGCCAGCTGTGCTCACTGAGTGGAGGTCAGTCTATTGCTCTGTTGTCCATCCATCCATCTACCCATTCAGTGGTCATCAATCCATCGTCCTCCATAGCTGGCTAGACTGCTAAATGGTCTTGCCCCAAGGGTCAGAGCACATGGATGCGAGTGGCTCTACAGATACCAACAGTGTGATCTTGGGCAAGTAGCCCACCTACTTTGTGCCTTGAATTCCTTACCTAGAACATGAGTTTGATACCTGTACCAGCCTCCTCAGGTTTTGTGTTGGCTAAATGAGAGACTTCATGTGGAAAGTTGAGCACAGTGCCTAACCCATGGGAAGTGTTCAATAACTGTTGGTTATTACTACCATTTCTCTGGGGGCAGCAGCAGTGTGGTTGGGCAAAGCCATCCCTCTCCATCAAAACGTGGGGAATATATTATGGGAGCAATCACAGTGTCTTGGGAGACTGCTTGCGCACTTAGAAAATTGTCTTGAGGGGTACCTGAGTGGCTCAATCGTTAAGCATCTGCCTTTGGCTCAGGTCATGATCCCAGGGTTCTGGGATCAAGCCCGGCGTCAGGCTCCCTACTCGGTAGGGAGTCTGCTTCTCCCTCTCCCACTTCCCCTGCTTGTGTTCCCTGTCTCACACTCTCCCTCTCTCTCTCTGTCAAATAAATAAAATCTTACAAGGAAAAAAAGAAGAAAATTGTCCTGAGCCCTTGAGCCTTCTTTGGGTCACTGAACAAGAGCAAACTGGCTTAGGACCCGGGGTCAGCACAGTGTTGACCACGGAGGTGACTGCTGCAAATAGCAGCCACCTGTAGGCAGGACTGAGCACGTCGGTCCCCTGGCGAAGAGCAGGCAGGATGCAGACCAGGACCCAGCAGGAGGCTCAGCTGTGAGTCAGTGGCACGAGGGTGTGAGCAGGGCTGTGCCAGAGCAGCGTGGCTCAGCAGATAGAGGGGAAGGAACTGGGCACACTTCAATGAAAAACATGGCTCCTTTCCCAAGGCCGGGCATGCTTTCCACGGGGAGCCCCAGGCCAAGGCCCAGTCGAAGGAAAGCCTCAAGAGTAGGCTCCTGAAGTTATGTCTAACAAGGTTACAAAATTGCTGACCAAGACAAACTGATGGGATTAAAATAAACCACAGTTCATCAGGAAACTTAACACCTGGATCCCACTTTCCAGAATACACTATAAAGATTTTTAAGTAAATTCTGTCATCATCTTGTGAATAACAGAATTATATTACACTCTAGTTTGTGTTATAAATTCATTTGTTGAGTGAAAACATTTAGTGTTCCACCAGGTTTATAACGTTGCCAATCCTGCTATGACATTTTCTAAAAATTATTATTTTTTTAAAAAGATTTTATTTATTTGACAGAGAGAGAGAAAGAGCACAAGCAGGGGGAGCAGCAGGCAGAGGGAGAGGTATGCTTCCAACTGCCCAGGGAGTCCAACGCAGGGGTCAATCCCAGGACCCCAAGATCATGACCTGAGTCAAAGGCAGACACTTAAGTGATGGAGCCACCCAGGCACCCCCCAAAATTATTTTTTAATAGATCAGGAATTTCCAAGAACAGAATGGAACAGCCTAGGCGTGGTCATCTCTTGAGGCTTTATATTGATTTTACAAAATGAAATAGTGTTTGGGGTAGAATTAGTTCCCCCCAAAATGTGTGTTGAAGTCCTAACTCCCTGGAGCAGAGAAAGTGACCTTATTTGGAACTAGGGTCCTTGAAGATGTCATCAGTGAAGATGATGTGGTCCCAGAACAGGGCGGGCCCTCGATGTGGTGTGACTGGTGTCCTTCGGAGAAGAGGAGACACCTGAAGGAGCACACTGCGTGAAGAGAGACACAGAGGAGTTGATGACACCATGAAGACAGATTCAGAGACTCAAGGGCTGCCTCGACAACTCACAAAAGCGGCAGCTTGCCAGCAAACAAAAGACAAGACAGGATTCTCCCCTACAGGTTTTCAGAGGGAACACGGTGCTGTTCACACTGGGATATCCAACCTCCAGCCTCCAGAACCCGGAGACAATAAATTTCTGTTGTTTTAAACTACCCGGTTTGTAGTAATTTGTTACGGCAGCTCTAAGAAACTATCACACCAGGTTAGATCTTCCCTCTGTTTCCACAACCTCTGTGAGAACAGGGTCCCCGGCCTGGCTGGTGTCCTCCCTCTCTAGGCTCTGAACAGCAGTGGTACGTATTCACCTGTAACTCAGAATACAGCAGTTGCTCAATCATTGCTCGCTTGAATGAACAAATACATCTCAAAGAACCTCTAGGATTTGCCTGCTGGTTGAGCTCCAGACTCCATCCCTCAAGTACTGAACTACTCTCCAACTTCATGAGTATGCAAAGGTGCCAGGTGACACCTGTGAGAAACCAGGGGGACAGCAAATGAGCCTGAAGGACACTGCGGGACCTAGGACACACAGCCTTTACCTAATGTCTGAGCTACACACTTGGCCTTTGGGTCTTTTTATTATTTATTTATTTTTTATTTTTTAAAGATTTGATTTATTTATTTGATAAACAGAGATCACAAGTAGGCAGAGAGACAGGCAGAGAGAGGAGGAAACAGGATCCCCGATGAGCAGAGAGCCTGATGCGGACTTGATCCCAGGACCCTGGGATCATGACCTGAGTCAAAGGCAGAGGCTTTAACCCACTGAGCCACCCAGGCGCCCCCATCTTTGGGTCATTTTAAAAGTAAGGTATAGACAGCAGGCATGCCTTACTGATTTCCTTAAAATTAAAAATGAGTATCACTTCAGTGTTAAGTATAGATTTGGGTGATGTAAACTATAATTTAGTGTTTTTCCCTCTCCATACGTTAAGCACATGTATGTGTGAACACATACACACATGTACATGCGTGTGGACATGTGTGTAAATTTCTGAGGTTGGTGTCAACACCATTTGATTTATGCATGATGACCTTTCCAGTGAGGCTACTACAATGATTATTGCATGTGCATCTGTCTGGTTGGAAATAATCATGTTATCATCAAGCATGTCAGTTACATAAAGACGGAATTTGTAACAAAAGGAAAAGAATGTATTACTTCAAAGATATCCAATTTATACCTCACTTAGAAAAAGTTGTATTTTGTTATTTATCTTTAGATGCATAATTGAGTTATTTCTAACAGAGAAGCATCGTGACTTGAACATCAGAACCATCCGGTCAAACTCAATAGTTGCCCAGATGATCAGATGGGAAAGAGAATGACTATGTGCTCACCATCTGTTTCCCATATTGCCTGAGAAAAAGATCCAGAAAACCCAAGCGCTCAGGGCAGCTAACCTTCAAATCAGTTGCCAAAAAAGAAAATATTTCCTGCCACTGTCTAAACTGACCACATCACAGTAAACATACCTCAGGTTCAACGGTCGGAATCGTGATAGCCTACTATGGTTTGAACAATATGATGCCAGAAAATTTAGAGGACTCTGACTCACCTAGATGCATATTTGGGTGCACAAGTGTTTTAGATGCAAAACTTGGTGAGTGTTAAGTCCTTCTCTCAGTCAACGCTCAGGTTTGTCTACCCACCAAGCAGTGAGAATGTCAGTAGTTTGCCAGAGGGTCAGCCCGGTTTAAATTGTGGACATGTGGGGCACCTGGGTGGCTCAGTCAGTTAAACTTCGGACTCTTGGTTTTGGCTCAGGCATGATCTCAGGTTTCTGGGATGAGCCCGCATGGAGTCCCCCATCCCCTACATCAAGCCTGGTGTCTGGGCTCCACACTCAGTGAGGAACCTGCTTGAGGTCCTCTCCCTCTGCCCCTCCCCCTGCTCGCACACACATTCTCTCAAATAAATAAATAAATCTTTAAAAAACAAAAAAACCCAGAGGCGTGTTACCTAAAATCAACTCTTCATCTAGATCTTTTCTTTTTTTTCTTTACATCTAAAATGACTCTTGCCCAGACATTTTCTGACCTCGGCTTTTAGAACCCCGGTGGTTGTAGCGTTCCCAGGGGGGAACCAGCACCAGCTTACCACAGGCTGCATTCCCCCCTCCTTTACATACTGGAATTTAGCTCTTGAAAAAGGAAGGCAGAATTTGATTTTCTGTCTTAATGCATGATAGCAGGCTTTCAGTAAAGAGTTACTGAATGACCTCAGAGATTCAAAATGTATGTGCTTTAGTGCATTTTGGAATAGCAGGAGCTAAATGATGTCTGTGCTTATGAGTGCAAGCCCGACCTCAAAGATCTCCTCAGTGAGAGCTGTAGGAACGCCACACAGGTGCCGCCCCTCCCCTGATGCTGCCTCCCGGGATTTCATCAGCCTGGGCTCCTCCCCCCAGGAAAGGGAGAGGAAGCCAGGTGAAGAGAACTCAGAGGACTTGAGGTCCTTTCATGACCTTTAAACACTTCCTATGAAGAGAGAAACCAAACGAAAAAGCAATCAAACCCTCCCAACCTAATGTAAGTGAAGCCACAGAGGTCTTGGGGCTGCGTGGGAGTTATGAAGGCCCCAGAGAGAGCTGAGTCAATGTGTCATAGCTGCCATTACTACCAGGATTTCTTTGCGATCTGTCCTCAGCACTGCCCAGAGGCCAGGCATGGCCTAAACAGCAGCCCCTCTATGTGCCAGCAGGATGAGACAGCAGGAAGACATGCCAACTTCCCTCCCTGAGCACTAGCACAAGCCTTCGAGGCTGAAGTTTTAGAGTTTTCCTCTATTTGCTGGCCAAACGGGCTGCTGGACTTGCAAGCACGCCTAATTTTTACAATTTTCAAAAGTCTAAAAAACAGTAGCAATTTATTGGAACTCTTCTCACCACTCAAATGCATGCGTGTACACACACACACACACACAACACACACACGCAAGGGCTACAGTCAATGCAAATGGTATTTGTAGGCACAGGAACAAGCTTGTACTAAGACACTGGATAGGCCAGCAAGCAGGACTCTGCCCCACAACTCAAAGCATTCATCCAGCAAATATTTATCAAGTGTCACCTCTGTGCTAGGAACTGTGACATGGGTGTGACCATGTGACCAAAGGATGAAGTCTCTGCCCTCCTGAGTTTATATTTGAGTGAGAGAGACCTATTAGATCCAGGTCAACCTTCTAACAGGAACAGGAAGGGCTGCCAGGCCAGTTGTCTGGGGGAGACCCGGAAGTTCTGCGATGAGGTCAAGTTGGAGCACGCCCTCCGTGAAAGGAGAGAGTGGACCACGTGAGCATCTGAGGGAGACCATTTTTGGCAGAGGACACAGCAAATGCAAAGGCCCTGAGCAAGGAATGGGAGAAACCAAGCCCCTTGGCTGGAAGGGAGAGACAGAGGAGATCAGCAAGGAACCGGCTAGGAATATGTGGCAGGGGGCGTCTGGGTGGCTCAGTTGGTTAAGCACCTGCCTTTGGCTTGGGTCATGATCCCAGAGTTTGGGGTTCAAGCCCCACGTTGCTCAGCAGGGAGACTGTTTCTCCCCTCTCCCTGTACCCCCTGCTTGTGCTCTCTCTCTCTCTAATAAGTAAATAATATCTTAAAACAACAACAACAACAACAAAGGAATACATGGCCAAAGCAGATCCTGTTGGTCTACATTACGCATCTGGAAGGTTCTGAGTCAGGAAGTGGGATCCCTGCGCAATGCGGTCCACATCAGTCACCTTAGGAAGCGTCTTCGTTGTGATGTTTGGGCTGGGTGTCCCTTGGCAGACTTTTGAGAGATGGCCAGAGGGCCACTCTTTCTTGTTCGAAGTAAGTTGTGATCCAAGTCTCCCAGATTCTGTGGGGCAAATCTGGGAGTTGGGATTGGTCTGCTGACGGCTTCTCTCCTTCCTGCTGCTCACCCTCTGGAGCCGTCCCTCGCTGACGGACTTCGAGGAATGTGTCGGAGAGGAGTAGAGGAGGAATGTGGACCATTTGCATTTGCCCTTTGCTTTAGACTCGGAGATCCAGTCCCAGGCTGGCTCTTCTCATTCATTTATCACTTTACTTTTTATTATTTCTTTCATTTGTTTTCGAGGACTTGAACTTACCTGTACCTCTTCTGGAAAGTAGATGTCCACTTCTACCAGCCTCCCAGGGCCGTGCCACACCACCCCTCCCTCGGGAGCAACCAAGGCCAGGAATCTCGTGGCTTTTTCTTCTACTTTGCTTTCAAACAGTTTTATCAAATAACAGTTTTGGAAGATAATATGAGAACGATCTCTGCACAATACATAATTATTCAGCTTTTGCAAATATTTTTAAAGCAAGCCAAGAGGCAACGCATAGGCATTGACATCAATCATCTCTATGTCTTCCCTCGGGGAGGAAATACACAGGAATTCAGGGTTTTTCTCGTTGTTCTACATCATGAGTTCAGAGTTTGAAAATATGAGATGAACTGGAAGGCGTCCCCTTTCCGGCCTCCTTCCTTCAGTCATGAACCCCCAAGTTCCCCAAGAAGCCCTACCATGCCTGCTTGCCCTGCCTCCTCTCAGACAACCTCCACCTCTCCCCTCTCACCACTGGGAAAGTGGGTCACACACAGGTGGAACTACTGTTCTGAGAATGGACACAGAAGGAAAGCCCCCATCTCATCCATCTGCCTCCCACCTATCCCCCTAGGCTCACCTCTCCTGCACTGAGTGGGCGCCAATCCCTTGGCCTGCTTGCTGGAAGCTCCAGGCTTCAGACCTGCTATGGCTTCCTGCCTGGAACATTCTTCCCCCAGATAGTCTGGGCTCCCTTCCTCCCGTCATTAAGCTCTCTGCTCAAACAGCACTAGCCTCCCACGGTGGCCAGCACCCACCAGCCTCATCCACCACCATCACATTGCCCTGCTTTGTTGCCTTTCATGGTGCTTATCCCCATCTGACCTTTGCCATGGATTTGTCTGTATATCATCTCTCCCCAGGACACAGTCCCCTGGAAAGCAGGGAGCTCAGGGTTGTTCCTGGCATGTGAAAGGTATGAGGTAATCTTGAATGAGTGAGAATGGGTCAGAATTTTGTGTGCTATAAAACACCAGAAATTACTTCCTTGTTGGTGACATTCATGGTAGAAATGAGGAGCCTGCCCAGAAAGGTAGAACGGTTTCCCCTAAGGCCACACAGCCAGTTAGCAGCAAAGTCTGGGTCTACATAGGCTGGCGGCCCCCATT
Source organism: Mustela nigripes (assembly GCF_022355385.1). Lineage (NCBI taxonomy): Eukaryota > Metazoa > Chordata > Mammalia > Carnivora > Mustelidae > Mustela > Mustela nigripes. Next base: position 49,249,644 of record NC_081559.1, read on the forward strand.
CTCTCAGACCTGAGATTTCTCTCTGTTTCTCTCTGTGTCTCCATCTCTTCTTCTTTTGTTTCCCATGGACTGCAAGGGAAACTGCAAGTCAATGATATTTAGTAAGGGGTTTCCTGCCTCAGCATTCATAGATCGAGCTGAGAAGGGAAGGGAAGGAAGAGCTACATAGCAAACTTCAGGTGCTAACGCCTGCAGGGCCGGCATCCGTACTCGGGTTCCACAGACGGAGACACAGGCCACCAGAGAAGGCATGGAATTGTGCTAGTTAGCTGCAGTGCTGACACCAGAGCCCCTTTTCCTACATGCTCAGCTGGGCTCCCACACTGAACTTCCTCTACGGGCCTCCGGGCCTCCCTTTGGCTGTTGCTGTCACTGGAGGACGTGTCCATGCCCCCCGCCCCCAAGATTCTTAACAAGCTGCTGAGTCTCCTTCATCAGCATTGCTGCAGCAGCCCTACCTCTGAGTCAGGGTTTCGGGTACACGTGCTGGAGGACTAAGGGAGTCTGTGGGTGTAGGGGTTGCTTTCTGGAACAATGGCTCGTCTGGACGCCCATCCTCTGAGGGTTCCAAGGACTGAGACAAACTCAAAGGTACCTGCCTTTCCCAGGAGTCACTCTCGTGCTCCCTCATGTGATAACTTAGCAGCAACAGAAAGAAGGGTTGGTGTTCCGGGCTGGAACTCACCGGGCAAAACCACCTTCAGAATTAACAAGCCCAGTTAGCACTTAGCAAAGGTGGATGCAAACATGCATGTGCAGGCGCCAGAGTCAGTCAGAAGCTGCTGGAGTAGCCACCTGACTTCATCTATTCCCCTTCCTTTCCCCGACACACACACACACACACACACACACACACACACACACACACAAACACACACACACACAGTGTTATTTTTTGATCAGAGGCAGAAAACACAAAGCTGGAACTTGGAAACAGAGTCATATGTTAGTTTTATACGGAAGGGGAATTAGACAGAAACTGAGTGCCTCCCAAGGGCAGAATAAGGCTCAGGGGAGGGCAGGAGACTACAGAGGCGGTGATTTGGGCTTCATAGAGAGAGAGAGACGTTCCAATCACGAGAGCTTTCTGCAAAATGAGCAGCCTGTGTGGTGAGGAAGCAAGTCTTGTAGCTCAAAGAACCCGGAAGACGGCTGCACAACATCTGATTAGGAACACTGCGGGGACCTCCGCTCCCCATGGGCCTTCCAATCCCGAGACGCTAAGACATCTTCAATGGTTCACTTACTTACTGTCATCGTTTGTTGAATCACTGTGCTGAATCATCAGTTCTTAAAGTCACTATGACTCATCCGTGGTTCAGGAGGAATCCTTGTATCTTCGTATCCCAAATGCGCTCATTTTGAATCTTTAAGAGAGAAGATGGATTTAAAACAGGGAGTTTAGGTTTGCTTTTCAAAGGTGAGTTACATGTAATTCTCATTTTAGCTCTCTCTCTCAGATATATTTAAAAAGAACATCACTACAGATAGCAAGCTTGAAGGGCACCATCAAAATGTCCTCAAAACCCAGGGAGTCGAAATTGATGTCCTTCTCTCTGAAATAGCCAGATAAATCCTCCCATTAGCCTAATAATCTCTGCTTAGCACCCTTGATGCAGCTTGCACCTGGCCGAGGTGATAGGGACGACTCACTAACCTTAAAGGAACAGGGAAATATTTGCCATTGTTACTGTGAACTTTGCTGTGACCTTGGGAAAGTCACCGAACTTCTCCAAGAGTCAGTTTCCTCATGTGAACTATGGAGACTATAAGTACTTAGGGTACAGATTTACTGCTAGCATTAAGTTAGATAATATTTTTGATGGTATCTGGCACATGGTAAATACTCAAAAAAAGTTAGTTATCATGATTTTTCCTAACACCATTAACACCATCTTCATCATGAACTTTACTAGAAAGTGCTACAGTACTTACACTTGGAAGCATAGCAAAATGTATAGAGTTGATCACTTGAAACTATGTGCTAGACGGGAAACTAATGCAGTATTGTACATTAACTAGTCAAATTAAAAAAAAATTTAAATCACTACTGCAAAGAGTAGTTAAAGATAGAATGGATTGCCATCCTGGAGTTGTCGCACTCTTAGCCTTAGAGCAGCACAAACATTCCATGGTCATCAGTGTTTTCCTTACTGCGCCTTGGGTATCATCCTAGTGGCACAGGGTCCAGGAGAAGCTGAAGAAAAGCACTCCATAGGGCTAATTACATTTTCTAGACACCTGCTATTTATTTATTTATTTATTTATTTATTTAAAAGATTTTATTTATTTATTTGACAGACAGAGATCACAAGTAGGCAGAGAGGCAGGCAGAGAGAGAGAGGGAAGCAGGCTCCCTGCTGAGCAGAGAGCCCGATGCGGAACTCGATCCCAGGACCCCGAGATCATGACCTGAGCCGAAGGCAGCGGCTTAACCCACTGAGCCACCCAGGCGCCCCTAGACACCTGCTATTTAAAGTGTGGTGTGCAGGCCTCACCTGAAAGCTAATTAGCAAATCAGCTTTGAGGCAGCAACCCCACTTTTGATCAGTGCTTAGGGCATGTGTGTTGAAGCAAAGGTAAAGGCCGTTCTTTTTTTTTTTTTTTTTTTTTAAGATTTTATTTATTCATTTTTTTGAAAGACAAAGATCACAAGTAGGCAGAGAGGCAGGCTCCCCTCTGAGCAGAGAGCCCAATGCAGGGCTCAATTCCAGGACCCTGAGATCATGACCTGAGCCGAAGGCAGAGGACTTAACCCACTGAGCCACCCAGGTGCCCCAGGGCTGTTCTTAAATTTGCTCCCAGTTTATTTTTTAAGCAACCATTCAAGATATTAATGCTTAAACGCTTCAAATGCTCCAGCATCCCCACCTCAACGGAACATTCTCATGAATTTGGCATACTCCAGGGGCCCTTGGGCAGTAAAAGCATAATCAAGGCTATTTTTTCTAATGGTATATGCTGAGCCAAAGTATACGGGTACCTTACTACAGTAGAAGCTGTATTTTAATTTAGATAAACAAAAGCATTGCTGTATTGTGATCTTCAGAAAGTCAGTGCAACATCCTCCCAACATCTAGCACAGTGCCTGATGTACACTAGATGCCCAGAGTATAGTTTATAGATTGATTTAAAATCTATAGGGTTTCCTAGTTTCTAAAGGATTATATCCAAACAATTTTTTCTGGAATCTTATACTTACCACAATCTGGTTCTTCTTCAAATAGGAGATACATACACACACACACACACACAATACATAACTGTGCTTTGAAATTCTCTCTCATGTAAAACAAGTCTAAAGATAAGCAGCCTTGGGCTAGTACGCAGCTTCCAAGGATTATTAATAACCCAGCCTCCTCCTTTTCTTCTCTATAAACTTTAACATGTGATATTCATTCTCAAGTCATCCTCCTGGTCTAAGATGGCTGCTAGATCTCCAGCCATCTGATCTGCATTCCAAATCACAGGAAGAAAGGAGAATTCAATCATGAATCTTCCCAGAGTCCCCCAGAACTTTTCTGCTTGTATTTCATTGGCCAGAACTCATCCACATGTCCACACTTAAGTGCCAAAATGTTGGAACATGTAATCTTTAATTCTGAGGAACAAGAAGCTCAGCTAAAATTAGGGTTAGGTTACTAAGAAAGAAGTGAAGAAAATATATTAGGGTAGGCAACTAGCTGTGTCTACCAACATCTTGAACCCCATCTAGTTGAAACTACTGTCCCACTTGCTTTTACTGGTCCTGCTTTTTAGAAGCTCATCTGCTCACTGTCTTAAAAACATGGCACTTGTGTGCCATTACTCAACATGTCCTTCTGACTTGGAGCAGCTCCCACATCCTCTTCAGTGCACTGAGGTCTCCTTCAAGATGCCTGGTGGGTATTATAGAGGGCACGGATTGCATGGAGCACTGGGTGTGGTGAAAAAATAATGAATACTATTTTTTCTGAAAATAAATAAATAATTAAAAAAAAAAAAAAAGATGCCTGTCAGGGAGCGCCTGGGTGGCTCAGTCCATTAAGTATCTGCCTTTGGCTCAGGTCATGATCCTGGGGGTCCTCGGATTAAGCCCTGCCTCGGGCTCCTTGCTCAGCAGGGAGCTTGCTTCTCCTTCTGCCTGCTGTCCCCCTGCTTGTGCCCCCTCTGACAAACAAACAGATAAATTAAAAAAAAAATTTTTTTTTTTTAGAAGACTCCTGTCAGGGCTCTCCATATCCACAAAGCATCTGATCCCATTTTGAACTGAAATCCACACAATACTAATCCCTCTTTGTTTCACCTTGTTATTTAAAATTTACCTCTACTGTGACAAAGAGCCTGTTGGGCTGATTTTGATTTTTGTGTTTGTTTGTTTCTTAATTTTTAAAAAAAAATTTTATTTTATGTATGCTCCATGCCTAATGTGGTGCTTGAACACATGACCTTGAGATCATGTCTTGAGCTTGACCTTGAGATCAAGAGTCACTTGTTCGACTGAGTGAGCCAGCCAGGCATCCCAAAGCTGATTTTGTCTTTAACCAAGTTCCTGGCACACTAAGTTCCTCAGTTATTGTGAGTATTCAAGACATATTTATTTCTGTTATCAGTGACAACACTGATATCAGTATCTATTATGGCTCCAACTTGTCAAACTCCCTCTGCTCCAATGAATGGAATCATGAATTCCTATCATCTTCCTAAACTCTCTTCAGGGTACAAAGTCTAAGAAATGTGATTCAGCAAGTGGAAAAATTTATATAAAATTCACAAAAGACATTTCAAACCATGTTTATATGCCCTATTTATGGAAGAAGGTCTTCCATAAAGAAGGTCTCCTGGATAGTTTCTGGTCTCTATTTAACTTTGCAAAGTTAATGGAACTCTTAAAATGAGAGGCCAGAAAAGGCGTTAGGGGTCATCTAATGAAGTCTGACGCTCCCATTATGTAGATGGGCAAACTGACATAAACTAAGTCTAGAAATAAAATGTCTTGGCCAGAGTAGAGGCAGAACTAGGAGGCTGTTCTCCAGAAACACTCTGGATCCCACGTTACTATACTGTACCAGCATGTTGGAAGACCTTCACTCCCGTCATTAGCCTCCCACTGGTCAGCAGCCCCACGGAGGAAGGCCAGGTCTGAAGAATTTTCATGCTAAACTAATCCAGACTTTGGAAGGCCTTAATTTAGAAACGGGTACCCCAAATCTTCGGCTTAGCCACCCTTTTCAGCCTCCAGCCTGGCCTCCCTATGGAGCATTCCTAATATCAAACCAAAGAAGCCATTTTCATGGCTGTGTCATGGTTACAGTTTAGAGTTTGTTGCTTTGTGTTTTCTTTTCTCAGATCTAGTCCGTGGACTAAATAGAGAGGTGACCTCAAACGGTTGGGCAAACACAGCTGTCGAAGCCACCCCTGTGCACTGTGGGAAAGCGGTTGGTTCTCCTCCAGTAACACTCAGGAGCGGGCTCTCACTGAAAGGTCATTGGCCACCAAATAGCAAGCTTGCTCGGAGGCGCCTGAGACATGACAGTTGTTTGGAGTCCCCTGATGCTGATTTCACTCAAGAGGTTGTTTTTTGAGGCACCCACTAATGACTACCACCATTTGCTATTTATTGAGTGTCATGGTGTAAACAACTGCAGGGGACGTGTCCATCTTCAAGAAGCAGTGGGCAAACACACTGCCTGTGCGCTGCAAGGGGGGGCTACCCTGTGTTCCGGCTGGTCAACAGGCGATCCCACAACCACCTACGGGCACCTCACACATGATACCAACCTCCTCCCCATTCCCCACCTATACCAGGGGTGACGCTGGGGCTCTCAAGGGCAGGTATGTGTGTGTATGTGCGTGTGTGCATGCATATGTGTGTGTGTGTGTGTGTGTGTGTTGGGAATGGGGGAGGTTGGCGACAGCCCAAGCTACGTCTCCAACCTCTTTTCTTTCCAGAGGGTCACATGGGTTTAAATCACAGCGAAAAAAGAAAACTCCCCTAAAATAAACATGAGAAACCACAGACCACGAAGGGGACTAAAAAATGCTCATTCTGAAAGACTTTGAATTAGGACTCCAAAAAACTTCCCAACACTGTGGACCTTACTGAGAATTGGAAGGAACTCTAGGACCTTCTAATCCAATCTCCCTATCCTCCACATAACGTTCCTGTCAGATGAACGCTGGTACCTGTATGAACCATGCCAGAGTCTGGGATTCCTCAGTGTTATGAAGCAGGTTTATTTGCAATGCCCTGCTTTGGCTGCGCATTGTTCAGTAAGAAATCTTTGAGTGGCAAGAGCTCGGTCTAGATTAAGGAAAGAAAAGTTAAAAAGAGTCAAATTCTACAGGGCCTTGTAACTTAATACCATAAACAAAGTCAAAAGAAAATAAATTGGTTTAAAAAAAAAAGGGTGTAATACTTATGAGACTGGGGTTAATTTCCCCAATATACAAAAACACTCATAGCAATTTGAAAAAGAAATTCAGTTAAAAAATGAGAAAAGGCTGTGAATAGGCAGTTCAAAGGAAAAAAATACATAAGGGGTCAATAAGTGAAAAAAATTTCTAATCTCTGGGCGCCTGGGTGGCTCAGTGGGTTAAGCCGCTGCCTTCAGCTCAGGTCATGATCTCAGAGTCCTGGGATCGAGTCCCGCATCGGGCTCTCTGCTCAGCAGGGAGCCTGCTTCCCTCTCTCTCTCTCTGCCTGCCTCTCCATCCTCTTGTGATTTCTCTCTGTCAAATAAATAAATAAAATCTTTAAAAAAAAAAAATTTCTAATCTCACACATAGTTAAGGAAGTACAAATTGAAGCAATAAAATGCCATTTTTAATGCCTAACATTAAATCATTTGATAAAACCCAGAATATACGAAAATAAGCACTCTCATGCTTTGAAGGGCAAATTAGTTATGTCTGTCAAACTTTAAAATGAACACACCCTTTGAAATTTGGGTCACAGATAAACTTTTATGAGTACATAGAAATATCTTCAGCAATATTTGTAATACAACAGAGGAAAGTAAACAACTTAGATGCCACTTGTTTGCAATAGAGGAAAGTAAACAACTTAGGTGCCCATCAATAAGAAATTGGGATAATAAATTAAGGTACATCTAATATGGGATACTTAGAGCAACAGCTGATCTATTTGGGTGAATATCAAAAGTTACCTAAGATCCATTAAGTGAAAAACACTAGGTGCAAGAATGAGAGAGAGTGTGTGTACATGCTTATATATTCATAGAAATTTCTGCAAGACACAAGTTATTAGCAGTGGCTACCATTTATTTAAAACTTAAAATATGCAAAAGCAATACTGTATTTCATCCATAGATATGTACATATATAGCAAGTGGAAAAACTTGCAAGGAACTGAGACATAATAATAGAGTTTAAGTTTACTGGAAAAAGAGGAATGAAATGGGTGAGGAGAATCTTTAAGTGTATTTTAATGTTTTATCTCATTAAAAATATATCTGTAATGTTCTTTAGGAATATTTGAAGGGGAAAAAAAATTAAAAGACTCATTTGACTCTATACCTGCTAACCTTGATAAAATCTCTTACAATAATCCGTGATAAAAAAAAATAAAATAAAATAATCCGTGATACAATAATGACTCATTTTATTTTAATGTGAAAGCCTGTAGTAAGAGGGATTCACATTTCCTTAGAGAAATTGGATCTGCTTGGTAGAACATTCTTGTACTAATCTTTCTTGTTGACCCGATTTTTCTATTCATACAGTCTGAAAGGAACAGTTGTGTTTTCGTGCTGTGTTTCTGTTTGTTGTCAAATAACAGCTGATATTTTATCAAGTTAGCAGTGATCTTGGTGCTGGGGAACTCTTCCTTGGGACCCCTTACCTTCCTTACTCCTGCCTTGGAAAGCTCTCACCAGAAGTCCTGGACCTTCTGTAAGTAATAGGTCTCCGACAAAATTAGTACTGACAGATGTTCTTTGAAATTTTGGGGGGAAGGGTCTTCATTTTCTGGAGAAATCAAAATGTTCAAGTTGTTCACTCCGAGCTGCGGGCTGGATTCTTGTATCTGCAGTGTGGAATTCTCCCTTACATATTCTAAACAAAGCCCTGCTGTCAGATGCTCCGCCGATGCTTCTGGGAACTCTCCCTGCAAAATGAGTCAGAATTCACCACTCAGATTGCTTCTCAAGAGCAAGGAGATGGGTTTGGTGGCTTGGCAGTAATTGCTCTTTTGTCCTTCTGCTCCAGGAATTCGCAGTGACAGGAGACAAGGCACTGAGCCATGAAACAGAATCATTAGTCAAATATGAGTGGGAGACAGGTTTTTGCTTTGGATACCAGAGTAAGTGGCTTATCTCTCTGCACTACACACCTTCTACTCTCCCAGTATCGAAACTGAGTTTTAAATATACATAACGGATTTCTTCCCAGAGCACCGTGCCGCAGATATGATGGTGAATTATTTAGTGAGCGGCTTAAATCTAAAAGTTACTTTGTAGGGGACAGTTTCCTGCCCAGAAACCTGGATAAAACTCTTTTCAGTAGACAGCCTGGTTATCTAGTTCCAGCATCCTAACTGGAAGCATGCTGGCCACAAATTAGTGGAAGGAATTTTGTAGGAGAAATAAAATCCACGTTACATATTCTGCCACCAACAAATCCCAGGAACAGTATGTTTCTGCAAGATCTTTGATGGCGTCTGGAGGGATTCCATCTTGAGACATTCTACTGGCGGAGGCCTTCCCAGCAAAGCCTGCTGCCCACTCTCTCCTCCCACTCATGCAAGAAGCCTGTTGCTCTTTTGCTGTCCTCTGCTCTCCACGGGTATCTTAGAAGGCAAGGGCTTTGGCACAGATGTCCACTTCACTCTGGATCCATTGTCTTACTCATCCATCCGGGCACTCATAGTCTCGCTGCAGTTCCAGACGTTAGCAGGTGAGTGAGCCCCATCCTGTCGACTTGGCCAGTGGGCACAGCTCTTCCCCACAGCTCTTAAAATAGGCCTTTCTTCCTCTGCAGCTCTGCATCATTTTTATCCAACAGCTACCATATATTATTAGGAACTAGCATGCTTGAGACCTGCACCTTCCATATAGGACCAATTGCCACATCTGGCTATTAAGCACTTGAAATATGGCCAGTTCAAATGGAGATGTGCTGTAAGTGTAAAAATACACAACAGGTTCTGAAAACTTAGTACGAAAAAATGTAAAATATCTCATTTATAGTTTTGATATTGATTACATGTTGCAATGGTAAGATTTTGCATATACTGGATAAATAAAATGCTTTGTTAATTTTATAGTTTCTTTTTACATGCTCTCGTGTGGCTACTATACACTTTGAAATTACAGTTGTGGCTCACATTGTGTTTCTATTGGACGCCGTTACTTTGGATACATGTTCATTCATTCATCCTTTAAGTATTTATCGAGTGCTTACTAAGTTTCAGGTACTAAACCAAAAAAAAGTGGGGTGAGCCAGACATGTGCAGAACAGGAGGAGGAGGAGGACTTCAGGAAGAGAGAAGACCAAGTTCACACCCTGAGGGTCCTAGAGCACTGGTAGTGAAGGGGGCTGCTGGGTACCATGTGAGGCTGCTCAGGGAAGTGGAGGCAAAGGATGCAGACATTACAGGTCAAAGGCAATAGCAGTGACTTGAGTCGAGGTAGAATTAGGAAGCCAGTGAAAACATTTAAGATTCATCCACTTTGCTTTAAATATGTTCTGGCAATTGTATAAAGAATGGATTGGAAGGGACAACAGAAAATGCAGAGAAGCTAGTTCAGAGGCAAAGTAATAGTGCAGGCTTGAGCTGGCAGGATCTTTTACTAAGTGGGGGAAGGAGAGAGTGCACTTCTTTTTCCCCTAGATCCTTTGGCTCTCTGGGATCGCAGGAATACAGAGACAATAAAATACACATATACAAAACAGCTAGGAGAATCTAGCTCCATCCTTAACACGTCGGAGGACCACTCTCCTGGTGGTTCCTCTCACCTCTTGCTTCTGCTCCGTGCTCTAGAACTTGTCTATTGCCATTCTGTGGGCTACCCCAGGTTGCCCTGAACATGACCTTCTCTCAAGTCCCCCAAGCAGTGCTAATACAAGTCTAAGGAAGCTGTAACGCTTTGTCACCGACCTGGGGAAGGGTAACAAAAAGCCGGAGAACCAAAGAAAAAGCCAACCTCACTTGATGATCCACTCTGCCTGTTGCAAAGAGCACTCTGGGCTTGTCCCCCATATCTTTTCCCTCTAGTTCCAGGGTGCAAACTCCTTTTCTTGAGTTTCAGGGAGAAAATTTTAAAGTCCCATCACTTCACTACTTAGAGCAGGTTACCTTTACTACCCACTTAATCTCCCCCTCTCCCATCCAGATGGGTGTGTGGCTTTGCCTCTCAGAGGTAAACAGCCCATCAACAACGGTTCCTAATCAAAAGGATACATCAGAAGGAGCATCTGAAATTAGGTTTTTAAATCACATTTTCTTTCCTCCACACCTGTATGACCTAACTGAATCCTCATATAAAGTAGATGTTATTCCCATTTGTGAACAAAAGCAAAGCTACGAGGGCTGGCTAAGAGAATAATCTGTTCCCAGTCGTACAACCAGTAAGGGATGGAGATTCAACACTGAGTCCTGCTGGAAAGCTGGCTGGCTGCCACCAGCCTACGACTCCCCTCCAGAGACAAGGTCTGAGGGCAAGGTCATTCTTCTCCACACAGCACCACTACGTACTCCCCTCCTTCTTGGAAATCCACTTTTCACCTAGATGACTAGAGATTCAGTAGAGAACAAATTTTGTGGAATCTGTATGGCCAAAAATACATTCCAATTCAGTATCCTTTTTCCTCCTAAGAATTATGTGGTAGTCGTTTTTTTCTATCAAGGACAAATTCTGCTTGCCCAGGAGCCCGTAAGTCATTCAAATTTATTCCACTTAACTTTAAATAAAAAGCAATCGTTGCCTATGGAGATCCCAGGTGAAATTATGCCACATGGCTATTTCTTGAATTTTAAGGGAGGTTAAGAAGAGAATGGTCACAGTTCGGAGTACCTCCTCCAATTAAGCAAGGCTATCCTTAAATCTTAATGAGAAATAGAAAGCAAAAATACTAGCAAAGATTGTGGGGGTGGTGGCTCTTACAGTAAGAGGACAAGGATGTATAATATTAACATTTATTATTATTTTAGGGCATGCACTATACCAACCACTTTATGTGATTGACTTGAGTTTTTAAATTTTTATTTGTACATATATTTTGGTTTAAATGTATAAATAATAAACATTTATAAAAATATACTTGATTTAAATGTGTACTACTACCTGGAATTTTAATAAAAACACTTGTTCATTGAATTATTTCATTTTCTATTTTTAAATTTAAGGCATGATTTATATAGAGTAAAATTTCCCCTCCTTAGTGTACAACCCTATGAATTCTGACAAAGGCATATTGTCATGCGGACAACACTATCAAAACGTAGAACAGTTTCATCATTCCAAAAATGTCCCCCATGCCAATTTTTGTCCCTATAATTGTGCTTTTGCAAAATATCATATTAATGGAATTTGAACATTTTGTAACCTCTTAGAAAATATCTTTGTTGAGGTATAATTGACATATAGTGCATCACACATATTAAAGGACACACATTTGATGAGTTCTGACATATGTACAGTACACTCATGAAACTGTCATCACTATAAAAATGAACTTATCCATCATCCCATGATGTTCCCTCATGCCACTTTATAATCCTACTTCTTTATAATCCCACCTTTATAATCCCACTTCCTACACCTCCTCCAGTCCCAGACAGCTACTGACCATTTATAGAAATGGAATCATAGAGCATGGACTCTTTTTAGCCTGGCATACACCAAGCATAATTTTAAGATCCATGCTTGTTGGTTTATGCAGCAAGTTTATTCCTTTTTCTTGCCAAGTAGTAGTCCACTGTATGGCTATAGCACGATTTGTTTATCCATGCATCTGAGGAGGGACCTTTGGGTTGTTTCCAGGTTTGGACTCTCACAAATAAAGCTGCTCTGAACATTTGTGTCCAAGTCTTCTTATGGGCATATGTTTTGTTTCATTTGTTTTCACTTGGGTAAAATGCCTAGTAGTGAAATAGGTAAATCATATAATAAAGCGTAGGGTCGACTTTCTGAGAAACGGATCAACTGTTTTCCAAAGTGGTTGTGCTATTTTATATTCCCACTAGCAATATAAGAGTTCCAGTTCTTCCTCATCCTTACCAACACCTGGTTTAGTCAGTCCTTTCAATTTTAGCAATTCTAGTGGGTATGTAATGGGAACTCCTTGTGGTTTTGTGTTTTCCTAATGACTAATGCTGTTGAACACCTTTTCATGTGTTTACGTGTCATTCTGTATGTCTACTTTAGTGAAATGTGTTCAGATCTTTTGCCTATTTGTTAACTGAGTTGTTTATTTTTTTTGTTGTTGAGTTTTGAGTTATGTACTCAGGATACAAGTTCTTTATAAGATATGTCATTTACAAATATCATGCCCCAGTATGTGGCTTATCTTTCTTTTCCTTATCAGTGTCTTTCAAAAAACAGTTCTTCATTTTGATGAAGCCCAACCTGTAAAATTTTTTCTTTTGTGTCACATATTTTGTTAGTATATTTAACAAATATTTGCCTATTCCAAGTTCACAAAGATTTTCTTCTGGGTTTTCTTATGAAGTTCAATAGTTTTAAGTTTTTTTCTTTCTTTTTTATTTTTTATTACCTAATTCTAAGACAACTTTATTGAGATATAATTCACATATCATACAAACCACTGGCTTTTAGTAATTTTTTCTTTTTTTAAAAAAAGAGATTTTGTTTCTTTTTGAGAATGAGAGTGCAAGGTGGGGGGGGGGGCAGAGAGAGAGGGAGAATCTCTCACACAGACTCCATGTTGAGTGCAGAGCCTGATGTAGGGCTTGAAATCATGACCTGAACCGAAACCAAAAGTTAGATGCTTAACCAACTGAATCAAGCAAGTGACCCAGTTTTAAGTTTTATAGTTAGGTCTATATCCAATTTTGAGTTTTAATTAGGTCTATATCCCATGTATTTTGAGTTTTATAATTAGGTCTATATCTCATTTGAATTCATTTTTTTATAGGGTACAAATATGAATTAAGTTTCTTTAAAAGTAGTTCATGTGAGGGGCACCTGGGTGGCTCAGTTTGTTGAGCGACTGCCTTTGGCTCGGGTCATGATCCTGGAGTCCTAGAATCGAGTCCCCCATCAGGCTTCCAGCTCCACAGGGAGTCTGCTTCTCCCCCTCTCATTCTCTCTTTCAAATAAATAAAATCTTAAAAAAAAAAAAAAGTAGTTCATGTGAACTTAAATTTTAGAAACAACTACAGTATATTTTCTCGAGAAGCATGGCTGATAAGGGAGGAATGTGATAAAGTGATAAGTAGTAACAAGAGGGCATAAAGTCAAGAGACATTAAATTTTTTTCTATTTGTTTGTAATAGGAAGAGAATTAGATGTGGTTTTAGATTGTAGAGATGGGGCATTTAAGAGAAAGAGATCTAAAATCCAATCAAGGTTCCTCTTGTTAAAACTGACCATGATCATCTTTTCGCATATATATTCCCGGCATTGAGCACAGTGGCATGCACATATCAGGTGTTCAAGAAAATGTTTTGGAATGAAGGAAGCAAACAAAGAATTAATGCAACAGGATATGGAACCAAGAGTACAGTTATGTAAGGAGCCTTGAATCAGTCTCCATGAGCAGAGGAAACAAATTCTCAAAAACCGGCAGAGGAAGATAAATATGTAGTTAAGAGGGCAGGAAAATCAAGAAGTTCATACCCCATAGCTTTTTTTTTTTTTTTTTTTTTCTTCCCATTATGAGGCAGGGTTTTGTCTGCTGGGGATGGAAAGAGGAAAGTGGAGATGACCTGACTTGTCCGCTCAAGTGCTGCGCTACTTGGATGAGGAGCACTGCCGGTGTGCTGAGTTAGTGCCTTGGGAGACGCTGCAGATGGGATTCCTATTCTTCACTTACTAGTGTATCTACCATGTCAGGTAAGGATATCCCCCCTGTACCCCAAGAGATAAAAAATCTCACCCCAACCAACAGAATGACTTGTTAATACCAAGCCCTTTGGAAAGTTCTTGGGATTAGTGAGGGGTTGCAGGGAGGCATGTTGAATGGGGAAATCCTTGCAGAAATGCCCCTCACATCCCATTCTACAGGGGACTGTGTCAAAGTTTGCTCTAGAACCTGACACTTTCCCCTTTTCTAGAACTATTCCTTGGGTCTAATGAAGATGCTTGTGAAAAGAGCATTTTCTGATTATCATGTCCCAGATTCCTATTTAGAAGCAGGAGTTTTGTTTGTGTGTATCACCAAGAAAATCAGGGCACAGCCTTTGGGAGAAATGATGCCATTATCTTACATGAGGGAAACTTTCCTGCAGGGGACTTACCCCAACACTGAATTTTGGCTTGGCTTTTGCAAAACCATACCCAAAATGCTTCGTTTAAAAAAGAAAAAAAAGATTAGCACCATTCAGCATTTTCTCATTCCCTTCTCTCCCTATACCTGTTGTCTTTGCCTATTTCTGTTGTATGTGAACTTGTTTTTCTCACCATGAGACAGCTGAGAATATTAATTCAAATAAACGTATCAATGGCATTCTAAAATTGTAAGTTCCACACTAGTACATTACATTGACATATACCACTTAGAAAACTCTCTTTTGGGGGAGAATACGTTCATTATGACTGAATAAAGACATGTGTCCTTAGCGTAGGCTTATTATACAAAGAGCTCACTCCCTACTAAAAAATTTCCAGTAATTCTCTACTGGATTTACAAGAAAATCCAAACTTTTCTTATGGTTTACAAGGGCCCTTGGTGACGTGGCCTCTTCTGACCTCTCAGACCTCAGCTCCTCCACATATGCTCCTCACCCTGAAGCCTTTGTTTTCTTCCAACATGCCAACCCCCTCCCATCTGAGGCTTTGCACTTGCTACTCCCTCTGCCTGTCACGTGGTGTTTTAAACCCTCAGGGACCTGCCTATTGCTCCCCTTTGAGGTCACATCTCATTCCAAACCTTGTGGATTATACATCTGAAAAAAATCTCTTGAATACATAATTTTGCCTTTGGACTCAGTCTTTGCCACATCTCCTGGCTCACATTTTTATCATGGTTCCATGATACAATCCACCTACATTATACTACTTTTGTCCCCCTACTAGGCCATATTCCTTCATACTTCCTTACCTTTTGCATGTGTTTTCTCTGCCTAAAATCTTTTATCTTTTCTTCATCTGGTTAGTTTACATGCTTCTTTCAAGACAGCTCAAATGCCGTCTCCTCCCAAAAGCTGCTCTTGACCTGTCCCCCACTTGGAGTTACCTAAATTAGAGGTATTCTCTGTGGTATTATAATCATAATATCTTGTCCAAATGTCCAAGATAGGAGAGCAAACCAAACCCCATACTTCCCATTTTGATACGGGGGTAACAAAGAAGTGGATGCCCCACTTCCCGGCCTCTCTTGCATCTCAGGAGTGGCCACATGGCCAGCTCTTGCCCATGGAAGGTGAAAGGAAGTGAGGCATTCTACTTCTAGGGCTGAGCCCTTTAAGAAGCAGACATGTCTCCTCCATGTTCTCTGGTCTTCTTCAGGATTGATGTAGGTGACAGAGAGACCTTCCAGATGGTGGAGCCACAAGAGGGAAGGACGTGGCCTTCAAACTGGAACACCTGCCCTGCACAATTATGGGAAAAACAAACAACTTTGAGGAATCTCCAGCTTCTTTTGTTGTAAAGAGAAGTGGTTAAGAAGAATACCAGAAATAATAGAATTGGTTTATAGGCAAATCTGTGGAAAATTAGCCAGTTGTATTCAGAAGCATCTGATCCTTTTATGGGATTTCTAGTTCTTATACACAAAAAGACTCAATAAGCTCATTAAGGTTATTCTAAAAATTTTTTTAAAAAGATTTTGTTGATATATTTGAGAGAGCAAGCATGAGCAGGGGAGAGGGGCAGAATGAGAGAGACAAGCATACTCCCCATTGAGTGCAGAACCCAATGCAGGGCAATCCCCGGGCCCTGAGATCATGACCTGAGCAGAAGTCAGATGCTTAATTTTAACAACTGAGCCACCCAGGTGCCCCTAGGTTGTTCCAGTATTTGAAGGAGGAAAGAATAAAAGTTTGGATGACTAGAAAATCTCTAAATGTATGTTAAAAAGTTTAACTCAGAGCTGTTCCCTATCCATTTACTTTCAAACACCACCTTAAAATTATTTTAATCCCATTATTGTTGAATGGTCAGGGAATTCAAGACAAATGTGCATTCAGAACATTATTAACTTAAATGTGTAATTAGCAGAAATTATACATTTGAAATAATGTTGCTATTGTTCTACTAAATCTGTCATTTAAAAGTATGTGTTATACCAGCAGTTTTGTTAACACTATAACTGATTAAATAACTTGAGTGGTATTTTGAGAGCAAACTGAAGAGTAGTTTCATGAGTTCAATTTAGAAACCTTCCAAAACTTTGTTGGTTGGGATTTTAAAAGAAGGAAAGAAACTTAGTGGTAACAAAGTTTGCAGGAGGAAGAGGAGGAAGAGGCCATTAAGAAGGGGCCATTCCATTTAAGGAGGCTGTTACTTAGCAGGATGAGAAGATCAATGGTGCTCCAATCTGGGGAAAGTGGGAAGAAGGAAACAGGAGGTGGTTGGTAAGTTGGTAAGTTGGTTGGTGGATGGTGAGTTCTTTCTGTAGTACACATCACATTTCAGACATCATCTGAACAACCACATAGGGAACATGAGTCAGTAGGTGACCTAAGTCTAAATAAAGAACAAAAGGTCAAGGATGGAGGAGGAGGTTTGGTAAGACCTTAGATGATTTCAAGCAGCAGAGTGGCGGCATGTCTTGAGAAATGCCCACGATGCAGGGATAAAAAAGGCAGTAGGCAAAATATGAAAAAATATCGCAGGAAAAACCAAGCTTGTTAGCTTAGCAGCCAATAAAAGGGAGAGATGCTCTGGAACAGATTTGCTTCTTACAGGTCTTTGGGCCATTCCTAAAGTATATAACTTGGAAATTTCAAGCCTAAAAGCAGAAATCCTTGTATCTGTTAAGTTTCTAATACTGCAGAAGCCATTTATTCACAGATCTCACCCTCCCCCCCACCCCACCCCAGATAAACCACCTTGGAACATACATTATTTCATACTCTACGTCCATGATGTACAGTTTCTAAGACATGACAGGTACAGGTATCTGTTTAATTTTATTTTGCTATTGTATATAGGAAGCCGAAGGACACAATTTGGGGCACTAGAAAAGGGGGTGAGAAGATCAATACAGTATCAAAAAATAATTTGTAGCTAAAATATTGTCCTAAGAAAATTAGCTATGCTACTTCACTTGTGTTTCCCTTGAGCCAAGTAAGGTGAGAATACTGACTCTGCTTACAAGCCACTGGGACTTGTGTATTTACACGCTTGTCAGCCTGACACTGGAGGGGACAGAAAGCTATCTCTGAAACGTAGTTCTTAAATGTCTTAAATGAAATTAGCAATGTTGGTTTGAATAACACCTATATAACCTTCCCCCTCCACGGTCTTACTCTATGCATCCAAAAAGTAAAATGCATCCAAAATGCATCCATGCATCCAAAAAGTAAAATACTGAACACTGTCCCCGTTTTCTGAATTCCTAAGATGAGCTACGCAAATTAGTATGGTTACACTTTAAAGAGACAAAAATACTAAAGAAAAAAAAAAACTCTACAAGGTTTCTTTTTAACAAGTAGATTTCCAGCTCACTTCCTTTAAAATATTGCCCCTGAATTGCAAATTACTTCATGGTCTTTTTTTAAGTGAGCTCTCTTCCTAGACTGACAAGAGCCAGCTGCAGCATTGTACTGTCTATGGAAATGATATCATCAGCACTCTGTCCTTGAATAAGACCACAATCATCACATTTGGCTCCTTTTCACATTGCAGGAACCCAAGAGATGTTTGTTTATAGTAACAGTATTCAGAAAGTTATCACTTCTGCACTGTATCAGTTGGCAGCTTAAAATCAAAAGAAAGTTTATAACGAATTACCTGAATCCCCTTTTAAAGTAAAAGCAGTTTTAATTTTAATACATTTACAATTAACATTTAAAGTGTTAGCTTGTGTTCTAATTTTCAGTGTATTGATTTTGATACTAAGTAGAAAATTATATTTGTTTATATTCATTATTCATTAGGTATACTTGTATTTCTTATACTTTTGCATCCCAACTTACTATCAATAATATAATTAACATACTATTTACTATAATTAATTTCATGCTAATTGTAACTATTCAAATAATTATTAAATTAAAAAAATTTGTTATAACAAAGTTATTTTTACACCTGGTATAAAACTCAGACTGTGAATAATCTCATTCCTTAGAAAACCCACTATTAGGGGCACCTGAGTGGCTCAGTCATTGCTGAGTCGTGGCTGAACCTTCTGTTCAGGTCACAATCCTGGGATCAAACCCCATATCCAGCTCCCTGCTCATTGGAAAGACTGCTTCTCCCTCTCCCCCTGCTTCTCTTCTCTATCTTGCTGTGTCTCTGTCAAATAAATAAATAAAATCTTAAAAAAAAAAAAAAGCCACTGTTAACCATTTGGTGTCATTCCCTTCTGACCTTTATTCATGTTATCAATTTTGCTTTTTCATGAATGGGCTCTAACATTCATTTTAAGGGGTAACAAATGATTTTGCCTAATCAAATGACTTATTTAATCAAATAATAAAAGAAAAGAGGAAAATATTTGCGAGCCACATTCACCACGGAAAACATGTTGTAGAAAATCAACTCACATCTTTTATTAAAGGTTCTCATCTGACAAATATTAGTAAAGCAGTCCATTAAACTGTAAATAACTTTCTTAAGTACAAAAATAGGCAGGTGATTTTGTAATCTGAAAAAGATCTTACATTTTCTTGAAAAAATGACTACCACTTTCCCTAAAAACCAGTTAAAGTTTTATTAACATAAAGCTAAAATGTTAGCACCACTAGTATGCACTGTAAGCCATTAACTTCAAATATGTCATTTCTATCTATAGGAAATCAATCTTTTTGTCAATTATTTTCTGACTTTCAAAAGTTGATTAATGTGAAACACTAATCAATTTAAAAATAAGTGTAAGTTTTTAATTAAATTTTAATTACACTGTTTTTGTTTTTAACCAGTAAATATGGCATCTAACAGAAACTGCACTGAAATAAAACATCAACTTTGTTTTTTACAAAAGGGTTCCACAGAACATTGCTAAAAAGGTTTTGAAAACCGATGAAGTTGAGGTCTTAAAACATGCCAGCATGCATAAAGCCAGGCACACAATAGGAGCAGGACTGCGCTTACAAACGAGGCTGTAAGCGCAGTCCAGGTCTAGTTTACAATACCATCCTGTTTATATGAAGCCTTCTTGAACCCCCCTGGAAAGGATACCTTTCTTCTAATTCTTACTGCATTTTGCTTGTATCTTCTTCAAAATAACCATATGAGTAAAGATATGCTCAAGCATTCTTCAAAAACAAATACCAAGTAATAAACTGGAAGAGTAGTTAATCTTTCTACAACCACAATGATTGATGAAAATCCTATCAAAATCATTCAGCCTTGCACTGAGTTTGCAACTGGCATTGCATTAGCTAATTGATTTTTATTAATCATCTTGATCTCTCTTCATAATGCCCCCAAATGTAGTATTAGAGGAGGAACAAGAAACAAAACCCAAGAGCATCTCATTTACTCATAAATTAAAAACCATTTTTGTATTCCTTCCCAATTAAAATGATTCTAAAAACAAACAAAAATATCCAAAACTGTTTTCTAATTATTAATGTAGTATGCTTGATAAATATTTACATACACAAAAGCACAAAAGACCAGAAA
This sequence comes from Mustela nigripes, assembly GCF_022355385.1. NCBI lineage: Eukaryota > Metazoa > Chordata > Mammalia > Carnivora > Mustelidae > Mustela > Mustela nigripes. The sequence continues at coordinate 49,269,560 of NC_081559.1, forward strand.
AATATCAATCTTAATGCTATTGGCTTACAACAATCTGTAATGTTATTTTCTTCCTTTCTTTTTTCTATACTTACTTTCCATAGTTGATATTAGATTTAAAAGTTTGCATGCTTCCCCCCCATTTCATGTCACAATCATCATTTCCCCATATTACTAAAGTCTCTTTGTAACAAAAATTTTAATGGCACGTTTCATCATAAAATTTAACAAATTCCTTAGCATGTTGGTCAAACAGATGGACACTGAATATATTTTTTGAATGATTTAACAGAAAACTTCCAACACTAATTTTTACATCTGAACTGTATTCAATGTAGGGCTTAGGCAGGGTCTGCAGAAAGTCAAAATCTATACACACTTGAACAAAATGTAGGATATGTATTCCAACAGCTCAAATAGCCAACCAGCTCTCTATCAATCCCATCACGTTTACCGTAAACTGTTTACTAAGGGGAAAAAAGAAGTAGTCACTATCATCCACTCAGAGGATAGATAAAAATATCCTGCAACCATCAGCTGTGGTATTTTCCATCTTCTCCACACAAAATTTTTTTTTTTTTTAGATTTTATTTATTTATTTGTCAGAGAGGGAGAGAGAGCGAGCACAGGCAGAGTGGCAGACAGAGTCAGAGGGAGAAGCAGGCTCCCTGCGGAGCAAGGAGCCCGATGTCGGACTCGATCCCAGGACGCTGGGATCATGACCTGAGCCGAAGGCAGCTGCTTAACCAACTGAGCCACCCAGGCGTCCCTCCACACAAAAATTCTGAACAAGAAACATAGACCATAAAGAAAGGCTAACATATTTAACTAAAATTTTGACTTCTCATGAGACCAACTTCAGATATCACAAAACAAAATAGAAAGTTTAATGACACATGGCAAAAAATTAATATTCTTTAAACTTTCACATAGCCAGTAGCAAAATGTACAAAGGACACTGAAATTTTTATATAAAATAAAATAACCAAAAATTCATGAAGAGTTCAAACTCAGTTGTAACCAAATAAATGTAATTATACAGGTGAGGTATCACTCTTCGCCTGGGGATGAAACTTAAAAAAATGAAACAGGTATTACTTGAAATATACAAAGATGTGCTCCTGAATCTTAAAATCTTGTCGATCAAAAGCCATTTTCTTACAAAGATAATGAAATGGGAATTCAGTGACAATTCAGAGAGAGTACATTCTGTATTATTAAACTGAATATAAACTTTCTATAAGACAAAGAACCTTTAACAGAAAAGTAAAAGGACTAGCATTGAAAGCTGACAGTTGTAGACAACATGCTTTTGGGAAAACATCACTGAGGAGGAAGACAGGTCATCTAATGCTAGATGATAAGAAATGTTGGAGAGTATCTTTCCCTAATATTGAAAAAGGTCAGTTGGAAGTGTATTTTTTAATAGGTTTTTCCCTTCTATTATTCCAAAAAGGAATCAGTGATAAGCACACGTTGGACACATTAAGATGAGGTTAACAAGTAAGCTTCGCACAACAGATTGAAGGCTAAAGATAACAGAAACCTGCATTTTGCTGATTGGGGAAACCAGTGAATATACATGCACAACCTGGAAATGCCTGGGTAAAGTGGTGGCAGCCTGTGAACAGTGAGAAGAGGACAATGTAGTGTAAAGTGTTTTGATATAAAGATGGCCATGTGTGTGAGTGAAGAACTGACCAGAATGTGGGGAAATTTTGGGGAAGACAATTGGATGTTCTTTAAATGTACATACACTCTAATGCAGAAATTCAACTTGTAGACTGAATGAAAAGTAAATTCAAGTATTACTTGCAGTATTGTTTTTAATAGCAAGAAATAAGTAACAAGTTAATGTATATCAACAGAAGACTGGCTAAATAAATTGGGACAACCCAAACAGCAAATACATCATTAAAGTAATTTTTATATATGAAAAATGTCTATAGTATATTGTGGGAAAACTATAGGGCATTTAGAACTCTATATTGAAAACATACACTCAAATATACATACACATATCCATCCCAAAGTATCAAAACTGGTCTTCTTAGAATGGTGGGACAATGGGTGATTTTAATTTTCTTTTTATTATTTCTTTTTGGGTTTTCAAATAAATATGTATCTCTATGTAATTTTTTACATTAATAAACACATATGCTAAAAAATATAAAAATTAAAGGGGCAAACTGGGAAGTCTGTAAAATCATCATTAAGTACTAATATATTTACTATTTCATAGATGTCTAAGAAAAAAACGAAGATTCTAATAAGTGAACAAAGCAAAAGAAACTAAAATACATAGAAAGATAGTATCAATAAACAATTAAGTACAAAATAGGACAACATATTTATCCTGTTATTAAAGTGGAAAGGGTTTATAAAAAATCCAAATATTAATTAAATATGAATAGGCACTCTCTCAAACCCCAACATACATAATCCAGAAGCTGCACTTCTGAAATTCTAGCCAAAAGAAATACTGCTATGAAAAAAATACTCTTGGGCGCCTGGGTGGCTCAGTGGGTTAAGCCGCTGCCTTCGGCTCAGGTCATGATCCCGGGGTCCTGGGATCGAGCCCCGCTTCGGGCTCTCTGCTCAGCAGAGAACCTGCTTCCTCCTCTCTCTCTGCCTGCCTCTCTGTCGACTTGTGATCTCTGTCAAATAAGTAAATAAAACCTTTAAAAAAAATACTCTCAACTATGAAAGAAAAGCTCTCAGTAGACTATGTCCTTCACAATGTTCCTTGTACAAGAAAAAACTGAAAATATAGTAAAATATTATTTGGGAATCCAACACCTGGAAGCACCCAAACATTGGGACTGCCTCAAAATGATCTCATCCATGCTAAAAGAGAATGATTTGCTAAAATGCAGGGCATGTAGTGATGTGAATAACTGGTCACTTAGGCAGGTCAAAGTCACAGAATTACAAAGGCTGGTACCAGTCATAAGGGACACACTTAAAAGGAATGTCAGAGGCTATTTTAAGTTGTGAAAATCTCATTATTTTCATGGGACAAAAGCAACTTTAGTAGCAAAAGAGGGATATTCCAGATGCGAAAAATGAAAAAAGGGCATAAAGATCAAGACGATGACAGATTTTTTTCCAAAAGAGTTTTGTACCATTTACCATTTCAATGTCTACAAATGCTTACAATAAACTCTGTATGTTCCTGACATTCCTAGATGCAGATCCACAAAATTTCAAATAAATAAAACTTGTATACACCACTTATTGCACTGCATGATGTTTTTAGGCCATTTTTAAGGAAATAAATCTTGATTTATACCACAGGAACTAATAAGAAAAACACAGTCACCTTGAATCCTTTTTGAACTAAGGTAGAATTAAATGACTCTGAGAACCAAACTGAGGGTTTTAGAGGGAAGGGGCTGGGGGGATGGGTGAGCCTCGTGGTAGGTATTCAGGAGGGCACATACTGCATGGAGCACTGGGAGTGGTGCATAAACAATGAGTCTTAGAACACTGCATCAAAAACTAATGATGTATTTTTTTTTAAGACTTTATTTATTTATTTGACAGAGAGAAGTCACAAGTAGATGGAGAGGCAGGCAGAGAGAGAGAGAGGGAAGCAGGCTCCCTGCTGAGCAGAGAGCCCGATGCAGGACTCGATCCCAGGACCCTGGGATCACGAACCGAGCCGAAGGCAGCGGCTTACCCCACTGAGCCACCCAGGCGCCCACTAATGATGTATTTTATGGTGACTAACGTAACAATAAAAAAAAGAATTAAATCTGTCAGAATGCTATAATTACGTAAATTAGGAAAAACCTATCCATGGTGGGGGGGGGGGTGTCACAAAAATATTATTAGTTCTCATTCTTTCATTTAACAACACATATAAATGGAACACCTGTTACATACTCAGCACTGTGCTTAGCACGGAGAGAGAAAAATTGGTAAACACAACACAGTCACTGGCTATCCTGGAGCTTATATTCCAATGGAGGGGAGACAGACAATATTCAAGTAAGTGTGCGCAGAGGGGTGATTCCTCTTTCCCAACTTTTTTTTCTTAATTTTTCTTGTTTACTATCAACCATTCACATGAATGTTTACTCTAATAATACTCACTTTAAATGACTGAACTTTCCTCACATTTTAAGACAAATTAGTTACATAAAGTGGTCACTATTTAACTGGCTCATGTCCAATTCAAACATCCAGAAGAAAAAGATAGAAAGGGGCACTTGGATGGCTCAGTGGGTTAAAACCTCTGCCTTCAGCTAGGCTCATAGTCTCAAGGTCTTGGATCAAGACCTGAGTCGAGTCGGGCTCTCTGCTCGGCAGGGAGCCTGCTTCCTCCTCTCTCTCTGCCTGCTTGTGATCTGTCAAATAAATAAATAAAATCTTAAAAAAAAAAAAAAAAGAAAGAAAGAAAATAAAAGATAGAAAGCTCTCTATTTATTATCTAAGTTCCATAAAAAGGTTCCTAAAGAAGGTGAGGACAATCTTTTTGTCATTTGCATAATGCAGCTTTCATATCTTTTTTTTAACTGCCCTAGCAGATCCCAGCCCTGGCCAGTAAATAAAGCTACAATTACTAAGTCTAAACACATTTAGAGAATAAATCAGAATAAAAACACTGACAACACAGATGTGTGAATAATAATTATAATTAACCCCTTCTAAAAGAAAAGGTGTATGTAATAGTACATAATAGTAACAATTTAACCCATCTTTTTTTTTCCTTTTTACTCAAAGCATAAAGCAGAGACAACACTTTATCCCAGATTAACATGCAACTTTAAAAAAAAGTTAATATACATATTAAACATGGAAATTCACCAGTAAGACCTTATTTTTCATTCCCCCCCAAACATATCTTGACAGGATTCCTTAATTTCATAATAAACAAGGTCCTACCACTGGTCACCTGACCAATGCCTTCCATTTCTGGAGCTTGACAGTTTAGTGAGTTATGGACATAAGAACACTGTTATAAGTATAACGAAGTAACATATCCTCTGCAAAGCAGCTAATAAGACCGCTTTACCAATGGAGAGGTCCCTCTTCCAATCTGCCATTCTCTCCGAACCTCAGCAAAACCAGGAATATCCTCCAGCCATCCATGAAGCTGTCTTGTCAAGAAAGACCTGAAACATTATTTCCCTAGGTATCTAACACATGAGCAGCGATGAACTATAAAAGCACCCAAGTGCTCCAAGACCCTTACTTTTAGGAATATTCCTTGAGTGTAAACTTTTCTTAGGATACAGAGAAACGTTAGTTCTAAAAGAGAGAGAGAGAAGACAGATTTTTCTGCCTCTTCGTGCATACAAAGCTTGACTTAAAACCTTTTATCATATTAGAAATTCCAATACAAACAACCTAAAACTTCCAAAAGTTTTTCTAATTCCTTTTTGTTTTAAATGTGGCTTCAATGATATCCATACACATAGAGGTTAATTTGGGAGGGGTAGTTACACAAACAGACGAGTTGGAACACATTTTCATGTAGGCTTCTCTAGGAAAACACAATAAAGAAGGAAGATGATCTGTAAGAATTTGTCATATTTAAAATCAATACTGTTAGTAAAATGTATTTTAAGCACAAATCAAAATTAGTATACATTTTTCTCATCTCTAGCAACCAAAAGAGCCCTGCTTAGACATAATTATAGCTTCCTCCTCAATGTTATCTTGAACATTATCCCAGAAAAAATTTTTAAAAGTGCTCTGCAGGTATCACCTCCTCTCAAAAAAATCATAGAGGGCCATAATATAAGTAAAGACTACTCCAATCTAAATGACTAGTTTAAGCAAAAATAATTAGAGGAATTCTTTATACCACCAATGGAAGAAATTTTGGAGAAGAGAATAGTATACAATTATTTAAAATCATGTACACATTTCACTTTCCATGCAAGATGATTTGAAATATAAACACAATATCATTATAAATCACTGAAAATATAGTCAAGTCTCTGCCCCCAGAATTTAGAGTCACACTCTATGATTGGAAAAAAAAAGGGAGGGAGGGAGAGAGGGAAGGGGAAAAATGAGAAACATAATAGGAGTCTATCAAATAGTTTCGTTTATAAGTAGAATCTAAATAAAGAGGAAGGATTTGGGCATGCACACACACGAAATGATCAAGATCTAAACAATATGATCAAATTTATTAACCACTAAGTATGAGGAGAGTTAAGAGACTACTCAAATAAGCAATGAACTTTCACTAAGGTTTTAAAACACACAATGTAATTTTCTGTGAGTGAAAGCTATTTTTAAAAAAACAGAAATAGGGTTCAGTTTTCCAGCCTCTACATTAGCAGAAGGGCAACAGAACATTTCTATTGGGAAAGAGAAAAAATGGTTTTGCTCATGTTTCTTAAAATATGGTTTGTTATCTAGGTTTGTTGTTGTTGTTTTTTACTCAAATAAAGCACAAACTGTGACTTAGAAATCCTCAGTGCTTTGTCATCAATATACCAAGCACATATAATACAACAGAAAACACATATAATTTATTAGATGGACTAAAAATCCCACACAAATCAATTTTAGGCACTTCTGGAGTGTAGACTATGGGAATCTTCCTCAAAGAACAGCAGATCCAGCAGGCAAGACCATAAAGTTAGTTTTTAGAACAACACGTAACAACTAGACAACTGATTTTAAAAACTGCATAATTAACCCAACTGCATCCTGTTACAATTTCCTCACAATTCTATACACCTTAGGGTTTAACAGAAATAGTCTTTTTTTTTAGCATCCAAAGTTTAAATTTTTTTTTCCTTTATTTCACCAATATGGTCTTAAAATTATCACACATTCTTTGAGGGAGCATGAGATAGAAGTTCTATTTCTGTTATGGGGCAACTTTAAATTAGTAATGTCTATATTGTATCTACAGCTATACAGAATCAACACATGATGGATGATGATTTTGAGGTCTTTTAACAGGTTTATTTTGTAAAGATAGGCTTCTCCTTACTAATTCCTTTAGACATGTAATGTTTATTTGTGTTCTTTAAGTAAACATGAGGAAAAAAATAGAAGGTGGGCTATAGGTTTTAAGGATGTCTTTGGGGTAAACACTACATATAAATTTGGTTTGGCATCTTTTTCTAACTCATGTTGTTTACACAGGTATCCTCCAAAACATAATCCATTGTTGGTAATGGGAAGATAACATAAACATAACTTCACCCCTTTCATTCCTAACTAGCAGCTTGAGGAGCTGGCAAAGTCTAGGTAGTTAGTTCTCTTATCTTTCTGAATCTACTTTTCAGCATAGGAAGCTAAAATTGAGAGGCATTAAAATGTTAAATATAGTATTAAGGATTTTACTACTGGCATTTATATGCTGTATGCACAGCAAGCCAGTTTTCTGATGTACTCAAAACCCCTGACAATAATCTTTAATGAGCCAAGTACAAATTGATAAATCAAGCCAGTGGTGGGGAGACAGCAAAGAACTAGAGAACCTACTTAGAAACTGGTGGTTTGGGGAATGACGGCTATAAGGCAAAGTTTAGAATACCCCCAGGACTACGTAACGTACCTTCACTGATGGTGAATGAAGATACATGGGAGCAAGGGATGGCTGAGCTATGGCAAAGCTGACCTGCAGCAAGAAGTTCGAGATATCTGAACAGTTGGGAGGGGTCAAAGATAAGTCATGCAAAGAGACCTTGTCTCTACCCAGCTCTGAAAGAGGGACTGACGCCAGGATACAACTGGGTAATTGAGAGATGACCACCCCAAAGTCGACAGAAAAATCTGGGATATACTGCTATTCTCTAGATACAAAGTAGAATACACTACAGATAACATTCCCAAAAATGCCTGCAGAGAAAACTAGAAAGTTGTTTACAGTTTTTGTATTTACACTAATACAAACAGATTTTGAGGTTGTCTGTACTGTATGTGGTTGCTGTGGTCAGAGCCAAGAAAGGTAATGACCTACAAGACAGAGGACAACAGAATCCAATTTCTAGGCATCTTAATTCTATACACTCAGACAAAAAAGAAAAGAGTATCTCAGGGACTTCCTGCCTTTCCTCAAGCTCCCTGTACTTTTCTGTTAATACCTATTAGGCACTTCATAAAGGCCAGAAAACAGAAACTCTTCTATTTCACACCATACTTCTAAAATCACTTTAACTATCTGCATTAAAAATGCCAGTCAGCAGTGCTAAAGCACTTTTTTTATTCTTAAGGCAAAATGTCATTCCCACTTCCTACTGTCCCCCAAGCCACCTGCCTTCACTGTATTCTTTGCCCATTTTAAGAGCCAAAAAAGAGAGAACAGAAAATTTTCAAACTAGACTCCTCAATATAATGTGTAAGATATACTTTGTAAATGCTATTATCACAAAATTAAACATATTTAAATGCTTATAGCATATGGTTACTTTTACCAAGATTATCAAGAATAATTATATGAGTTTCAAAGTTAGTAACAAACAAGGATATTCGAATCCAGCCACAGGTATAGAGGTATGAAGCTTTGTTCTTTTCAGAGGTGAGCACAATGACTCTAAATAAGATGACTGTTTGCACCCAAAATAGCATATTAAAAACCAAAAACACCGCTCTTTGCTTAATTCTACTGAAACTACATATAAATCGCCAATATCACTACTCATGAGGCTCTCCATCGTATTTGGAAATAATACTGTTAAATTATCTTGATGTATAGTCATACATGAATTAAAATTTTTTTCTCATTGTAATTTTGGTTTTATGTACAAGTATATAGGGACAACCTTATTTCTAATGTTTAACCTAGAAAGGGAGAATGTAACAAAAAAATCACGTTTTATAAATGTGGTATAAGATTTCATGCATTCTCATGATGCCATGTCAGTCGCCCCCACACTAAACCAACTGTTAACAATGTAGTGCACACTTGAAACATTCAACTAAGAATAAAGTCTAGCCAGCACCCTGCTGAGAAGGGAGCTTGCTGACATAGTGCTGAACCAAGGCAGCAGCAACCCACGGGACTAAGCTGTGATTATTCAAATGAAAAGATAAAAAGGGTAGATGTGAATTTGCAGGACTACTTTACAGAATATTTATCTCTGATGAAAATGCAACATCTGCAAAACAGATTTAGGTTTTTATGGGAGTTTTTAATACAAAACAAGTAATTACTCATAGTGATTTGAAAAAGTGTAAGAACGTATGAATAAAGCTTAGTAATTTAGAATTTACTTTTGTAAAAGCAAGTTGACAAATATTAAAATGTTGTACCTGCATTATGAACATTGTAATATAACACACAACACATCCACTGTTAAACACTGATCTCTCATGCCTGACTTGGATTTAGATATTGAGTATATTATATATTACAGAAAGAAACTTTCCAAGTTTTGTCAATGCTTGTGGTATATATACTATGATTCCTCATCAACATCTGCATGAAATCTAAAAGGCTGGTATTAAACGTAGTTACTTCTTTTCTTCAATATTCTACAACATGCCAGTTTGGATCAGCCTTCAGATTTTCAGGGCATGAAACATATACAAAGAGAGCACCCCAAAATACGTTTGAACACATTTAGGATACAACAGAAATTACAACAGAAATACCTTCAACCATCATATTTTTTTCATTTTCAGTGAAAAAAAAAAATATCCTAAGCAAACATATTTGGGGCCAAGTCACTTCTCTGTAAAAATGTGTATCATGTTGTTCAACTTTTAAACCCAATTCTTAAAAGCATAAAAGTTTGTATTTTATAATTGTCAATGCATTCATGTGGTGTTAGGAAGATAAAAAGAAACATGTAGAAACAAAAATCTCAAACTATCCTAATTCCTAAAATGAGAAATTTTCAAATTAAGAAATAACTTTCTTGCTTAGAAAATAAGCTTTACTTTTCATCTCAAACTCACTTTAAATGCTTGACATATAATTCAATACTTAAGAAGACTATAGGTAAACTATTTGATTAATATTTATAGAGTGATACTTCTCTGGGCAGACATTTTACACAACAGCTTCCCATTAACGTTGGGAAAAAAAAATCACTTGATAATTTTAATCACAATTAATGATTGACCGATTAACGAATTAACAATTTTCTCAGAAATTTAGATGGCACAGATCCAATAAAGGAACCAATCTGATAATTGCTCAATGTGTAATTCTGTCCATTCATAATATTAAGCCAAAAATTTGCAGATACTCCACTCAGCTGGATTACATGCTTTCATGTATATAATCTGATCAACAAAAAATAGGTACACACTGTTGAGCTTTCTCCTTTTCTTTCTTTTCTTTTTTTAAGAGCAGCCCAATGATTCTGGGGGTTGGTTAGTACAATACAGAGAATACAAGAGGAAAGCACAAAATGGCACTGAACAGCGATGCCAGTACTCATGTCATTATGGTCATTAACTAAGGATATTATTACTTTTTTCGTTCTTTGCTTTTCTTTAGAACATAATCAAAGCCATAAACTTGAGTTTGAGGTATATACACAATACACACAACCTTATGCAAAATACTTCTCATAATTAACATTACATTTTAAAGTATTGGAAACTGAGTATCTGTGCTGATTTGTATTTTGACTTAATGGAACACGAAGAGAATACACATTCAACTAGGAAGGGTTATACTGATAATAAAGCTCTTAAAGTGAAAAATGTCTTCTTCTCCCTTTGTACTTACCACAGGCTACACAATGTCCTGAGAGGATTCATTATGAGAAAAATGACAATCACAGCTTTAAAGACCTTGCTTTGGAAGGAACTAATGAGAAAGCAGGTTGGAAAGTGAGACTTCATCTTTGTTTTCAAATAAGTGGTCTTAATTTTTCTTCTGATAGAAAAAGTTTAAATCAGTTTATTATAAATATATCTAAACCATTAATTTTTGCAGCTTTCAGGTAAAGTCCAGCACTTCGTTTATACAAAGTCTATGAGGAGAGGTCAGTAGAGATCATCTAATCTTAAGTCGTGACATCATCCATTCAAGTCCTTGGCATAATCTATGAAAAATATAAAATCATCTGATTAAATTCTCAACTAAGAAACTAGGAACAACAAACTAAAAAGTATCATTTTTCATTTTCCTAAACAACAAAGATTAAGAAATCAGTAATATTCAATGCTGGTTTTATTGTGGTGAAGCCATACTCTCATACAGAGTAGTACATCCATGCTTTTCGGGTTTTGTCATGTCTCTAGGGCCTAGACCACTGCCTGAGAGATAAAAGGAACTCAATAATTATATAATGAATACCCACAGAAAGTAATTTGGCAATATGTATCAGAAATACTTAAAATATCAATACCTTTTTTCTACTTCTAGAAATATATTCTAAAAAACTCTAAGAGACAAGGACAGGCTGATATATAAAAGACTGTTCATCAAAGCATTTCTAATAGGTAAAAGTAAAATTTAAACACCCAGAAATAGAGAAAAAAATTAAATTACAGAACACTGATATCATGAAATATTAAAAACTTCCTTTCAAAGACAATTTTACAGTACAATAAAATGTTCATGATATAAATGAAATAAAAGTGGCAGGATGTTAAACCAAATATATAGTTGAGGTGGTAAAAGAAAGTATACATATAATAATACGTTATGTTCCATCTATGTATTTTACAAATTTGAAGGGAATAAAATCTCTTAATCACTAATACCAGTTGCTAGTGAACAATCTGTAATTAAGAATAGCACAAAACATAGGGAATTCACTATGATAACAAAACTGAATGTTTAGAGAGAAGAAAATGTTGTACATATTAAAACAAAACAGAAGACTGTCAGAAAATATTAACTATTCTCTATGAGGAGCTTTTATAGATATGATAAACTATACTAGTATTTAATTAAAAAACACCAGAACTCAGATTATTGTGGCAGTATGAATCTAAAAATGTAAAAGAAGAAAAAGAAGAAAAGACAATGAGGTAAGGAAATTGTTTTGATGTTGCTCATATTTTCCCTACTGTTACTAGATTCCTTACTTTTAAACTGCTGATAGGAAATGGTGCAAAATAATAGGCAAATAAATTAAGTATGAAGTGTTAAATGAACAGCAGTTACCTAACAGCAAACTAGAAACTGTGCTAAGCACTTAATATCCACAATCTTAATCTTTACAATCCTGAAAGCAGAAGCCTTCCCATACTACAAGAGGGAATCCAGGCTTAAAAGACAGTTGCAAACAGCAGAAGTGGGAGTTAAAATGCCAACCAGCACTAAAACGTAGAGCTTAGATCAAGGTGGCCAAAGTGAAAAAGGGAAGTATTTTCTCCAAAACCAAACATTTCCACTTGATAACTACTGGAGAGGGAAGCCCACATAAATAAAAAATTAGAAAGATATTAACATCATCCACTGATCTCCTCTTTTAAAAAATGAAACTGCCAGGGTTTGTATCTATCCCAACTAATGATCTATTTCCACACAATTACTCCAAGTATTTAAGTCAAATCTTTTGTCATTCCTACATGATCTTTTTTTTTAATCTAATTTAGTATTAAAATCAGTGCTTTTGCTTAAAGGCCTTTGGTAGACAAATATAACATATAAAGATATACCTATATCAACATGTATCCAACTATTTGACAAAGATTTGTAATGGTAAGATATTTTTACCTAAATGAGTATGTGGACAATGGGTATCACCTGTGACTTTTTTTTTTTAAACAACATATTTGCTTTTTTGAGGTTCTAACTATGTTCTATCAAATGTCTGTAATCAGGTAACAGAGACTTCTATTTCACTAAGATTCAGCTTCATCTCCAATTTAATTCTTTTCTCTCCGCTTTTAAATACACGTATGAGGGATTCTTCAAAGAGGTCTTAAGTTTGGGGTTGAGGTTCTTCTGATGTTAGGCAAGACCAGAAGCTTGGGGCAGAAACAGATGAGGTAGCTGAGATGGGAGAAATTCTCCTCCTCAAGAACATGGTGAAGGTGAACTAATATAATAAGTTACTAAAGTTATCTATCTGTGCCCCCAGCTTCTGCTCTTTCCTATATCAAATTCAAGACCTCTAATTAGAATCTTCATCTCCAATTTAATTATTTTTCACTGCTTTTAAATACATAGATCCACCATATTTTGGAAATACAACTACAATAAAAACCTTAACTTGCTCACCTCTTTTACAGCTTTTTATCCTATTTCTAACTTCCTTCATTCCCTCTCTTAATAGCCCTCTCTCCCTCCTCCTGATCCTTGACCTTATATTTGACAATACTGACAAACCACTTCTTTCTTGAAATCCTTTCATCTCTGGGCATTAGACTAGGGCAAAATTCTACTGCAGGCATCTACCTTTCTCTCCCAAACCAGGAACCTTCGTGCCAAACTCTCTCCAATTTCAGCCCCGCCCCCTTTTTAAAAGTGCAAAACCCACCTCCTGACTACTCTGGTGGCAAAATGAGTATCTCCAAATTAGTCTCACACTTGAATCCTTTTCTATTTCAGCTTCTTTATGGATAAAATGTAAATTAAAACTAATCAGTCCACAGGACTGTTACCACAACTAAATGATACACTGTATGGAAAGCACTCAAGGCACAGGACTTGACAGTGTTAAGATCCACCACCAGTATCAGAACGGTTCCCTGACTTGTCCAGCTCTCCGTGACACTCCTGTTCCTCTGAATTCCAACAGCCATTCTTCCTCTATTTGTTCACATGGATTAGTTCAGTATGTTTACATGTATTACGTATATGTTTTTTATTTTATTCTTTACAGAACCAAGCTAGAAACTCTCTAATTACAAGTAAGGACTATGTGTCACATCTCTCCCTTACATTGTTTTATACATGGTAGCCTTAAATATTTATTCATTCAAAGAAGAAATACATGTTTCTAAACTAAATATGTTTTCCAAAAAGAAGACCTCTTACCCCTCGCCAGTAAGAGCACAGCATGCCTGGATATGCCACTGGTGATCTTTAATAGAAGTTAGTTTCAAAAACTGGGAGATTTCTGCTACAGTCATGCATTCTTTAACATCTTGTTTATTAGCAAAAATCAGCAACCCAGCTTTCCGTAGGTCCTACAGGAGCAAACAAAATTGTAAAGGCCAGTGCATTTTATTTATAGATTTTCCAACTTAATTAACTGAATACTTTTGATCTTTTAACCTAGAATTCCACAACTACTGGACATAAAAGCATCTCACGGCTCTTATGCTGATGGACAGTAAACTTAAAACTAAACTCACTTTAAATACACACTTCTGTATTTTTAAGGACTAACATATTTCTTACAGCCCTAAATTACATTTTTTTTTAAATGATCCTAAGTGCTACAGTTAACAGTCTTATCTTCAAATATGTATTTACCCCTCTCCCTAACCCAAAACTAAGTTTCCATAGCTAAGAGCTACTTTTTTGCATGGCACTCAAGAGTTTTTCAAAATTCTACCTCGATCTTTTCTTTAGGTACCCACACCTAAAGCTAGTACCTTCCAGGTGCACAGGAAACAAACTAATTCATTTTATACAGTATATGCCTGAGGGCCTTAGACTTTAATTCTCAGCTGGAAGGTGCTATCCTAAACCCATCCTATTCTTCTGAGACCTAGGTCCTCTATCTTTATTCATGAAGATTTCTTAGATTTGAATATTCAATAGGGCCCTTTTGAATTGGCATTAAGTTTATCAAGTTTCCTAATTAGATAGTTTTGACACTTCTAGGCTTTGCCTCTGAGGCAAATTCTTTAATTTTTCTGAATTTGTTATTCATAACTAACGTTTATTATCTAATCTGAATAAGACACCCATTACATTAACCGTTTTCCAAACAAAATCTCTTAAATCCTAGTAAGATGCCTATAAGATTCCCATTTTACAGATGAGGAAAACTAAGACCCAGCAGTGAGTAACTCATACAAGGTCATATAACTACTGAGTAACAGAACCAGGTTTGAACTGAGATTTTCCCAGTATAACTGCTGCCCCTCATTTATAATATAATCCTGAGACCATCACCTACCTCCTGGGGATATGGTTTGGATGAATGAACATGAAAAACACTCCAGGTCAGTACCTGGCTTTGGGTAACAGTCAGTAAAAGTTCAGTTACTTCCTGGAAAATGAGGGTCATCTTTACCAAAGTGACTGGTTTCATGTTTTACTCACAAAGCAGTCCAATGGTTATTCATCTCCTTTTACTCTACCCTACCCTTCCCATGCCCATTTTTAACCCACTGAGCCACCAAGGCACTTCCCCTTTCCCATTTTTAAAGCCAGGGGATTCCTGGATAATCTATTGAAAACTATGGACTTTTTCTCATAAAAAAGATACATATAAGATTTATATATGATGTTAAAGGGTGTTAAGAGATACCCTAAATTCCATTCATGGATCCTGAATTAAGAACCCATGATGGACACATTCAACTGGTAGATTAAGCTTTCATAAAATTGTATACATACACACGCACAAAGAGATACTGAGAAAACTAAAGTTTTAGTGCTGCGCTTGCAAGTTTTCTCAACTGTGTTGAATGACATCATTCTTCTTAGGGATTTTTATAGAATATTTTTATTTCAATCATGTGTATATGTGTTTAAAACAATAAATTCTTTAGTATATATAAATTGACACTGCTCCACATTATTTTACTTTGTGAGAACAGAGCTTCAATAATTTCTTTTTTTTTCTGATGTCAATAAAAATATAAGTAATAAATTTTTTATTTGGTTAAAAGGTATTATGCAAAATGTCTTATATAACAATCAAGATAGACTTTTAGTTACAGCGCCCTCTGCAGGATGGCAGCTATGCTACCAGAAACTGTTAATGACAGTTACTTGAAAAGCATGGTCAGAGAGGGATACTCTAGAATTTTAAGATTTTGTATTCAATTTATTTCACCTCTGTTCAGTTCATCTGTCCACATAAAAGGTAAAAAGTTGAGGAGGTGGGCTATAGCCAGTACATCTACTATATTTCATTATCAAGGATCAAATACTTTTTTCCTATCCTAACTGGGAAACAGAACACTTATCAATAGTTGATATGTGGCTGAATCACTGAGTAGGTGGACTTTCCATGGAACGGAATTCCTATCTTCCTATCTTCCCGGTTTCAGTATCTCTTGCTAGAGTATGCTGAAATCTTATATAGGTCAGGATGGCTAATGCTGGCATGTTCAAAGAGCACATTTCTGACATTAGAAATACCTGGCACAAGTTAGAACACATTGTTTATGCTATTCTACTTGCATGTAATCTATACTAATCACTCCTGGTGATGAAATTTGGAGAAGCACCTAGAATGAAAATTGGAAAATATAAAAAATAAAGCTATTTATTGAAAGGTCTCAAAATAAAACCCATACTGTATCTAATTTTTCTATATTTCACTGGCTTAACTTTTTAAATTTAGGGTTCTTGTTTAAAAAAAATAGCTATTTTCCCCATTTCTGAGTATTTAGCAAGAGATGAAAATCTTTTACTTTTTATTGAATAACCTGAGGACCAATTATCCATCATTTTAACAACAGAAAAGATACACACTGGATTGTATGGTGAGCACTGTGAAGTGTGTAACCCTGATGAGTCACGGACCTGTACCCTTGGGGCAATTAATACAGTGTATGTTAATAAAAATTTAAAAAAAAAAAGAGATAGATTAGGGCTGCTCATCAACTTGACTTAGTAAGAGATCAAAGTACAAGGGCAACAGTGGTGACTTTTACACATCAGCCAAACTTCGAAGAACTTTCTGCTACCTATTACAGATTATTGTTAAGAGTCTAAAAATATTTCTTCATTTAGTCAAGAAGATGAACAGCAGCACATGCAAGACACATTTACTTAGCATCTTCCATATGCCATATGCAATTTTCAGTTTGTTTCTCAAAGCTTCATTTGTGAAGATAATTCCTAGAGGCTGAGTCACTCCAAATAAAACTTGATCTATACTTTTGTGTTTGGGACTATTTCAAAATTCATGAGCTTCAAAGTTTTTCATTTCTTTTAAGATGAGGCTCTCAGGGGGCACCTGGGTGGGTTAAAGTCTGCCTTCAGCTCAGGTAATGATCCCAGGGTCCTGGAATGGGGCCCTGCATCGGGTTCCCTGCTCAGTGTGGAGTCTGCTTCTCCCTCTGCACCCCCTCCTGCCACACTTGTGCTCATGCTCTCTCCAATAAATAAATAAAATCTTTTAAAAAATGAAGCATTCTCTAGAAAAAAAAAAAAATGAAGCATTCAGAAATATTTAAATCATTTTATAGTTTCATATCCAGTAATACATGTAAAGCATTATTAGTGATGATAGTAAGATTTGTTGGTTACTACTGTACATATGAAACACTTGATTAAATCCATGTCAATATTTGTTTTTCACTCACATTCTCATTCTTTGATCCATTTGCCCTTCCAAAACTGCCGATTTGGCTCTTCCTGGCCCTATTAGGTGACTTAATCTAGCTCCCAAATTTGTCCATAATTCCTTTCTTCTCTGGCAACCTCCCCGTTCAGTCTCTCACTTTCCAATAAGGCCTTATTTCTTAACAAAGGGCCTGAATTATGAGAATGCCTAAATTCAAATCTTGGCTCTTGGCTCTTAAAAATCAAGCCACTAATTTTCTGGGCCTCCGTGTACTAATCCATAAAACATGGGTAACATCCCTAACAAATGAAATTAAGTGACCAGCTCAAGTTAATACCCCCAGCTAGTAAAATTCAATGACTTTGTTTGAGTCCTACTACTGGGCTCTTTGATCCTGCTACATATTGGCAAATTAGAGTAAGAATCAAAGGAGGAGGCTACCTGTTTAAGGTAGTAAAAAAACAGCCAAAAGACAAATATATCTGGGTCTTATTTTGCTTTTTCGTAAGTCTTCATAAAACAGTAATAACCCTTTGGTGTACACAACAATAACCCCTCTATGTAAATTACAAAGGGAAAATTTAAAAAAAAAAAATCCTTAGTTTTCTACCTATTTCATAACTTTTTATTTCCCAAACTAGAATCAAAACTTTTAAATGCATGACTAGCAACGTGTACTTAAAAACAAAAACAAAAACCAAAAAACAAGGGTTTAATACAGCTGCCAGAATCAATCCAAAATGGGACACTGCATCACGGTGGGCATGATCCCTGCACAAAAAACAGGAACTTCAGGGGCGCCTGGGTGGCTCAGCTGGTTATGTATCAACTCTTGATTTTGGGTCAGGTCACAATCTCAGAATCATGAGATTAAGCCCACATCAGGCTCTAAGCTGACAGTTGGAGCCTGTTTGGGCTTTCTCTTTCCCTCTCTCTCTGCCCTTCTTCCCTACTCACACACTCCCTCTCTCCCTCTATTCAAAAATAATAATAATAATAATAATAATAATAAATAAATTCTTAAAAAAAAAAAGAAAAGAAACGTCATTACAAAGATATCTAGTTTTTTTTTTTTTTTTCAGGTTTATTTATTTACTTGGGGGGGGCAGGGCAGTGGGATAAAGAATCCTAAGCAGACTCCACACCAAGTGCAGAGCCCAACATGGGGCTCAATCTCACAACCCAAAGATCATAACCTGAGCAGAAACCAAGCATCAGATGCTTAACTGAATGTGCTACCCAGGCACTCCAAAAAGATATCCCAATTTTCTTAAGCTTTGTTATAATTCCATTAAAATTAAAAATTACATATATATCTAAATACTAATTTTTCAATTTCCACTATGAGTTGAGAAAGTAACACCTGTAACGAAACGCATACAAAAAAAAATCAATTGCTACCACAGTATTATATGATATTTTATAGTTAATATTATCAGTACCAACTATATTATTTAGTTTATTTAATTTTTAAATTATGCTACCAGTAATATTTCTCAAAGACTAAGAAAATGTGGCTAGTCAAATAGTTTTCTTTAATCAAAGGGACAGTATCAGAGAAACCAAAGAGCAACAACATTTAAGTATTAGTTTGATAGCTGAGTTACAATCAAGACTTCCTTAGTGCCCACGAGATTTTAAAAACTCATTTCCAGGGCACCTGGGAGACTCAGTCGGTTAAGCATCTGTTTTCCGCTCAAGTCATGATCTTGGGATCCTGGGATCAAGCCCCATGTCAGCAGGGAGTCTGCTTCTCCCTCTCCCCTGCCCTCTACTGCTCCTTCCATCATGTGCACAGATTCTCTTCTCTCTCTCCCTCTCTCAAACAAATAAAGTATCTTAAAATCTCATTTCCTGGGACCCTGGGTGCTCAGTGGGTTAAGCATCTGCCTTTGGCTCAGGTCATGATCCCAGGGCTGGGATCTAGTTCCACATCGGGCTCCCTGCTCAGCGGGAAGCCAGCTTCTCCCTCTGCCTGCTGCTCCACCTGCTTGTGTGCACTCTCTCTCTCTGACAAATAAAATTTTTTCTTAAAAATTAATTTCCAGTGATAACCTTCTGTATAATTAATCTATATAAAATGCAAAATGCAATCCAATTTAGATCTTTTCACCCAGAAAACCTTCTAGACCAAATTAATCCAGGAAAGAAGAAATAAAATTCTACAATTGATTCCACAGTCTTTCCGTTGTTTCCAGATACACTTCCAGTTTGGCAAGCGTCAAAATTATAAAGCAGGAATGGCAAGCAGGTAAGTAACTTTTTTTTTTTTTTTTTTTAAAGATTCTATTTATTTATTTGATGGACAGAGATCACAAGTAGGCAGAGAGGCAGGCAGAGAGAGAGGAGGAAGCAGGCTCCCCACTGAGCAGAGAGCCCAATGCGGGGCTCGATCCCAAGATCCTGAGATCATGACCTGAGCTGAAGGCAGAGGCTTAACCCTCTGAGCCACCCAGGTGCACCTATAAGTAACTCTTAAAAAATTTGAAGTAGGGGTGCCTGGCTGGCTGAGTTGGTAGAACATGTGATTGTTAATCTTGGGGTCATGAATTTAAGCCCCATGTTGGGCAGAGTACTTTAAGGATATTGTTTCAAAATTAAAGTTTATTTAAAAAATAAACAAATAAAAATTGGAGTAGTACTGTCATGATAAAGTAGAAAGAACAAATGTGACAGAAATACTACACACAGGAGCACAACTGGCTGTGCTCAGTCGGAAGAACGTGCAACTTTTGATCTTGCGGCTGTGAGTTCAAGCTCCACACGGGGTGTAGAGGTTACTTAAATAAATAATTTGGAAGGACGGAAGGAAGGAAGGGAGGGAGGGAGGGAGAGAAGAAAAGAAAAGAGAAAAAAGGAAAGAAAGAAGCACTCTCCTCCCAACACAACACACATGTAAGTCGGAATCCTACTTACCTCATGGGCTAACATTTTATAGAGTTCTTCTCTAGTTACAGAAATCCTTTCTCTGTCGGTACTGTCCACAACAACTATTACAAACTAAAATAATCATAAAAAAATTAGTGATTACATAATTTAATATTTATAAAATTTGTAAAGTACTTATTTGATTTACAGACCATAAATATCAAGCAATTAGAATCTTATGGTATGGTATTACTGGAAAACCAGAGATACCTACTATACACTGTGAAGCCTAAAGGTTTGATTCATTTCTAATTCAAATATTATTGGCTAATTTTTAAGAGAAAATAAGAGAAAAGAGAATACGATGGTACCCCTATTAGGGTATTGTTAATAGTCTAACAAACATATGACACGTTTGCTTTCTAAATTAATATCCTGAATGGTAATGAGCCTACATCCATCTAGGTGCACCCAAGTCAATATGAAAAAAATACATTATGATGCTAAATTTTAAATATTTCTACAGGTATTTATCAATATCAATTTGAAATGCTAAAAAAGGGCATGATATAGGAGTAATGTGACAGTTACATCAATTTTTAAAAATCAACAAATTGGAAAGAAAAAACCCGTATCTAAAACCCTGCTCTCTTCTTTATGTAAATGGCACCTGCTGCCTGCAAGCACAACTCTTTCCTGAACTGATGATAGGAACGCTGTCAGAATGAGACTCCTAATGGAGCTGGGCAGGACTGAGCCACACTGCACCTCTTCCTCCCCTCCATGAGCACCGAAAACCACAAGGGAAAAGGGAGCAGAAACAATCACTTTATGTTGGCACAAGTGATGCCATCAAGTAAACTCTGACTGCTTAAAATTAACATGCACTATTTATTTTTCAGAGCTAGCTCTTCTTTTCCAGATAAACCACTGTTAATTTTCAGGGTCTTTTCTACTCTTCAGATTTCATTAATGATACGGCAGATGAGAACAGTTACCTTCCCTCTATTCTCAACTTGATACTTACTGATATGTGGCTTAATATAAAACCAGTTCTATTCCAAGGCATTTTAATAAAACTTAATTTTTAAGATGTTGTCCTAAGTTTGATACCTGCAGTATTACACACAGAAGTACTAACCACATGTACCTTTCCTTTTCCAAAAAAAATGATCAAAGGCTTAGTGAAGTTTTAAGGGATCAACTCATTAAAGACACTTAATAGGTCTTAATGACATAATATTCATCTTAATATACATTTGGAGTTTTATAACCTTATAATCTACGCTATAAAAATGACTATCAGAGCCTTTCAATTTGTAAGATCGATTTAGTAAAGCTCTCAAATGTCACAGATCTGAAATTTCCTCTTGGGAAATAACATGTAAACAAAAACATATGATTATGTTAAACTGCTTTATAACCAAAAAGAAAAAGAATTCTTTCATGTGCAACTGTGCTGCATTAAAGAACGTACACAGTTCCAGTTTGGCCAGGATTCAATCCTCCAGTACCCTCTCATTTAACTAGGATTTTCTCTATGCCTACAAAAATAAACAGTAAGAGAGAAGTGAAATGGTGAACTATGAGATGGTACTCACTGTAAAAACAACTACTTAAGATAAGTTGTGGGATCAATATATAATCAGACTAACCAATCACCCCCTCATTCCAATTTTCCCTACAGAAGTTCAATGGCAGTACGTATATAATAACCCCGAAACAGGGAATCAACGATTCCACTATGTTTAAATTCAACTTTTATTACCATACTAGGATATTTCAAAAAGATTAACCTAAGAGTTCATATCTAGATGTTGTTTCCCAAGCATTCCACTCCTAGAAGCTTTAGTATATTAAGAAACATTACCTCTGTGTTAGTATAGTATGTGTTCCAAGAAGACCGAAGAGATTCTTGGCCACCAATATCCCACATTAGAAAACGTGTATTATTAATCACTATTTCTTCTACGTTACTTCCTATTGTGGGTGATGTATGTACAACTTCATTCATAGAACTGAGGGGAAAAAAAGTTCAAATATATTACAATTAGCAAAGAGGCAAGAATGTTTGAGCATTTTTCAATCAGGGGCTAAATGAGCATGAATTTTCCTTTTTTATATCCAAATAGCCCTTTTCTGCTAACCCGTGAGTTAAGGGTTTAAAGAGAGATGGGACCAGGTAGTGAAGTATCTTCAATACTCTAGATTCATTCCCAGAAACTACATGAACAGTATTTCTCTACTTTCCACAAGCAAAAAAAGTGAACATACTCTAGGTCATATAAATTCCTAGTTCTCTTCAAACAGTTGCTTAAATCTGGCTCCTGGTTTATAGCCAAACTGCGTTCTTACAGAATTAATTTAGGTTCCACATAACTTTTTTATTGCTTTTGTTAATCAAGTTATCACCCAGGCAGAAAAAATAACTGTGAACAATAAAATAAAAATTTCAAAGTAGTGAATACTTACAATTGGTAAAGGATGGTAGTTTTCCCTGCATTATCCAGCCCAACAATGATAACTTTGTGCTCTGAAATAAAGAAAACACCAGCCATTTATTAATTAAAAGCTTAAAACTTTTAAACTTCCCATTTTATCCGTTCTTTCCAGTTACGTTCTAGTTCAGTGCATGACACTTTTTACCATTTGGAACTCGAAAGAATATCCTAGCAAGACCAGCAGAAGTTTGCCATTAATTTCACTGTCCTACGCTCTCGTTCTACACAGAGAACTCTCACTTCTCTAGGAAGCCAGAAACACTATATTCTTTCTAGTATATGGAAGTCTACTCTCACTAAAGTATCCCAAATGTAATCACAATTTACAAATGACTGAAAGTGTAAATGTTTTACACTAGACTACACCATTTAAGTTCTAACTATGAAATTTAGGCATCAACTCATATATGTATATATGTGAGGTGGGATAAATGAGAAAAAAAAAAAAAAGTCAGCCTTTAAATCTGTAGCAGAAGGTCCCATCATAGGTGATCAAAAACTATCTGAGTACATTTAATATAGCTGTTCTAACATAACAACCAAATCTAAGGATGTAGGGTTATGGTGGCAGTGACTATCCTCCTCCTTGGCCTCTATGGCACCACTTTCTCTAAATGCTCTCCCTCCATCTCTTGGAATTTTTTCCCCCCCTCACTGCCTCCTTTTCCTTGGGTCTTTCTTCAAAAACATTTGTGGGGCGCCTGGGTGGCTCAGTGGGTTAAAGCCTCTGCCTTCAGCTCAGGTCATGATCCCAGGGTCCTGGGTTCAAGACCCGTATCAGGCTCTCTCCTCAGCAAGGAACCTGCTTCCTGCTTCCCCCCACCCCACCTGCCTCTCTGCCTACTTGTGATCTCTGTCAAATAAAAAATAAAATCTTAAAAAAAAAAAAAAAGTTTGTTTCCCAGAGCTGTCTCTTTGCATTCTCTTCACATTTTAGCAAGGCATTCTCAGGACCCATCTATTTCCACTCTATCTAAACACTATTCCAAAGATAGCACTGTGTGGAAGAAGTTCATTTCCAAAGATGGCCTCTGGATATTCATGCCCCCGGTACAGTGTTCCCTCATTCCTGACCCACTGTGAATGTGAGGGGTCCTGTGACTCACTTTTAACCAACAGAATGTAACAGATGTGATGCTGTATGACTTCCAAGTCTACATCATTACAAACCTTGAAGCTACAGCCTGGCTCTCTTGGACAACTTCCTCTGGAGTAAACCAGATACCATGTAACAAGTCCTACTATCCCCAAACCACTATATAGATGAGAAAGCCTACTAACTGTGTGGCCTGACCTTGTGGGAAGAGATCACCCCATGGTTGCCCCTAGCTGTTCCAGCTGTTTCAGCCTTTCCAGATGAGATGCCACACACACAAAGAAACCATCTTGGATATGCAGCCAGGTCAAGCTATAGATGACTCTAGTTCCAGCTGCCAACTGCAACCAAATGAGAATTCCAAACTAGAACTTCCTAGCTGAGCTCAATTAAATAATAGAACCATATGAGATAATTAAAAATTATTGCTTTAAGTCACAACACTTAGCAGTGGTTTGTTACATAGCAGTGGTTAGCACAGCACTATGGAAAAATATCTGTAATTACGTAACCTTGGGAAACTTACTTACTTCTCTAAGCCCAAGTTTCCTCACTATAAAACAGGGACAACCATACCTATATTTCTGTGTTGTATAATGACCAAGATAGCATATGTACAGTGTCAACCACTAAGAAAGACGGTTCCTAATCCATGTTTCCAAATCTCTCCTCAACTCCAACCTACCTAGTGGACAGACATGGTGCCACTCAACATATCCAAAACCCAACATTCAAATCTTTTTCTAATTCTATCATACCTAATTCATTTAATGGCATAACCACAAATTCAGCTGCCCATGGAATTTATCCAGTCTTTCCCTCAACCCCAACATCTAATCTGTCACCAAGTTCTATATATTCCCCCTCAAAAACATATCTTTAATCTTCTGACTGTGCTAGCCGTAGTCCTCATTTCTTACTATAAAACCTTCCCTAGGGGCGCCTGGGTGGCTCAGTGGGTTAAGCCTCTGCCTTCGGCTCAGGTCATGATCCCGGGGTTCTGGGATCGAGCCCCGAACCAGGCTCTCTGCTCTGCAGAGAGCCTGCTTCCTCCTCTCTCTGCCTACTTCTGATGTCTGTCAAATAAATAAATAAAATCTTTAAAACAAAAAACAAAAAACACCTTCCCTAGATGGACTGTCTCCAATCCACCTTTCTACTGTTGCTATTTGTTCTACGCTACAAAGCTGGTTAACACAACTTTAGTTAAATGATCGATCTGTGGGGGACGTGTGGGTGGTTCAGTAAATTCAAGTGTCTGGCTCTTGATTTCAGCTCAGGTCATGATCTCAGGGTCATGAGATGGAGCCCCCTGTGGAGCCTGTCTCGTGCTTAAGATTCTCTCTCTCCCTCTGCCACATCCCCCAAATTGCAAACGCCCTCTCTTCTTCTAATAAAAACTAAATGACAGTTCTCCATTCTGACAGGAAGACAAGGCACAGGTTCTCAGCCTAGTAAATATAAGACAGTCATAAATGAGCAGGCTTCAGCTTTATCTCTCACCACTTCTCACCACTACCAGCAGGTATCTAAAGCTGAAATTCAAGCCATTCTCCCCACATAAGCCACACATCTTCTTCACAGCAAACATTTTTCTACCTCTACTCAGTTTTTCCCTGAGCTGGAATTACCTTTTCTACTTTTCCTTCTAGGGAATTCCAGTAATCTTTTAAATTTAGTTTTCCCCAAAAAAGCACTTTCTCGTGCTTTTCCACAATACCTCTAACATAGCACTTGTCATAATTATTCACACATACACTAATCTTCAAAGCTTAATGAAGCAGCCTTCAAGAGTATAGATCGCATGCTAATCATCTTTCTAATCCAGTAACTACAACTTTTTCTGGTACAAGGTACTCAATAAATGTTTAATTCATTCATGTTCATCCTATAAAATAATGAGGATTATAAATATAAATAATAAATAAGTTGAGGATTATAACATGTCACAGTAAGGATATCATTAGGAAAAGCCTTTTTAATCAGATGGTAGGGGTTTTCCAAATAGTTGTCACTTACCACGGAGGGGAATTCCTCCCATTATACAAAAATAGGAAGATCAAGTAAATAGAAAATTTTAATACAGTCCATTTTATCCAATCATTCTTCTAAGAAAGGGCAAGCAGCTTACAACCAGCAGGGTTCTAATGGACATTTCCCTCATCTAAGTACTTAAAAATAATTTTAAAGATGCAGGTCCTGGGGTGCCTGCGTGGTTAAGTGGGTTAAAGCCTCTGCCTTTTGGCTCAGGTCATGGACCCAGGGTCCTGGGGTCGAGCCAACTCTCTGCTTGACAGGGAGCCTGCTTCTCCCTCTCTCTCTCTGCCTGTCTCTCTGCCTACTTGTGATCTCTGTCAAATAAAATAAAATCTTTTTTAAAGATTTTTTAAATCTTAAAAAAAAATAAAAATAAAGCAGCCTCACCTGACTTTAAAAAAAAATGCAAGTCCCACTATTTAATCTGTAGAGATGACTAGGGTAAAGCAAAAGAGAAAATGATCAAATATAAAGACGATACTTATTTTAAATAAAGGGTTAATAACATATAGAGGGCATGCTAAGGTAAGTTCAGTTGAATAACCACCAAAAGGCCTCATCAGGTGACATTTCTTTGGTGAATTTGCCTCGTGTATGGTCCTTCATCTCCCAGGTCCACAAACTCAACCCTGCTACTTGGAGGGTTAGGACTCAGAGAAGGCAATTCACAGAGGTGACTAATATGTAAACAATGAGACCAAATGTTTACATCTACCTAACAAGTGCAGTTTAAGAAAAAGTAATAGAGTGGCTGAATTAAAATCAGACTCCTTCGAGAACACAGAATCCCATCAAAGGCAGTCTTTTAGAGGCTACAATGAGTAGATAAACCCATCTTCACATTAGGGCCATACTTGCATCAGGGCCAGACTACTGAAATCTTTTTTTTTAAAGATTTTATTTATTTATTTGACAGAGAGAGAGAGAGAGCGCGCACAAGTGGGGGGGGGGCAGCAGGTGGAAGAAGAAGGTGAAGCAGGCTCCCAGCTCGATCCCAGGACCCTGCAATCATGACCTGAGCCGAAGATAGACACAATGAATGAGCCACCAAGGTGCCCCAAGACTACTGATTTTTTAAGCAAGGCATCTTTCCACCTGGAAAATTTTAAGATTTATTTATCTATTTTTAAAAAGGATTTACTTATTTATTTTAGATAGAGCCAATGAACAAGCACACAGGGGAGTGGGGGCAGAGGGAGAGGGAGAGAACGAATCCTCAAGCAGAGACCCTGCTGAGCGCAGAGCCCACTGAAGAGCTCAATCAGGATGTCACAACCCTGAGATCACGACCTGTGCTGAAATCAAAAGCCAGATGTTTAAGAGATGGAGCCACCAGGTGCCCAGTTTTCAAATGGGATGGCAGTCCTTAACTCTGTATTTTTCTATGTCCCCAAGTTAAGCATTCTTTTGATGGCCTATCGCTTTTTCAGGTCTATGAATATAAGCACTATGAACATTTTAATCGAGCAGAATTCACATCATGCTTTACCCTAAACTTTGACTTGGATAAAAGCTTTTAGCTTCCTACTGGAATACTAATTTTTAATAATATCATTTTCAGGGGCACTCAGCGGGGAGTCAGTTTGAGATTTTCTCCCTCTGCCCCCTCACCATAGCTCTCTCAAGTTAAGTAAATCTTTAAAAAATATATCATTCTCGGGGCGCCTGGGTGGTTCAGTGGGTTAAAGCCTCTGCCTTCAGCTCAGGTCATGATCTCAGGGTCCTGGGATCGAGCCCCGCATCAGGCTCTCTGCTCAGCGGGGAGCCTGCTTCTCTCTCTCTCTCTGCCTGCCTCTCTGCCTACTTGTGATCTCTACCTGTCAAATAATATCTTTAAAAAATATATATATCATTCTCAAAATGTCAGCTATTTTTAGTTTCAGGAATACCTTTTGTAACCCCCTTTGTATTGGCTACAGGACTAAATTCGGACAGACTTGCCAATACTCAGGAAGAAAATACAATTACTCTGACCAATGTGAGAAATTCCATTCTAGGGATGTCTGGGTGGCTCAGTCAGTTAAGCAACTGTCTTTGGCTCAGGTCATGATCCTAGGGTCCTGGGATGGAGTCCCGCTTCTCCCTCTCTCTGCCTGCCACTCCCCCTGCTTGTGCTTGCGCTCACTCTCTCTGACAAATAAATAAATAAATAAACAAAATTTAAAAAAAAATTCTAAAAAGTACAAAATAGGAGCAAAAACAAACAATACAAATATAGGCAAGAATATATCATAAAAAACTATAAAGAGTGACTAAAAAATGTGTGTGTACAAGTAACACATATAGAGACCCCAAATACAAAAAAGCACACTGTCTCTTACAAAGTCCTTAATCACTTAGAGAGGTTAAACTGTTATTCTAACTATGCTACCATTTTTCAAAATATTTTGCTACTCTTCTTTTGGAACTGCTTTCAGAGCCTGAGGTACACTGTTTTGGAGCATTCCCAGTGATGGCAGAACCCTTTAATTGCTGAAGATGATTTTGATTTTAAAGAGAGACCGGAGCCACTTGATTTTTATTTCAGCCATAATAAAGTAAAAGCAAAAACAGGAGCTATATTGCTGCTGATAAATGAGGTATGATCCTTAAATGATAGGAACAATTTAAAGATGTCTCTAAGGAAATTCTAAAAGCTATTTCAATATGTATTTTGAGTAATAGCGGACATAACAGTAGAAAAGCTCTCCGGCCTTCTAAAATGACAGCTTTTAAGGTGAAAACTTACCTGGTTTTGTTTTTATAGCAGTCTCCTTAGTTTAGCTATCCCGGATGGGACTTACTTCCTGATTCCAAATACAGTACTTTCCTTCTACTTGTATAAGGAAGGAGTAACTAGGACCGCCCCCCCCAAAAGAACTAAAGAAAGATTATTTATTTATTTATTTATTTATTTGACAGAGAGGAAGAGGGAGAGTGAGAGTGCACAGGTTCGAGCAAGCATGGGGAGAGGGGAGGCTTAGGGAGGGGAGAAGCAGGCTCCCCACTGAGCAGGGAGCCTGATGCAGGGCTCCAGACCCAGGACCATAAGATCATGACCTGAGCAGAAGGCAGATGCTTAACCGACTGAGTCACCCAGGCACCCCAGAAAGAGTCTTTATCATACCTGACCATAAGATGAATATGATAAACAAGACAAAACTGCTGTGAACACAACCACTATGCAATAACACACAGACATCGACAAACTGAGGGAAAAAAACCACATGGCAAGAAGAGGCTCATACCAGAGGATTCCATTTTCTCATTAACACAAGTTAGTCGTGGGCTGAGGACAGGATGGGATTTTTACAGCCACTGTATAGAATCAACTAGACAATCAGTAAGCTGAAATTAGGTAACATAACCCATGATGGTTAAAGATTTAAACAGCTCTAAGTCTTTCTTCAGTAGTGCCTAGAAATAAAGAAAGCACACTGGGGAGAAAAGGTATGGTAGATTGTACAAGATGAGAATTGTCGGCATGCTGGAAAACAGGAGAAAAGAGGATCAAAGACGGTGATAGGGGAAGTAATAAAGCAGGTCATACCATTCTACAAACTGGAAACCTTTCTTGTATTTCATTTTACAAATTCAATAAAATTCATTTGTCACCAAAAATGCATAAACATGCAAACATTTCACCGAACTCTAGACACTGTACAGTCCATCAAAGGAATGCAAACTAATGTACCGAACATATAAGGTTTTTAAAAATAGTTAAAATATTTTTAACAGAAAAGAAAGGAGGGGGGGGGGCACCTGGGTGGCTCAGTGGGTTAAGCCGCTGCCTTCGGCTCAGGTCATGATCTCGGGGTCCTGGGATCAAGTCCCACATCGGGCTCTCTGCTCCGCGGGGAGCCTGCTTCCCCCTCTCTCTGCCTGCCTCTCTGTCTACTTGTGATCTCTCTCTGTCAAATAAATAAATAAAATATTAAAAAAAAAAAAAA
>NC_081559.1:49299378-49381324 GCF_022355385.1 Mustela nigripes
ATGGGGGGGGGGCACCTGGGTGGCTCAGTGGGTTAAGCCGCTGCCTTCGGCTCAGGTCATGATCTCGGGGTCCTGGGATCAAGTCCCACATCGGGCTCTCTGCTCCGCGGGGAGCCTGCTTCCCCCTCTCTCTGCCTGCCTCTCTGTCTACTTGTGATCTCTCTCTGTCAAATAAATAAATAAAATATTAAAAAAAAAAAAAGAAAAGAAAAGAAAAGAAAGAGGGGAGCCTGCGTGGCTCAGTCAGTTAAGGTGTGTAATAGGCTCAAAGATAAAGGTGCCAACCTCATGTTAAGAAGCCAGTTTATGGGGTGCCTGGGTGGCTCAGTGGGTTAAGCCGTACCTTTGGCTGAGGTCATGATCTCAGGGTCTTGGGATCGAGTCCCACATCAGGCTCTCTGCTTAGCAGGGAGCCTGCTTCCTTCCTCTCTCTCTGCCTGCCTCTCTGCCTACTTGTGATCTCTGTCAAGTAAATAAAATCTTTAAAAAAAAAAAAAAGCCAGTTTATTATCAACAACAGGGTTAGATTTTTCCGACTTTCTAATACTGTATCAACTTCCTTTGGAAATCCTTAGGCTCCTTCGCCACCCCAGCCTATTCCTCCCATTACCATGATGGAACAGAATTCTATACAAAACCTAAATTTGCAGCCAAAAAGTCTTATAAGGCACTCCAAAACAAATACTCCACAAAACCTAAAACAGAACATGCATACTAAGAGATAATGTTATTAGGGGCAAGTGTAACCAAACTTTTGGCTATTTCAATTCTTTGATGCATGTGATTCATTACAGGTTTAGTGTTTAGTATTATTTTTCTTTTAGACTATCTATGCCACAGCATTCTTAAAATTATACTCAGATAAGGCCAAACAACTACCCCCTGTTACAATGCTTAGAAAGAATTCTGAATTATCTTATTTAGCCTTCAGTTTCCCAATCAATACTTTACTATTTTGTCATGAAAATGTTCCTTGTTTCTCTGTTTCATTTCTTTTTGACTCACCCAGGCAGCCCACCAGTTGCATTCACTGCCAGGTTCCAAAAGTCAATATATATATTCCTCCAACTACCAGCCAATAAACTAAATGAAAAGATGTCACTGTCAACCTGGATGTTTTCTAACTCTGTGAATCACACCAAAGTCAAAAACCACAAATACTAAGGCAGATAAGAAATTGAGAGCCATTCTGATTCTTGATTTTCACCTCATATCCAAACTATATGAAACCCTAATTTTACCTTACATAGAGCAAAAAAATCCGTTCGTCATGTTCTCTATCATCCTCCCGGTCCCTAGCAGAGTCTGGAATAAAACATGTGCTTAACAGAGTAGGAAGAAATAAATCAGATCTGGAAGATACAAAGATTGGAAAGGAAATATGTGATCAAGTCATTTTGTATTAAAAATTCCATTTTCAAAATCTGAAAGTATCATCAACAAAAAAGTTTGAAAACTAACTTGCTATTTATAACAACGGCGGTGAAGTTTCAGGAAAAAAACAACTCTTTCACACTAAGAGGTTGCTGAATGAAAAGCAATGACATGACAAAATTAGAGATGCAATCAGGAAAGAGAAACCACACAATAATCTGAACTTGCAAAGTCCAATGTACAGAAATTAACTATTAAAGAGGATCAAAGTAATGAGGGATTGGCTAATAAAGAGTATCGGACTGACAAATACAAGGAGAATCCAGCTGAAATGGAGCTTCCCCCCACCTCCCAAGACTGAGATGCAGACCTTGTTGGGGCCTGGCTGTGGCTCACTGAATGGCGCAAGAAGTAGCTGTGGAGACTTGCCTGTAGATCTCGCTGGAAATTCTCCCTCTAGGGTGTTGGGGAAAACTTCATTGAGAGGTATTTTACTGGAGGGCCTCCTGCTGAACTCAACTGAAGTGGGTGTTAGAAATTGCTGGCAGCTGCTAACCACTACGAGTGCAGGAGCCAGCCACTAGAGAAGGTGTTCAATGTTCCTAAAGCAGGGCAGAACCTGCTGTAAGTGCACTGTACCCAGGAAGAAAAACTCTTTCGTCCTGCAATGTCCCTCCAATGCCATCTACTCATAAAGCTTAATATTGCGCCAGCTGGCAACAGAAAAATACTTGAGGGATCCAGTTTCATATCCACAGAGCATGCAAGAAGGATGATTCTGGAGCTAAATTTTATTGTCATAGTCCATCCCTTCGGCTACTGACATATCTGAACTCCATACAATAAAAAACAGCAGCAGCAGAAGTGGCTTTACCAGCCCCAGGCTCCAGCAGGACAGATAGCTTCATCAACATTCATTTATAACTTACTCCCTTCCTAAGAACCAGTCAGAAGAATAATATAATACAAGCTATCAATAAGGAAATTTCACAACTTGTTCATAGTTCACCTAAGCTTAGCTAAAGTGAATCCTTTTCATACAAAGACAGTTTTTGTTTGTTTGTTATTAAAGAATACTAACTATGGCACTAGATGACTTCATTAAAATCCCAAGTCTATCTCTTTTAACTGCAGAGCCTTTAAACAAGTTACCTAAAGTTCGTTTCTGTAAAATGGGGAGAAATCTTTCTCATACAGTCGTTGTAAAGACTAAATCAACTAAACTCTGCAAAACACTTAGACCCTAATCATGCATAAGTCAGCGATTATTTTCTACAGAGTTGATGAAGTTAGCTTATTTTCTGTCTCCCCACACTAGAATGAACACTCCATAAAGGTAAGGAAGATTTGTGTGTTTTGTTCCCTGCTTTATCCTCAACACCTACAAAAATTCCTGGCACAGATAGGTGCTCAAAAATATTTAATAAACCACGGATCACAAGCCCTTCTATATTAAGACACGAGTGGTGGGGTGCCTGGGTGGCTCAGTTGGTTAAGCATCTGCCTTCTGCTCAGGTTGTGATCTAAGGGTCTTGGGACAGAACCCCACATCTGGCCCTCTGCTCAGTGGGGAGCCTGCTTCTCCTCTTCCTCTGCCCATCGCTCTGCCTACTTATGCTTGCTATCAGATAAATAAAATCTTTAAAATAAATAAGTTATTTATAAATAAAAAATTATTTATAAATAAATAAAAATTATTTATAAATCAATCAATAAATAAAAGATACAACTGGCAACTCTTCAATGCCCTACTGTAATAAAGACTTAGAGTTTAGTAACCAAGAAACAACGGGGGGGAGGGGAATCGAAGAAAAAATCATACCAATCTATTTTTTTTTTTCGGGGAGGGGGCCGAAGGAGAGAGAATCTTAGGCAGGCTCCATGTCCAGCACAGAGCTGGTGCAGAGCCCTATATTGGGCTCCATCTCACAACCCTGAGATCATGACCTGAGCTGAAATCAAGAGTCAGACGCTTAACCAACCCAACCACCCAGGTGCCCCACCAATCTCTTCTTTAATAAGACCAATTATCTGCAACATGTTTCTTCAGTGTTTTAATTTGGCATTTACCAGGCATGTGGCCCAGAAAAAAAATCATTAGAACCTCACTTTCCTCTTTTGAGGGGAAAAAAATAGCTACTAAGAACACTGAAACATTTTTTTTTCTTTAAATAATGCATATAACAGCATCTAGGACAAAGTTTATAATCTACTGAATTCAAACATTACCTAGAGGTGACCTCTGGTTTTTCAAGATTGAGCAGTATGCAATTAGCTTTCACTGTGCACTTGACCAAGCTACACTAAACCTAAAATTATTCTAAAGGTGTTTCAGAAAAAAGAGATATGGTATGGTTTAAATTTCATCAGTATGGCCAATTCTGCAATCCCCTAAATTCTTCCTTCCAAGAGTTTATATGTGAAAAGGACATAGATGTATCTTCCGAAGGTAAAATAAAGCATCCAAGATACATCTTACATATATAAAATATATGAGATTTCCAAGTTAAAAGAAACAAAAAGACCACCAAGTATCTGACATTAGATTTAATAGTGAATATTTTGAAAAGTGACCCTACTGATGACAACCACATCATTTAGAATCGTTTATTCACATTTTCACAATATTTTGACATCTAAATTTCTAAAACTTAACTCCATTAGTTCCTCTATTTATTTCCCAACACTGATATGTGTCCAATCAAAAATAACCACAAAATACAGGCAACAAGACACCGTTATTAGCAATTTTTAGTAGTAACAATGCAATAACATCCTCATTATTTACCTACCTACGTGGAGCTTTTGGCAAAGCTCTAATTCCTTCTTAGGTTACAAACACAAATAATTTTATCGCTGATTTGAAACAAAGTGGAGATAGCTCATTCTTCTTGCAGGACTAGAGTTCAATTGACAAGCAATATAAATTTCATAAATTCGATAGCCTGAAATACTAGCTTCGCTAAAAATAATACAAAGATTATGGAGCTTAAAACTAGAATAGATCCTATCTACTATTTACACCGCCAATTTCACAGCCATGTTAGGTTTTCATTCTTGAGACCTAGAGATTACCTTTTCAAGACTGTAGGCTCCACAGTCCCCGAGTCAAGATCCCTGGCGTTCTACACTGAGAACATCTAGACCCAAATAAACGACTGGGGTTCACTTCCCCTCTTCCAACAAAAAAAGCTAACCAGAGACAGTGCAATTTAAAACTGGTTTTCTCTAGGAAAAATCCCCATATCAGAAAAATCATTTGAAATACTGCTCTTCCACGGAGTATCATGTGATCTACACTATTTTTTTTTTTTTTTTTAAATCATACACAAGTTTAGTTCTGCTCCTCTCCCATCACCTTACAGGAGCAGCTGGATCATGAAGAAGTGGGCATATCTTGTACATAACAGATGCCACCACTCATTTAAGTCTTTACTGGAAAACTTTGGGATCTGACACCAGTACCTGCTTACCTGAGAGAAAAGCAAACTTAAGTTACTCACAGCAAAAAATGATAAATCACCCAACTTGACTAAAAAAGAAACAAATGGACATGACTAACTCTATTGTATCTCAATGACTATGGAGTCTTCTGTTAAAGTTCTATCCTCTTTCCTCAGTTCTAGACACTCATTTTGTAACAAATTCTAATAAACCCGATAGGCATTTTGAGGCAGTGTTTTGAGTTCTGATGAACTTGAGCATCCCTATGTAATATAGGTGACTTGCTAGTTACCTATATTAACCAATATTTCAGATGGCAAGTTTCCAAATGGTTCCGGTTTAACACTTCAACATTTTTAATCCAGCCCCCCCCAAACTGCTTCTACTTAAATAATCAACACAAATATAATCTTAGGATTAACCTTACACACAAATATAAACATGGAAAAAGGAGAGCGGTCCATCACCCACCAGGATGCATTAGTCTCCCCAAAGCCCTATATTGGGCTCCATCTCACAACCCTGAGATCATGACCTGAGCTGAAATCAAGAGTCAGACGCTTAACCAACCCAAGTTGTGGGGTGGCGGGGGGGGGGGGGGAAGGGGGAATGGAGGTGAAGGGAGGGATCATAAAACTGAGGTGTATTCGACACGAGCGATTCCTCGTGGTTTCCGCATTCTGCAACCCTCCGTCGCTCAGTGTGGCGGCTCGGGCCATAACCTATAACCTTCACCCGAGAGCCAGCATTTCTCCGTGGTTTCCAAACCCAACTGCTGGAGGAAAAAAGAGCTCCAGGACAGGACAGGCCGTTCCCCTCAGGGACGTCCGACATGGGGCAAGAAACCCTTTCGACTCCAATCGAAATCGGAGCAATGGGTGCATTTGCAGAATGGCTTGAATTTTCAAGAAGAGCCCTTAAGATAAAACCAAACCAAACCAAACCAAAACCATTCCCGAACTCGGGAGTGGGAACTGAACAGACCGAGGGCCCGCATCCACGCTGCCCCGACCCTCCGCGGACCCCGGGCGCGACCGCACCGCCCACAATCCGGAAGTATTCGGAGACCCTCCCGCCCCCAGCAAACCCACCGCGCCAGCCAGGGCTGACCCTCTCCCCCACCCGTACGCCCTCAGCCCGCGCCTCTCACCCTGGTGATTGAAGAGTCTCCATATCCTGGTGAAGAGAATTCCCATTCTTGGGCAGCGGACCCCCCTCCAGCCACCCGGGCCGCCTGGCCTCCCCCGGCTCAGGCTGAAGGGGAGGCAGCAGATGCGCCGGAGCCTCCGCCTCTGCTACTGCTGCTGCTCCCGCGCTGGCCGCCAGTTCGCTTCCTGGGAACCGGAGGGAGGCCGAAGCCCAGGCCGCCCTGCCGCGTGCGAGGCCCCGCCGCTGCCGCCGCGGCACTCGCCTGGCTCGCGGACATCGCCGCCGCGTTGTCTGCGACGAGCCTCGCGGGCCACCGTCCTCCCCCAGCTCCTCTCGGGCGGCTGCGGCGGCGGCGACCACGCGGGCGGGGGAGGAGAGAGGCGAGACGGCTGGGACGCGAGGGCGCAGGCGCGCGGCCAGAGGGGCGGAGCCTGGGGAACGGCGCCCGCCTAGGTCTCTTGTATTTGTGTAACGAGGCGACCTGTAGGCTGCGGGAGTGAGCGCGGGGATCGAGGTAGTTCGGGCTGCGGTTATGACAGATCCCGCTTGCTTGCTTGTTTTAACGTCCTCGCCAGCTTTCTGTTTTCCCCGGCATTTCCTCGACAGAGCCATAATGTAAATACGTTGAGTGCCCAATGCCCATCCACGGTCTTTCTTACGCACCACACCCGAAGTTCCACTTCTTGCCCTGCAAGGGGTGGGGTTCTATGAGGGAAGCTTCGCGGGGCTCAAACCGCCTGTGGCTGACCTCAGCTGAAGCCAGTGGCGTTATCTACACTACCACTTAGAGCAGTGGCCTGACGGAAGCCTCTCTACCTCAGGGTTCTTCCCTTTCCTATCGCCCTCCACTTTCAAGTCCGTCTTGCCCCTAATCACGGTTTTGATCACGTCCTCCTATATTAAAAAATACTAAAACTGTTTGAGCAGAAGAGTCCAAATACCTTAGAAAATCTTTTTTCTCCAGAATACGGCCCCAACTAGCCTTTCCAGCAGCAATTTCCATTATTCCAAACTGGCTAAACACCTGGTCAAATACTCTCTTTGCCCTTCCAGTCTTCTTGCCTGTACACCTAGAATCGCTATGTCCCATGCTAGGCAAGTGTCACGGTGTATTTAATCAACCTTCTGCTATGGGATATCTAGTTGAAAACTACAACAGTGAATCGTTAGGTTCCGTGATACCAGAGTTCTACTTCCATGTGGTGCTTCTATTTTCGCAAATGGAGAAGCAGTGGGTTTGTCTCTAAGGTCTCGCTTTGATTCTAGGTCATCCGATGACAAGGTCATCTGATAATCTGATAATTAGTCTCTAGTCTTATTAAAGGCAAAAGGTGGGCGGGGAGGGGGGAGACTAAGGTGTTTACTTCACTTTCACAAAGAAATCTGAACAGCTCCATCCCTTCTATTCTCCTAAATCTTGGTAAAAAAGAGAAAGAAGTGGAGAAGCTGTAAAAGGCATTTTGGATTGTTCTGACACTCTGACTTCAAAAGCTGACATCTTTTCACCCCACATCTACTAGTTATAAAATATCTCGATATACAAGAAAATACAAGTAAGGCCCTGAGAGTCTACAGTTCTTAACTGAGCTAGAAAATTTGTAACTGTAAAGCAACGGGCAATATTGATGACTAAACGTGTTTCTTTTTGAAAAACTGTGCAAGAAAAAGTCCTTTGATTTGGGGGGGGGGCTTACAGTTGAAAAGCCAGAGTTAGAGGGGCATATAAAGGGAAGGAAAATTACTATATTAATCTATTTATGTTATGTTTATATTTACATAATAAAGTACTCTCTAGGCTTTTAGAAGAGCAAAGGTATTGTTTGCATAACTAATTTACATCAACTCTTTAATATTTCCATTCCTGTACACTGCAGGTGGTGATTTTAGTAGCTCTAAGACATTTTGCAAACTCCCCACATATATCTGTCCACTTATTAAATGGTTGTTATATCCATATTAACTTGCAAAGTTAGGGCTTGGTCTCGCAGATTATTTTCTAAGTGTCTCTCAAAAAAAGGTAAAAGAATAAAAGGGGAATTTGCCTAAATGCAATATTTTCCAAGTATAGAATCTATGTATGAAATACAAATATGGAACTACTATGGAAATAATTGGAAATGTCTGTTGAGTGGTACAAAGCTATTTGTGAAAATAAGCTACTTATAAAAAATTTTTTTAATGACTAATTTATCCATGATTATAGTAGTGTGCAAAATGTCATTAAAGAGACTTCTGCTTCGAGGTACAAGAATAGATGGTCTAGACTTGCCCTCTTATCACTAATAAGAAACTGGATAAAATATAGAAACCAATTGTTTTCAGATATTGGACAACACAGAGCACAGGATTGTGATCCTTGATAAGAGACACACATTAGATGAGTCTAGCCATTACCTGGATTTTCTGCCTGGAGGCAATTCCTAGCCAAGGACTGAAGGGGTGGGAACTCAAATTGAGTCAGGCAGGGCAGTCTCCCTGAGTTGAATCAGTGCTGGAAGAGATCAAGGTAGCTAGAATTTGTGAAGCAGAGCAGCTGAGAGGAGGGCACTCTACAGAGAAAAGCTCCAGAAACCCACTTGGTTTGAGCCATTGAGGCTTCGGCTGCATATCAACCTGTACCTGTCCGGAAACCTCATGAGGCTTGCCAATGGCAATTTCTAAGAAAAAATAAATACCAGGGAGCTGTGAAACATCATAATTCCTAGAGCTCACTAAGGACCAGGAATCATTTGGAGTTCCCTTCAGTCAGAGTGAAGAGTACGCACTACATATATGGGACATTCAGTAGATAGTCCAGAGACCTTAGAAGGAGACTAAGAAAAAAGTCCTACTCTAGACCAGTCCTAAAGGAGCTTCAAAACAAATCGTGACAGGCTCAACCCCATCTACAACTGCCTGTTAAAATCAGTCCAGCATTCTTTAGGGATCAAGTCATCTACAATGGAAAATTTACAATATAGCAAATCCAATAACAAAATTACTGGACATACAAAGAAACAAGAGAATGTGACCTGTAACCACAAGGAAAATTGCTCTACAAAAACAGATTGAAGTTCAGGCAAATTAAGTGATTGCCCCAAGCTAAAAGCTGGTTACTGCCCACTCTAGGCTTTGAACAGTGGCAAGAGCTACAGCCTCCAGTCTAACCGCTATACTAATCTGCATGTTATAGGACAGGATAACAAGATGTTTCTCCACAACCCATCCTAGTAGAAGAAGTGTGTTGATGACCAGAGAAGTGGCTTCAGGCACATGGCCAGGTTGAAGGAGTCCCTTGCAGTGAGCTGCAATTCTTCCATTTGGGAGTTTCGGATTGTGGGTTGAAATGCCTTGATAGGACAGCCCTATATAATATTTCTCCAATAACAAAAGTACCATTCATTCAGTCAACATTTACTGTATTCCCGGCATTGTTTCATATGCCAGCTTAAAAGCATTTGATATATGTATTTTTAGGTAAAAGTGCTTTGCAGAAAAAAGTTACAATGATCTTTGGTTTCCTCATTTATAGTTGGGTCTAATAATCTCTGCCCTATCTTCCAGGATGGCCAGATGGATTAAATGAGATAATGTTTGTGAAATAACTTGGCTGCAATAAGTCACCGCATGGGACGACTGGGTGGCTCAGTTGGTTGGACGACTGCCTTCGGCTCAGGTCATGATCCCGGAGTCCCGGGATCAAGTCCTGAATCGGGCTCCCAGCTCCATGGGGAGTCTGCTTCTCTCTCTGACCTTCTCCTTGCTCATGTTCTCTCTCACTGTCTCTCTCTCAAATAAATAAAATCTTAAAAAAAAAAAAAGTCACTGCATAATGTTAATTCAAGAATAATAATCAACACAGTACACGTTTCTTTTGAACTTCTTGTGCACTGCAGTGAGAAAAAGTCAAATGTCAATCAAGTGATAGCATGATCACCTGACACTGAGCACATGAAATACCAAGTCATAAGTTTTATGCCATCCATGGAATGCTTATGGATACAGGATATTTTTGGAAACGTCTGATAACTCCTACATTCATCATTTAGGGATTTCTAGTTTATCTAGCTTATTTTTCTATTTGATCCTATTTGCACATATATTTTAATATATTCTGTTTTGGGTGTGTGTCTTTAATTTACGCACTCTTCCTAATATGATACTCTTTTGCAATAATCCATAGTACCTAGCAGAGTATTCAGGAAATCATCACTAAATTAAGTCTGGGCTGTGAGAGCAAATGTTTAGACTTTTTTTCCCTGCAAGAGGTATAGGAAGGAACATACCTCTAAAATAATATAACTATCTCTAGAATAATATAAAGCAGAGTATAACGCTGGTTTCGGTATTTTCTCATTTATTATATAAAAGAAAAAATTAATGCAGTTGGTTTGTACACATTTAAATTCCATAAAACAAATCCATAGAAATTAGGATACTCTATGCATGCACTCTGCATTTTCTTTGTTAAATGTTTTTGTTCACAAAAATAACAACACGTTTTTTTCTTTAAAGCCACTAAAGCAGAGGGAGAACAAAACATGCAGCACTGTACACATTTGCATAGTATATTTTACCCAGCATGCCTTGTAGAATGCTACACATTTACCTATATAAGAAAAATAAAAGGGTGTAAATTATTAAAATAAATAACTAAAATTTAAAGAAAGGAAAAATTTATTTGACGAAGGCAATATTTTTTTTCCACTTTGTGCCTGGAGATATAGCAATAGCTTGGAATATCAAAGCCCTCAGAATAACTGGTAAAATCTTTTCACATCAGCTTGCCTTATTTATTTTTAGTATTAGTAAAGTTACGGTTTTCCCTCCCGCCACCCCTTCAAAAAAAAAAAAAAAAAAAAGCTAATAGCTTTAACTTATGTTTCAGAATAGTATTCAGTACAAAACAAGTAACAAGTGAAAGAATCCCTAAATACTTTACTTTTATGTTGTTGTTGGGACATCTTTATTTATCATTCTGACTTTAGGCTGTGAAAAATATAAAGCATTTCAAACATGTCCAAAATTTAGAGGAGTCGTATAAGCTCATGTACCATTAGTTTTTGTAGTTGTTACTGAAGGAGCAGAAATAAGAACAGTAAATATAGTATGAATCTTATCACAAAATAACATTTAATAAGTTTTATGCAAGGGAATTAAAGTAAAATAAATTACATCAACAGATTGCAAGGCTATGAAGTAAATTGCTGGAAAAGTATCAAGCAGCAAGTTAAAAAGATGGTAGATGAAATAAATCTGATAAAACTTAGAATTAAATCTATATCCTTTTAAAAAATACGACTGCCAAATTTAACAGTGGATTTTGTTTTAAGTTTGTGCTATAACAAATGTGCTTCTTTCTCCTCAATCTATTTTCATATTATTGGCAAAATATATATCTTTTATAATTTTGAACTATACAATATATGTTTTGCTACATTATTTTTCTACTGCTAATGCAGATAAGAAGTAACAACATAGATTTATTTTGGCAATAAAATGCTTTCATCTTAATAACGTCCCAGAAAATATCGTAAGGCATATGAAAAATAGTATGCAACAACATAGCATTAATGATTCTGCATCTTCGATACATCCCTTATGCATACAGAATTCACACCGACTTCAGGTAAAAGTGTGTGAAAATGGCATGCAAGTAGGGCAATACATAAATAAAGACATAGCCATTTGTTGAGAAATTTGAGTGTTCAAAACACAACCAAGAACACTTACAGAGTATTGAAAAGCTGGAGGCCCGCCACTTTGGGTTCTTACATAGTTCTCCTTTTAACTCCTTATAATTTTCAAAGAGGATGCATCAGTATACTCCCCAGACCACTCTAAATTCATTAGTAACATTTTCTACCATCTTTCTGCAAACATTTTACATACTTCAAAAGGAACAAAGGAAAGTTTCATATGTACCTATGACTCTCCAACACTTGCTATTCACTCTTCTTTGTAAAGTTTCTTAGGGTAAGTGGGAGTTACAGCCCTTGTTCAAGCTTATCTGATGAGATATTTTCTAGTCTTCTCATAATGTCCCTCAATTACAGGAAGCATTTGGGATTAAACCATCCGCAAGTAGATAAAAAGAGTTGCTGTAAGAGGATGTATTTCATTTGAGAAAGTTCATTTTAATAAAAGAAGAAAACTTTAAATAGTAATTTTTGCTGTAGCTCTCTGCCCATATAAACCAGTTTTACTATTTGACTAACTCGACTGTTGAAGTTAACAACAAAAAAGTTATCCTTGTTGTCTGAGGACAAATATTGTATTGACTGGTTTGATCATAATTATGTAAAAGAGGTGGCCTGTTCTCTGACCTTTGGACACACTTAGTAACAGAGTATTAACAATATTTAAAGATATGAGGAACTAAGAAAACAAATTTTATTACATAATTTTCGATAATGTTTTCATTCATATAGTCATTCAAAGATAAATTTTATATAATTAAAAAGAAAACAACATGCAACATTGTCATGAAACACAAAGGCAGAAATATAAAAGAAATAAGGGGTACATTCCCATTTATTTAGAACATTTATATGAAGTTTGCTTCAGTGACATGGGATTCTATGATAATACATATGCTTATGTAGGAAATGGCTAACTGTCCACAGGAGACATTAAGGATCAATAAAATTTGAATTTTCAAACCAGCTGCGCTGAAATATCAAGTTTCTGGATCTACTCTTTAGGCTTAGAGCTAGGTATTATAACAAATTGCACACA
This sequence comes from Mustela nigripes, assembly GCF_022355385.1. NCBI lineage: Eukaryota > Metazoa > Chordata > Mammalia > Carnivora > Mustelidae > Mustela > Mustela nigripes. The sequence goes on from NC_081559.1 coordinate 49,312,063, forward strand.
AAGACAACTCCCTTGCAATTTGTTTCATTCCCTATGATGGCTGATTTCTTAAATTAACCTTGTGTCCTGATAAACTGTGAACCAATTCAAAGAAAACTTCACTAACATGGAAGAAATGAAGGGTGACAAGAGTATTTTGGAAACAGTCTAAAATTTAAAGGGAAAGTATATTTTAAGAATTTATGCATTTAGTTTTGCAGCTAGGTTAGCAGTAAGAGTAATAAATTTGATCACTACTTATTGAAAAGTGTTTTTCTCTTTAAAGACAGATTGTCTTCTCTAGAGAAGAGGTAGTATAAATATTAATATATAGGGCAATTCCTACAGTGGCATTACATCATTTTTATTTTTTAGCAAATACCAAAATAAAATTGTGTAACTAAAAAAATACATTGGCATGCAAATTAAGGTTACCTAGAAACATTCTTGACTGACATCCTGGGTCTCAACAACATTTTATGATATGTTCATTCATAGTTTAAATTTGCAAACATCTTTTGGCATAATTTCCTTCTCTCCCTCCCTTTCAGTGCCCTAGCTTCCTATTATGAATTTTAAGGCCCCCACACAAAAGACAAGTTCAAGTATGCAGGTATGAAAAGAGGTTAACATTCCAAAAATACATTTTTGCAAACAACAACAATAATAATTAAAGTAATTAACAAATTCTTCAAAGGGAACAAATACTTTTCTTGTAGTTTGTCTTATGTTTAAAAAATTCATTTCATTAAGGACTAAGTGCAATGACATATTGTCACATAATTCAGACTCTCTTATTAGGAAAGACTATCAGTCCAAATTGTTAATTTCAATTTGCTTTCCAACAGAACTGTATAAATATAAGAGAGAATCATCAGTCATTAATAAACATTTCCAAGTGTTGCTTTAAATATTGGAGTAAACAAGATAACATTGTTGATTATAATACTGGAGTCACATTATAGCCTTGAGAATTAACATCAGGACTGACAAATTGTATTTTCTTTTTTCCCAGAACTACATTTTCACATTGTCACGTGAGTCTACAGTGTTACATGTTCGCAGACTGAAATTACAGAATATGTAACTTACATATTCTGATATTACATATACTGAAGTTACAGAATGTGTGATTTATACAAGGTAAAACAGCCTCAAAACATTGTAAGACTTGTTTCTCCTGCTTATCATTTGCTATTTTGAAATAAAATCAGTTAAAAACAAAGTATTTTGTGGAATATGTATTTTTCAAAGTTGCTTGATATGCTTGGCAAAAATAAAACTTTCATTTAGTATATATCTGTATTTTTAGTATCATTTACACAGTAAACTCTAAAACTTAAAAAAAAGGAAAATGTATATCTCTTATTTACTTGGTGAAGATAAACTTATTACAAAAGGAATGGAAAAGAATATGCCAAATCAAAGTAAAATTTTAAATATATCCATCAAGAAAATATACATTATACCCTTTCCAAGATTGTTAGCTTTTGAATAAGAATGCAAAGCAAAACAGGTACAGACACTTGATGGTAAATGACAATTGGTTTTGTGCACAGATATTGAATGGACCTCTCTTTATCAGCATGACATGGAAGACTTAGAAACAAGGCTTTGAGAGGCTTTAAAAACAAGTGATTTTTAAAAATTGAAAGAATATGGTAATCTCGCTGACTAGGAAATATATGTAAATGCTGTTGCAGCTACCTGCCATAAAATGTAAATATCTTAAAGTAGTTAAGTGACCAGATTGCTAATGCTACTACAGAAAAAGCTGAACAGCTGTCTAGTCTAAATTTATCACCTTGGTGCACTCTTTGCAATTAAATACTTTAATGCGCACAAACAAGAAACCAGTAAAGCATATAGAAAAATGTTTTGGCTAATGTTCTCTTTCTCATGCAAATATGTGCTGTACATGTAATAAATATATTTTCATTTGCTGGAAAATGCTCTTCTGTGCTCTAACAAAGTATTCAGTAATGGCAGGTTAAATGCTTAGTAAAGTGTCTAATGGATACAGCTCTTTTAAATGTCTTAACTGAAAGTTCTGTAAGCTTCACTAGATGACAAAAGAAACTCACAAGCCAGTATCACATGTTAACTTTTAGAATTTACTGAGCCCCTATATTCAATTGTATCAAATATGTGCGATAACTTACATAATTATAGACATCCTCGTCATAGCTAAACAGGTTCATAATGGAGTATGCACAGGGAACAGGAGGGGAGGGAGGTCATGATGGGGTTCAAAATATGTTTAACTATTCACGAATATGGAATTTATTTTCATGGTCAGGAAAATTACTTAACGGGTGTATGTTTTGAAAGCCTAAATAATGAAAGGCGTGGTAGGGAAATAAGGTAATAGAAATCAATTATTATTATTTTCCAAATATAGGCTTCATGACATGTACTGGTAGAAAGGGATTTTTATGCCTTGTCCTACTGGGGCTTTAGAAAAATGCACGCATTGTGGACTTTTAGAAACAAGAGTCTTTCCTGATAGATATCTGTGTATTGTATAAAAGGGTCAATTTCAATAATTCTTTGGATCATAGTGAATCTAAGGTTTCCTTGATAATATAAGATAGAAGGTCACCAATTCTGTAATTTTAGCCACTGGAAAAACAGTCAAGACTCAACAGGTGAAGAGGAGTGTTCATTAGAAATAAGGCAGCTTAATCTCCAAATTCTTTATAATACTTGAAAATAAAAATGCTGTAGTTTTAGTGAACAAATATACTCTGAATCTATTGAGTTTATTTTTTATTGCAAGCTTTTAAATTCATCACTTGTTTTCACATTTTTCATTTCATCATTTTGCATAAATGCAGCTTTCAATATCAAAATTGAGTGTTTCCATGTAAAACAAAAGTTCTTAGCATGACTATAAAGAATTTGGGGAAGGGCTAGAACATTCACATATTCAAAGACAGAGACTGAATGAAGCAATGGAAAGATATGCGATTGTGCTGGCAGGAAATACCGGCCCATGTTTGTGGGAAGTTGGAAAGATGAATTCCCATCTGGAGATGTTTAGCTTCGCACTCGGGAGGATCTGCGCCCATCCTTACTGTCTGACTCCAGATTCCTGGATGTATATAGTTGTGCTCAGAGCGAGGAAAGGGGAAACAACACCCGGTTTTCTGTTTCCCATGACCAGCTATGATTGGGTTTCTCTGTATTATTCTCTCACTGCTAAAGAAATTTTGAGTTTTTTTCTGCCAACTTCAAACAAGCTAACAGTGGTGACTAAACAAAAGGCAAAACACTTTGAATACAATAGCTGTGCCAGGAAAGAAACAAAAATATTAAAATATGAGGAGAGTGTAAAATTTCTGCACTAATTTGAGGTGGGCTTTTTTTTTTTTTGGCACTATTGATACTTCTGGTAAGTTTGAAAAGCCATTCTGTCAACATTAACATATGTTAAAATGTTTATACATTCCAACTTTACGTGTAAATTTAGCTTCCAGCAAATAAATACCATACTTGGTGTTGGCTTCTTTGGGTATTTTGACTTTCTTATTAATTAGGTTTTTGGTTTTTTTGTGGCTTTTTTTTTTTTTCAAATTTTTAAATTGACTGCAACATGCTCAAGTAGACTTTCTAGTCGATTTGCCCAAATTCCAACAGGAATTGGTTTATAAATTGGTTCCAACTGGAACTGGTCATTTGGAATTTCCAGCATGGGAAATTATTTTATATGTGCCTTGATAAGTACCCTAAAATTACAAATCGATGTGTCTAAATCTAATGAAGAAAACAAAAGGTACTGTTATGTAAATGCTGAGCTTAAAAATATCTATATGACTGGGCATCTAATAACCATCTAGACTTAAGGGCATCATGTACTTTTTTTTTTTTTTTGCCCCTTACTTAGCTTCAAATGACAACAGCCCATAAGCACAGTAAATACTGTGCTGTACTTGCCAAGTTAAGATGATTGGTTTATCCTAGCAGTGCTATGGCAAATTGTCAACAGATGAATTTTTTGTTTGCTTCTGCAGACTCAAAGCCTATGTCGGGAGTCATGGCTATATCCCCCAGGCGATCCTCGGTTCCTGTGGGGTTTGTAAGTGTCCTGGTATGAGTCAGGATAATCTTCTTCCACAAGAGGGTAATGATCTCGGCTATGCTGGGAACTGGAAGACAAGCGGTTCCTACTCTTCCGAGCCCTTTCATTGTGATAATTTTCATCAGCAGTCATTAGACTTCGTCTCTCAATTGGAGAGTTCTCCGTGGAGTGGTTGCTGTGCCTCATACGCTGACTCTAAAAATAGCAGATAGTTCATTGATTACATAATGTCCATTTCATTCATCTAGAAGATGTAAATGTACGTATAGCAGTAGGGTCTGCACAACATGCTAACTGATTTAATAAAACATTGTGATGCACAAATGATCTAGTCAAAAGATCTGGTCTGTTTTATTTGGGGCACAACATGCAAAGATACTAAAATGCAAATAGTTTATGAATTTAATTACATAATGCTATATGTTTATGCTTCCTATTAAAAATAGACAATTGACAGTTAACTGCTGAATGGAACTTAATGCATCTAGGAAGTCCTAATAACTCCGCTTCTACTGCAAAAATGAGGATTACTTTACTCTTGGGAAATAAGTTAAAGTTCAGAATAGCATTCGCTATTTTATTTCTCTTGAACTGATAAAATCCTTCTCCTCCTGAAGTCATACACTTCACCTTTATCTAGCTGAATGTTCCTCCTACCTTTAAAAAAATTTTTCATGAAATTAGGACTTGTGCTGTCCATAAACTAATGTGCTTGTTTCTTCATCATACATAAATGTTAAGGCTCTCAGAAATATTTTTTCCAAAGGCGTATACAATTCTAAAGCTGGCTAACCAATATTTACAATTCTCACTTTCTCAACTAAAATGTCCCACAAAAATTACCTTCAGATATAAACTAAATTCTTTTAATACCACTAACTGAAGGCTCAGAAACCGTTACTCAACATTTTTCTTCAAATCACGGGAAAACATGTATCATAGCTGTGTCTCTCTATTTAGGTCACCTCAGTTAAGAAACAGGATCCCAGGTACCTGGGTGGCTCAGTTGGTTAAGCAACTGCCTTTGGCTCGGGTCATGATCTTGGAGTCCCGGGATCAAGTCCCAGGATCGAGTCCCAGGATTGAGTCCCAGCTCCATGGGGAGTCTGCTTCTCCCCTCTCATGCTCTCTCTCACTGTCTCTCTCTCAAATAAATAAATAAAAATCTTTAAAAAAAAAAAAAAAGAAAGAAACAGGATCCCGATGAGACCAAGGATCCAGATCCAGTTCCTCTAAGTGACACCTTCACAGGGTGGGAAAATCATTCAGCAGGCATAGCCTGTGCCTTTAACCCCAGCCAGAGTCTAACAATTAAATACCCATGGTCACTAAGAGAGATTGGGTCCAGGATAAAGAGTACTATGTTCATTCAAGTGAAGCTGGGAGAAACACTGCAGGGGGATGTCTGAGAGGTGAGGAGTCCGGAGTGTCCTGTCCATAAACAGAGCACATTTTGCTTAACCTACACTACAAAAGCATATTGCTTTGTGCATCCATTTCTCATCCCACCGAGTATCATTCAGAGCCAATCCAAACTAGTCAGTGGAGATGTCTACACTTGGATTAGCAAAGAAGGAGTGCTGAAACCAGGCCAGAAGCAGTCCTGGTGCCTACAAATATACCACATATTACATGAGGGCATTTCCCATGTTCAATTTCCAGCCTCAAAACTATTCATTTGTAGGGCAGGTTTTTGCTTACAAAGATGAGATTTTGCAGCAAAGTAATACGGTTTAGAATAGCATTTTAGAGAGTGCCCTTTCTCTCAGAGTTAAGTCTATGTGATCTACAGTTATGATTATCAATATAACCCATGAATATAAAACTAGTCACGATACAAGATGGCTCAACAGACTACAAGTTCCTTAGCCAGCTATGGGTTAGGTTACCTTCCAGCAGGTGCTTGATAAATGGTAAATAATGATTGATGTAAGAAGGCAAAAGTTCCTTTGTATCATAATGTCTCTAGCTCTTCACACCCAGCCCTGAGTGCAGCACTAGAAGAGCAGAAGAAAAAACTTCCTTCTCCTGCACTTATCCCCAACTTCCCTAAAGGACACCTGCCATCGCTACTGGCCAAGATGGACACCCACACACCCCCAAGAAAACTCAGGGATCTGTCACTGTTTCTGAACAGAGTGGCTCTGCTCGTGTCCACGTTCTGTACTGAGCAAGCTCGGGGACAGGCCTGGCAGTCTGGGAGGGCAGGATTAATTAAGGGCAGACAAAAGGCCCAAATGTCCCAAAACACTTGACTTCGCTTGCCATAGTGCCTTACCCTACCACCAATGTATCATCTTTAAGAAGTGGCCTGGAGAAGTAATGGACAGTTGCACTGAGTAGGGAGTGAGTGTCCTGGCAGAGTTTAAACACAGGAGGGATTAATTTGTCTGAGTAAAAGTTATCGTACATTAACAGAGAGCAAAGTTCTGTGGAAAGGGTCACTGTGGGTAAATCGGCCTAGGGTAGACTATGGTGAGGTGATATTTTATATATATATGGTGAGGTGATATTTTATATATATATATATATATATAATGCCCACCCATGTTTCCCTCTTCACATTAACGATTATCCAGTCTTCATCCCAATTAGGTTCCCTGTAGAATCTTCAACCTAAGGTTATAAAAAAACATGGGTAGGAAGTGACAATACCTGTAACCCGGAAATTGCTGTGGGATATGGTGAGAGCGCAGTTGAGCCCAAATTCCTTCCGAGCAGAGGGGTCATGGGGGTGCTACTGGTAGTGTGGGTAGCACGCCAGTAAGCTTCAAGGTACTCTCCCAGATGTTCGCATGCATCCTCCAACTGATTTTCATCCAGTATAACATCAAACATCTCCTGCAGATGGTAAGACAAAAAAACCATTCTACTTAGGCTTCAGGTTTTAGGCAATGAAACCTAAAATTCCACTTAATGTAGATAATAGCATTTCTTCTTTTTTTTTTTTTTTTAAAGATTTTATTTATTTATTTGACAGAGGGAGACACAGCAAGGGAGGGAACACAAGCAGGGGGAGTGGGAGAGGAAGAACCAGGCTTCCCACAGAGCAGTGAGCCAGATGTGGGGCTCGATCCCAGGATTCTGGGATCATGACCTGAGCTGCAGGCAGATGACCCATGACTGAGCCACGTAGGCACCCCCAGATACTAGCATTTCCAACATCTAAGAGCAAATATCACTTTTGAGGGGCTGGACTGGCAGTTTCTAAAATTAAAGTCAAGTGAGGTGCTCCACAGTTAACCAAGTGCAAATTTGGACATTGACAAGAAAACAGAAGTGCTCACTAAATGTTCAGATCTTCCACTGTTTAGAAGTAAAAGATGAGGTGACTGTATCAGCGTCATATGTAGAATATAGCAAAAACACATTCATATCTATCCATAGATTCCTAAGGAGCTCAATGACACTTACTTGAGAATACAAGAGGAGCAAGTTAATGGCATTGAAAGAGGAGTTCTAAAACATTCTGGGCAATGACCACATCATTGGAATAAACATTTCATCTTCCAAAGTAACTATGTTGAAGGGAATAACATTGACTAAGAGAATCTTCAGAATGCCTGTGAAAATATTTTCTGTCTCATGATAAAACAATATGGAAAGAAGGTTTAGGATTAATGCCAGAAAACCACATTAGAGTGATTTCTGCTACCAAAAGATCGTTGTGTGAAACAATTAAAAAAGAACAAGGCCCACGAGTATTTAATTGTGGGGAGGAAGGAGTGTCACACAAGAAGTGTCTGGTATCCATGTTTCTGTCAGTAAAGGCTTTGTCCCACATCTAGCCTCTAATCAGGAAGTGTTTTCCCCCCACAAAGCAGCAAAATGGCACTTCAGCATCACAGCAGTATGCCTGGGAACACACACAGGACGGACAGCCAGAAAACCGTGGCCCCTCGCAAGGAGAAAAGCCATCCCATAGCTTAGAGAAAACACACTTCCAGCTTCCAACAGCTGGATTCACACCTTCCCTCTCGCACCACCTCTGCCACTACCTACCTACTTTTACAAGCTCATTTTGCCAAAATAAGAACCTTCCACTAATGAATCAAATACAGGGTTACTGCCATCAGCACAGATACTGTGGCTGGATTGTAGGTTCGTGGCAACTGGACAACTATGAGTTGGTGATAGGTTAGCTGACTCACTCTGGTTGGTGAGAGGCTTCCCTCAAGCAGAAGTCACCATGACAACGATCTCTTTCCCAACATTTACTATTTGAATGTTTTCATCACATTGATCCCTACTGAACATTTTGACCTTAATTTGCAGAGCAGTTTGAAAGTCAGGGAGAAATATTTAACAGTGGCAAATGTTTAGTAATTAGGCAAAGAATAGGTGACTTCAGTCCAAACGGACTAGCGTGTAAGAGGACTCAGCCAATTCAGCTCATGTAGAAACCTTTCCCCAGGTACCTGCGTGGCTCTGTCAGCTGAGCAAATAAATGACTCCTGATTTCAGCTCAGGTCATGATCACTGGGTCATGAGACTGAACCCTATGTCGGGCTCTGCACCTGGCGTGGAATCTGCTTAAGATTCTCTCTCTCGGGCACCTGGGTGGCTCAGTTGGTTAAGCAACTGCCTTCGGCTCAGGTCATGATCCTGGAGTCCTAGAATCAAGTCCCACACTGGGCTCTCTGTTTAGGAGGGAGTCTGCTTCTCCCTCTGACCCTCCCCCATCTCATGCTCTTTCTCTTTCTCTCACTCTCTCTCAAATAAATAAAAATCTTAAGAAAAAAAAAAAAGATTCTTTCTTCCCCTCTGGCCCTTCCCCCTCAAAAAAAGAAACCTTTCCTCTTATTAGTCAATTTCAGATAGTTCTTTGCATATTTTATTTATTCATAACATATTTACTCAGTACCTATTTTGTGCTAGGCATTGTAAGCACCCAACGGCAAAGGATACAGATATCATCCCTAAGCTCAAGAAACTCTCCTCTTCTAGTGGGAGACACAAGTATTAAAATCCATAATACTCCAGGTCATACTGGGACTTTCATTCAGAAAATAAAGAGATGAGCCAGTGAATGTTCAGAGCTGCAGCTTTTTTTTTCTTTTTAAGATTTTATTTATTTAACAGACAGAAATCACAGGTAGGCAGAGAGGCAGGCAGAGAGAGAGGAGGAAGCAGGCTCCCTGCGGAGCAGAGAGCCCGATGTGGGGCTCGATCCCAGGACCCTGGGATCACGACCTGATCACGACCCCTGACCCCTCGATCACGACCTGAGCGGAAGGCAGAGGCTTTAACCCACTGAGCCACCCAGGCGCCCCCAGAGCTGCAGCTTTAAGTTTGGAATTTAGAATGAGGCCCATAGACACAGGTGAGAGTTTAACTTATGAGGGAGGGGAAATTATAAGTAAGTCAAAGAGGGAAGAGAAGAAAACAGATAAAGAGAAGAATCAACAGGAGAAAAAGACCATGTGGCCCATGAGAGAATGGGAAAACAGCTGGTTCCTAATGTCAGTCAACATACATCCTTACCATAAATGCCCCGTTCCACAAAAGTAACTCAAGGGAATTTCTGCCTCTGGCTGTCAAAAGCCCCCTTCCCATTAATGTAACCCATCAGTAGGTACAAATGTCAAGTCTGAGAACTTTCCCTAATGCTTTGATACGAACTTCCATTCTCGGACAGCACTGCCGCACTAACTTGAGAGGGAAGAGAACAGCCCCCTGCCCCACTGTCAAAGAGTGCACACAGACTCAGAAAGATGACCCAGGAAGAAAGATGACACTGGGCAGCACAGGAACAAATGTCTACTCTCAGCCACTGTACACTAAAACTGTCCACAAATTCTGAACTGTATGTGATTTGGAGTCTGTGGTTTGCATAATTTCATTTACGTTACTGTCTACCTCACTTACATAGGTCTCATTCTATAAGGTGGGTTCTCAAAAACGTGGAGTCTCAAAAACTCATTTTTTTTGCTTTCATAAAGTCCCAAGTGAAAGCACCTTCTGAGGACCCCTGGACTGAGGGTCCAGACTATGGAAGTCAGGACAACTAAGCCTGGAAAGAAAAAAAAAAACACACACACACAAACAAACAGGGAAGGAGCCCCCACTAAAAGGGTATCATTTGAATAAGGTTTCTATCCACTTCACTGTTCCACATGTTACACTGTCACACTGCAGATAAAATTAAACATACACTTTATTACAAGTCATTTTAATAAAGTACTCCTCTTTGCCAATGGACAGAATTTGTATCTATCAGCACATGGCTGTTTGCTCAAGCCTCAATCATTTCTAGGAAACGGTATTTTTGCACCTGCTAAAAAGACAGCTATATGATGAAGATGATTTGAAACTGCTTTTATGCTTTCAAAAGCACCAAGGAAAGCAAATTTCAGCTTCTGAATGAATACTGACATATGCGTCTTATTTTCAATGAAGAAGAATTTCACAGCCTGTATATCTGTGACAATTTTTCTTTTCAACTGTTTAGGAAATAACACAGCTGATAAGACCAGAGTGTTAGAATGTGAGTATGAGGGCATACATTTTTTAAAGAAATGATACATGAAATTCAAAGAGAAGCAGCCCCATGAATTATGCAAATAAGCTTTGCTGATTTTTCAAAAATTTAAAGGTTCAAGTCTAATTAGTTCCTTACTGTGCCACACGTGAGACTTCCAGCATGGGATATGGATTCAGACAGCTATTTGATCAGCAGCAGAGGGTGTGGGTAAGGGGACGGTCATAGGCAGTGAAGAGGGACCCACTCAATGATACCATGCCCTTGGTGAATGCCTGAGATAGGGTAACACAGAAAGCTGTTTGCCAAGTTCTTCCACAGCAGACGCCTCTGGCATACTGTGATGGGATCTTTTCTTTAGCTGAGGTGGGCAGAAAGAATGTGGCTGCTGAAGTAAATACATCATGAGCAGAGGAGTCAAAACAAACTCTTGGAAAATAAGGCACAGCAGGTGCCATTTCTGCATAAGCTTTTTGGGGAATATGAAATACTAAAGCATTATAAATGTAAGAAGAGTGAAAAACAGGCCTCCAGCTCATCCAGTGGTTCAGAGAACGAGATGACAGGAACCAGAGAAAGCAAAGACTGATGCCGAATTCAGTGGAAAGGAAGATCTGACATATCTTTTAAGAAAATCTTAAGTACTTAACGTTAAGATCTGTCTGGTTGTCCATTCACAGAGCCACACAAAGATTCCCGGGGAAGGTACCTGAATCAAGGCAACTATCCTGATCTGCCTGGGACTGAGTGCTTTTGGGCGCTTGGAACTATCAGTGTCTGAATCTGCACAATCTGAGGGGAAGTGGGACACCTGGTCACCCTAGTTTTTACAGAAGATAGAGCACTTTCTACATCAAGAATTGAAGTAGGTTCTGTTTATTTCTTTTACATTCCTTTGCGTGGGGAGATGCTGAGACAAAGTGGACAAGTCTTTCTTTATGACTATGAAATCCATCCTTTCTAGCATAGAGGGGAGGGTCTCATGAAACCTAACATATAATTTGTAATATGTTTTATCTAGGATATTGTCATTGAATATTTCCTAATAAAAAGTTCATAAAACTTAGAAATTAATTTTGTAATTTAATTTTAATTTTTTTAAAAGTTGGTGCATTACAGAAGACTTGCTAGGCATGAGATTAAATACATATAAACTCTCCCATGGGATGTACAACACTTTACATTTACTTTTTGTGCATAGATAAAACCTTAGGTGGTGCCTATTTCCTATTTCTAAGAGGAAAAAAGAAATAATAGGGGTAAGTACATTTTTTATTTCTTTGCTCCTAGAATACAGAGATCCTGAATCTGTTACCATTAAAAAAAAAAAAATGACTAGCAGATACGATTCAGTAAAATAAAATGGCTGAATGGCACATATGTAATGCTAATTATAGAATAACCAACTGATGTTTCTTTCATATCACAAGTGCATTCTTGATATTATTAGGACTTTTGAAGTCATGATTACTTAACTCACTGGTCAACTAGTGATGGGAAACTAGATGCTAAATTAAAAGAATCTTGAAAGACTTAGGAGGTCTTATAAGGGATAAAAGAAAGCCTATCAAGACTGTGGGCTCTAGCAGCTCATCTCAGTTTCCAACTTCAAGAAGCCGAATGGGAAAAGACAACCAGAATTCCTGCCACTAATTTTGGGGGCAAAACATGAAAGCAAAGAGTATCAGTAACTCTGATCCCTTGTAGTTTCTCTCTTAACAATCTGTGACGTTCCTCATAAACCCACACACATTTCCTCACTGCCTCTCCATCCTGGCCACTCTTCTTCTTCAAAAACTACAACATCTCCCAGTGTTACTGTCTGTAGAAGAGGCACCCAGTATTTTTGTTAAGCTCAAATTAACCAAATGCTTTAAATCATAGCCCTGGTGGGAATGCTAAGTTGGTGGGGACCCAAGTCAGTGTTATCCAAGTTGGGTGGTTAAGATCCCTGCACAAGAGTAGTCTTTGGATTGAGAGAAACTAGATCCCATGCAGCCTTGTTTCATGAGGGAAACCTCTCAAACTGATTACTCTCTTTTTCAAAAGCACTATTATGAATTAAACTGTGGACGCCCAGAGGCCCTGTAATAATGAAAGCACCACTGGAGATAGTTACTTTAAATAGAAGGGTGAATCCACACGGTTCTAAATAATTTACATAAAACGGCTGGGAAAGAGCAGTGGAAAATTACTACCGTGATAGCAATATGATCAAGGATACTGGGCACTATCATTCACTTCAGAGTTCTTGTGTTTACTAGAATAAATCTGAGTCTATTCAGCAATGCAAAATAAAGGGTGACAGAAGAGAACGCCTCTGGTTACTGTAATGTTAGAGGTTTGTGTGACTCTGTGAGGAGATGAGTTCCCCTCTTGCAGAGAGAGCGATCAATGTCATTTTGCAAGCTCAAAAAATTAATACAGACCAAAGAGCCACAGGGTCATCTTATGGTAACACAACCCAGCTTGTAACTAAGTAGGATTAAGGGATTATATTTCCTTTATATATTCAATTGTCTGCCCGTCTGCTTTTCTCATCATGTATTATGAGACTCTTATTACCACAGTACTGGGGCGATTTGGTGAACGCTGGTCTTCTTAAAATGTACTATTTTCAATTTCTCTGAAAAGGAAAAGGGTACTAATACCTGGTAGAAGCAACATGAAATCTCCCAATATACTGTATAGATGGATATTCCAATTAAAAATTTAGGCTGGTCATATTTTTTAAAAAAATGGGTCCTAGTCTCATTGGCTCCTTTTCTGTCTGCATCTCACCCATTTTGTTTCTGTGAATCCAGAGCAGGCAAAGAAGCAAAGTCTTCCCTCTTCCAGAATACAACTGCCTGTGGCAAATGAAACATGGCCACAGATTCTCTGACATTCCCTTCCCTGAGATAGAGGGTTTATGTCCTCTCTCCTTGAATCTGGGGAGTTCTTGGAACTCCTTTGCCTAGCAGAATGTTGTACCATTATCTAAGGCCAGTATCTAAGCCTAAGAGACTGGAATACTTGGCTCTTGGAGCCCTGGGAGCTGCCGTGTTAAGAAGTCTGAATCCCTGTCATAGAGAAGCCATGGAAAGGCCCTAAGACCACATGGAGAGAGAGGAGCTGGCTACGCCCAGCCTTGCAGTCATCCCTGCTAAGCGGCCATGTCAGCCACCAGCCGAATACCACCAAGTGCTCATTGTCTGAGTCACTAAGTTTGAGGGAAGTTTATTGCACAGTCACAGACAACCAAAACTTTGTCCTAGAACAAGGGTGGCAAATTTAGTGGGCTGGCAACATGGGGCCCGCCTCCAGCTCCTATAAACGAAGTTTGACTGTAACACTCCCATTCACTTACATATTGAGTGTGGCTGCTTTCCTGCTACCAAAGTGGAGTTGGTTAGTCTTGTGAAGACCACATGACCCACAAAACCTAAAATATTTACTTTCTGGCTCATACTGAAAAAGTTTGCTGACCCTTCTTCCCACCCCCCCCCCAAAAGATTTTATTTATTTATTTGACAGACAGAGATCACAAGTAGGCAGAGAGGCAGGCAGAGAGAGAAAGGAGGAAGCAGGCTCCCCGCTGAGCATAGAGCCTGATGCGGGGCTCCATCCCAGGACCCCGAGATCATGACCCGAGTTAAAGGCAGAGAGGCTTTAACCCACTGAGCCACCCACAAGCCCCTGCTGACCCTTCTCTTAAAAGAAGCTTTACATATGAAACCCATGCTTCTCTTTCCAGAATATATGATAACCAGTTTGCTGCCATTCACCATCTTATGCTGACTTTGGTCAAGGCTTATGTTCTTTGGAAAGCCAGTTCACCTCTCTTGGTCCCAGTTCCCTCATTTGAAAAATGAGGTGGTTGGACTGGGTCAGTCCTTCCCTAGAAGTGTTCCATGAAACACTAAATCCACAGGATGCTCTGTGGAAAATGGTTCTGTAGACAAAATCTAGGAAACACTGTCCACTATCCTGATGGAGATACACAATGCTCATTAGCATATTAAGGCTCCTGTAGTAGAGAAACCAGTTTATCTGTGTGTACATGGTGTTTTCTCAAACACGATGGTATCAGAGCCCTCTCCCCATAGCACCTGCTGGCATCACATGGAGCCCATACTGGGAAGAATACATTCCAGGAAATACTACACTGGGTGCTCTTCAGGGTTCCTTTTGGCTTCAACAATCCCTGGGTCTTGGATTCATTTTTTTCTGGTGACAGAGAGCTAGCTTTTTTCAGTACCCTTTTAGATTTCCTTTTCTAAAGACTGCTGCCTTTAATTTCTTAGCAATGTGTGACTCTCCCAGTATAATCTGCTGACTTCTCAGATTGGAGATGCAGTGGCCAATTAAGGAAGCTGTAAATTCTCCTAGAGGAACTAAAATGACACAGTGATCACCAGTCTTTCAGTGACAATTATAATTATGGTCTTAAAGTAAAGCAGGGACAAATGCAGGCACATTTTTAGATTACTACTAGTTTTTATAATCCAAGGATTTTTTCCACATGTGCCAACATAGAGTATAAAATTCCTTCTTGACATTACAAATGTTATTCAAACAATATCAAATGAACATGTTTAATAATGTAAACAGTGTTTAGAAAATATTAAACACAAAGTAACCTTACTTATCCAGACTGCTTGTTTAAAATTTCAAGTTATCTGATCAATTACATAAAACAGGAATTTGCTGCTAAGATATAATAGAGCAAGGCTGTCTTCCCAGTGCATGAGGCTGTTTTGAGATTCCTGACATATGGATAAATCTTGACATGTCACAGTATTATTTGCATTTAAGTAGGCACATATATTTTCTTGGTTCCAGCTATTTCAGAGGTAACATGTTACATTATATACACTTATCAACTCTCTCAGCAGCTAAAATGCAACAATTTAAATAGGCTGCAAGTAATTTATCTAATAATTATTGGGGAAAAAATGTTAATAAACTCATTCTTATAGACAGATCAAAGAAACAAGTTTAATTCACCTAAAATGTATCTCAAGATATCACTTTAAACTTATAATGTTATTTACCAAAATATGTGCCTATATTAACCTAAACTAGTAAACCAGGAGTGATTTTTTTTTTCCCCCTAGGGGGCATTTGGCAATGTCTGGAGACATTTTTGGTTGTCCCAATATGGAAGTTGTCATTGGCCAGGGATGTTGCTAACCATCATGCAGTACATAGGACAGGCTCCCATAACAAAGAATTATCCGACCCAAAATGTCAATAGTGCTGAAGTAGAGAAACCCTGATCTAAACCACTCTTTCAAACTATAAGAGATTTATAAAGTAATATCTGTAAGCATATTTAGGATTTACCAAATTGTTTGCTAAGAGTTGACTTATCTGGGTGTCTGGGTGGCTCAGTGGGTTAAGCCTCTGCCTTCGGCTCAGGTCATGATCCCAGGGTCCTGGGATCCAGCCCAGCATCAGGCTCTCTGCTCAGCAGGGAGCCTTCTTCGCCCCCCTTCCCCCACCCCCCACCCACCTCTATGCCTACTTGTGATCTCTGTCTGTCAAATAAATAAATAAAATTTTAAAAATTAAGAAAAAAAAAAAAGAGTTGACTTACCCAATTATAATCTTTTTTTTGAAAAACTGAAGTATAATTGACATATAATATTATATCAGATTCAGGGGCTATACATACTGATTCGACAATTATACACATTACAGAATGCTCACCGAAAGCATAGTTACCATCTTTCACTAGATAAAGTTTTTTTTACAAATTATTGACTATATTGCCTACGCTGTACTTTTCATCCCCATCTCTGTGTTTAACTCTGTTTAGATTATGCAGTCCTGGGGTGCTTGGGTGGCTCAGTCATTAAAGTTCTGCCTTAGCTCAGGTCATGATCCCAGGGTCCTGGGATTAAGCCCCACGTCGGGCTCCCTGCTCAGCAGGAAGCCTACTTCTCCCTCTCCCACTCCCCTTGCTTGTGTTCCCTCTCTTGCTGTCTCTCTCTATCAAATAAATAAATAAAATCTTTAAAAAAAAAAAAAAGATTATGCAATCCTCGAAGGCAGGAACATGCCTTTGAATCCCCAGGGGGGAGGAGCAGAGGGAGAGGGAGAGGGAGAAGCAGGCTCCCTGCTGAGCAGGGACACCATCAAGCAGCTCCATCCCAGGATCCTGAGATTATGACTAGGCTGAAGGCAGATGCCTAACAGACTGAGCCACCCAGGAGCCCAGGCCTAACTCTTAAATAATGTTTGCTGAATGTATTTTAGTACTTATAGGTGAGCCACACAACACTGAGATGACCAGATATTTTGAGTTTCTCTGATTTAACCATACAGTGACATGGATGCCATGTCCCCAGCCAAGACCACGGATTGTTCCTTAGAAGTACCTAGGACATTTTGAAACAATAAGGATATCACTTGGTATATTTTCTGCTTTAATACCTTCCTCTTCCTGGGGCTCCACAGCCTTCATAATTTTACCAACATCTCTACACTGTTCACTTCCAAAATCTAGATAGAGTCAGTCTTACAGTTGAGAAGGGTCTCAGATACCATAGCCTTCAGCCTTCACCAGAGGAGATTCCTCCCACAACTCCAACTACTGCTCACAGAGCCCACTCCGGTGGGTGAGTCTGCTCACCCTGTCCAATGAAATCAGACAGGCCTAACTAACTACTCTCCAGTCCACCCAGATCCGCACCCAAAACTCCCGCAGATCTTGTGGCCACCTCAGGCACTTCACAGAACTAGGCCACCTGCGCGATGTAGATCCCTCTCCATCTGTGAAGACAGATGTGCCAACGAATTTAGAGATATTAATCTGTATTTTTCCTTTTGTATGTTCCCCCTTTCTTTCCTACCACTCCAGCTGGTGGCAGGATCTGGGCTTCCTCGTCTGCGGTGGGGGGTGGGGGGGTGGGGAGGCACACTGTGGCAGGAAATTGCCCCTCTCCCTTTCCCTTCCTGGGTTTTGTTTCCCAAAAGCCTACATTGGTTGAGGAGATTTTGCTAACTGACTCAGGAAACAAAAGAAGGTGGGGATGGTTGTAGACATAACAAAAGCAAATAGGAAGTTCCATTAATAGCAACAAGAGGGGAAAAGAGGGAGGAGAGACCTCCTCTCCCTCCAACACCGAAAAGAAAGGAATCTCTTGCAAAGGTCAGAAAGCAGGGACTTCCCTGTCTCCTGCCTTACCAAGATTCTCTGCCCCAGATGAGGTCTGATACAGCAGAACATCCATCCTGAAGGACCACACGGACTTGGCCAATGGTTGCCCGAACTGGAACTCTCAGCTTCAACTCCCTCAATTTCCTTAACAACCCCCATTACCATCTGACGACTTTGTTCTGTCCTGGAGATGTCTCTTCATAGCAAAGTTGGGGGCCAGAGACTCACCAGCTCTGTAGAGGTGGAAGGGCACAGCGCATGGAGGTTTGTTGGAGTCTGACAGACCTAGGGGCTCATTTCCTAATTGTTACCTCCAACAACTTTCCTAATCAGGGACTTAGCTTTCCCTTCTAGGAAGTAAGGATGATGTTATCTACGAGGGCGGTCACAGAGGTCTATGATCAGATATCCTGGAAAACCCGCAGTCATGAGTGCAGTCAGCAGATAGCCTGGTGCGGGGAGATGGGGGTACTGTGGCATCTTCTGGAATGACCGAAGCATTGGTCCAAGCCAATGCCATCCTCTCCACAGGCTGCTCCTAGCCAGTGCCTGAGCGCAGCGTGGGGACTAGAGCCTGAACAGTTCTGTCCAACATGTGACAAACTTGTAAGAAAAGCTACCTATGAGTCTGAGGCTCCTGCTATCCATTTCTTCCTCCTTCCTCCCTTCCTTTTGATGAAGTCCCAGAACCTAAGTCAGGTTCGGTGGGGTGAGGAGGTTCAGAGCCGACGACTAAAGAAAGAATTCTTAAGACGTCATTGGTGCAAAATGGTGGTTTATTAAAGCACGGGGACAGGACCCGTGGGCAGGAAGAGCTGCTGCCCCGGGTTGTGAGGGGTGGTTGGTTATATACACAGGAGTTGGGTAGGTGAGGACAAAGGGGTGTTCAGAAGGGCTATTGGGGCAAAGAATACTATCAGGATATTGAAGGCTTAGTTGCTATCAAGTAAAGACAATTGGGAGTCTGGTGGAATGTTACATTCCTGCTATCAAGCATCCTTGCTAATGAGATTTAGGTTTAGAAGAAATTTAACTTTATTTACTTTTCCTTCTACTTCCACCTCCTTCGGTTTTTATGGAGGGGAGGGTAACATTAGGTTTGAGGAACTGAGTTCTGTGTCTTTGGAAATTGGGCTAACTTCTTTGTTGTAATCTCAAGGAAATTTGCAAACCAAGGGAGACTCCTGTCTTGCAGGATTGTGATCTCAGCAAGTTAACTATTTATCATTTTATGGCAGTCAGGGGTGCCTGAGGAATGCTACACCTATGGAGGGGAGCGGATGAAGGGGGGGGGGTGCAAGGCGCCAGCTCTTGCTTTGTCCTCAGCCAGCCTCCTGCTCCCTCATCACTTTCATGAGACTAGTCTGGTCTGGTCGGAAGCCTCTACTAGCCTGTTCTGTCCTCTTTCTCTGTGTTTAGTCTTTCATAGGTATTTTCTCCAATAAGTTGCACTTTTTTTTTTTTTTTAAGATTTCATTTATTTAACAGACAGAGATCACAAGGAGGCAGAGAGGCAGACAGAGAGAGAAGGAAGCAGGCTCCCCACTGAGCAGACAGCCCAGGACTCTGGGATCATGACCTGAGCTGAAGGCAGAGGCTTTAACCCACTGAGCCACCCAGGTACCCCAATAAGTTGCACTTCTAATTCCATTTAGGTGTCTGCTTCCCAGAAGACCCAAACTGACACAACTCTCTTTATAAGACTCTTCTAAAAACTGGAAACAATAGTATACTCCTAGCGTTTGGTATCTGCTCAGTAAGGGTTAACTTCCATTAGCTGGTAAGGACTGTAGAGTCAGGGGCTGGGTAGGACATTCTTGTATTTACACACAGGGTTTGAATTACACATTCCATTTTGTAAGTGGACTTCGTAGGCGAAGTGAAGTTAGACTTCTTAACATAACACTCCAGGCTCCAGCCTATCCAAATTATCTGTGGGGCAGGTAACCAGATATGTGTACAAGTAGGTGGAACTCTGAGGACAGGACACTGGCTTTGGGGCCAGATAAATCTAATCTAGTTCTGATTTGCTGTGTGACCTTAGGAAAGTCATTTCACCTTTCTCCCTTCAGTAGCCTCATCTACAAAATGGGGATAATACAAAATAAGGATAATTACTTTACTAGGTAACAGTGAAGATTAGAGATAAGCTATGTAAAGCATCTAGCTTCTCATCTGGCCTAATAAGCATCCGATAAAAGGATGCATCCTACTCTTACCACCTTTCACTCATTCACTTAGTCAATAAATATTTATTGTGCGCCTATCATAATGAAGGACTGAGATATAACCGTGAACCAGACAGGAACACATCCTTACAGAGCCTGACAGGTTGGCCATGGCAGAATGCAAAGTATATCTGGTAATTTTAACAGAAACACCTAGGTGGTGCTTATTCCATGCCAGGCTCTGTCCTAAGAGCTTTTTTTTTTTTTCTTTAAGATTTTATTTTTTTATTTGAGAGACAGAGATCACAAGTAGGCAGAGAGATAGGCAGAGGGGGGGTGCGGGGGCGGGGGAAGCAGGCTCCCTGCCAAGCAGAGAGCCCAATGTGGGGCTTGATCCCAGGACCCTGGGATCATGACCTGAGCTGAAGACAGAGGCTTTAACCCACTGAGCCACCCAGGTGCCCCTATCCTAAGAGCTTTACTGCAGATTCACTCATTGAAACCTTACACTAAACCAGTGAGGAAAGTACTTGCTCAAGATTACAAAACCAGTGTGGATCTGAACATGGGCGATCTGGCTTCAGAGTCCATGCTTTTACCAGCTATGCTGTATTGTCTCTCTAAACATCTGAATTAGATTTTATGCTTCCACAGGGCATAAATGATCCTTACACAAGTATATATTTAAAAACCTAGTAAATTAAATTAGTAGGAAAGACAGTTATTTTCTTTAGAGAAACAGAGGCACAGAAGTAGTAAATCAGCTGAGCGGTAGACACAGATCACCCACGGGAGAACAGTCAGCACTTCCCCCCACCCAAATCCCTGCCATTTTCTTGGCTTCCACCTCAGTAGCTGCTTTCTGGCAATGGCACCAGGACATATGTTGCTATAATATAATTTTTCATCTTACTTAACCCTGACCTCCTCATCTGCTATAACCATAGGGCTCTTCTAGTTCCCATAAATTCTCAACCTTCAAGGTCACATCTTTTCTGCCTACTGGAATTTTCTGGCAGAAAAATTAAAGGAAAGTCAAATTAGTATGTTTTATTTGCTTTTCTCTTTTCATAAACATGTCCCCATGACTGGATTAAGTAGTCTGCTGAGTATTTGCACGGTCATCAAGGTAGCAGGCACGCGATGGGACACTGGACACTAGGTTCAGTTCTTCTTACATGGCAGAACTGATGTCTCAGTTCTGGATGCCTGAGTGTAGCCAACAGGACAGCAGCAGTGTGTGTGAAAAACCCTTTATGTTTATGACAACAGATCATCACCATCATTCTAGAACAAAATGACAATGGTAATGGGAAAACAAAAAACATGCCAGCCCCTCCTGTCCCAGCAAGAATGACAAACGCAAAAAAATGATGGTACTTACTGGGGGACATTGTGCAAGTTTATCAGCTGCCACCAGTTGAACATTTAAGTGTTTGCTTTGCGACTTTCCTCTAGACTTAATCAACCTCTGTAAAACCTGATAGAAGAAGACATGAATCAATGAGTTAAAAGAAAAATGAATAAACCAAGGCTTTTTAATATAGTCTGGCTAGCCCTGAGTATTAATAGAGAGGAAATACAATATGAAAAATGATATATATAAACTCTGTAATGACATCACCCACTTACACTGGCTCTCACTTGCAGAGGCTTTGATATGTACATCCTATTCTCTCTCCGTGTGGGGTCCTGGAGGGACCTCAAGTTCCTGCCCTAGATTTTACCCAGAGGTTTTATTTATTTACTTATTTACTTTTAAACATTTTTAAAAGAGTGTATTTATTTATTTGACAGAGAGAGAGCACAGCAGGGGGAGTGGGAGAGAGTGAGGGAAAAGCAGACTCCGCACTGAATAGAAAGCCTGACACTGGGGCTCCATCCCAGGACCCTGGGATCATGACCTGAGTTGAAGGCAGACACCCAGGTGCCCCTACCCAGAGAAATTAGAGCCCTGCAAAAGTGGAGGAACTGATCTGTACCAGGTCATTTGTGTCCAAATTCAGTGAAGTAATATTTTAGATCACTATCTCAATATCAGATAAATATCAGTCATTTATATATCGGGTCCTTTTGGTCACTGATAATTATTGAGGTGTTCCAGTTTACATTAACAAGATTTCACATTAGAAATCTAGGCAAAACATTTGCATTGGCATATTGCTACCTATAAACCAGTGATTATCTGTGTTATTCAGGCATGGCTATGACTACACTTGCCATATACTCCCTCTCTCTTACATTTTTTTTTAAAAGCTGAAATAGGGCCCTCACCCCAAAATAGTACTGGTTGGTGAGGCTCTATTATACCTCAGCGTGTATGTCCACAGGAGCTCCTGTTCTTACACTTAATGACCCCGTGGGGACTGGGGCAGCGGGAAAAAGAGGTTGACATCTATTCCACTGCAATGAAGGGTATCTGAATCCCCCTCAGTGTGGGGCCAAAGAGACCTCGAGGTGGTCAAGGCAGATTCAATCCATTCTAATGGTTCCCAAAAGGTCCTGGTTTGGTCAGGATTCCCTAGTCCATCCCGTGCAGAATGAGTGCCTGCAAAGACGGAAGGCTGAGGGCTGGGGAAGGACACAGCTTCTTCAGACATTCTCCATCTGTGAGAGGCGACTACTGCTCTGGTTGGAAGTTGAATTACACATAGTGCTAAACTGCACTCTTAGAGGCACTGAAAATAAACTAATTATTAAGGTAACACCTCCCTAGGATATCTATTTCACATTAACTTTTTAGAATATCATCACTTCTTAAAAATGAAAGAACAGCCTAATCAAAAGAGACCAATTTGAGGCTGTCTCACTTTTATTTTTATCTACTTGTGGCACAAAGACACAGGGCAGATATCCCACTGTGTTTAATCACAGAATACCTTATTCCTTGGAGACCCAACCTGAGCACATGTATAATGTCTATAATTTTTCCATATGAGATTTTATACAGTGGTGTTTGGCTTTATATATGATAAATGTATATACCTTTCCTGAACTATGTACTTGCTCAGTTGGGGAGAGAATATAGGTGCTACAAGAATCAATATTGCCCAAGAAATTAACTAAGATATAATCTAAAGTCTCTGAAAAGCCATACTTCCTTTTCCATACCTTTCTTAATTTTTTATTTCTATTGTATTCTTGCATAACTGCCTGTCTGGGGAACCACAATAGAGAGTGACCTTCTTTAAAACAATGGCTATTCTTTATTTGCTATCTTAGAATTTCTAGAACCTGGACAGACTGTGGGAATTAAAAACTGCCCATTAAAGGCATCTCAATAAGATATTCATTCTCCTTACCCACTAACAACAAAGCACAGAGCAAAGAATATTCCAAAGTCAATGAGCTTCTAATCTGTAAGGCAGAAATGAGCTAATTACCTTTGGAGATGAGACTTTTACATGAACAATAATTGGTGCTAAGGAAGTCTTTATAAGTTGCGCTGGGTGATTGATGGTGTCTGCGTCAAGAACAACCAGTTGCAAAGATCTCGCCAACTCAAAGATTCTTTCAATTTCACTTTGTACTTCCGCTAAAAGGAGAAATAATATGTAACAGGACATAGTTATTTTTATTAATTAATTCTTACATTTAAAAACATAGTACCCTAAAAAAATTAAAAATAAATAAATAAATAAATAAAATTTTTTAAAAATAAATTAATTAATTAAAAAAAAAAAGGGGGGCGCCTGGGTGGCTCAGTGGGTTAGCCGCTTCCTTCGGCTCAGGTCATGATCTCAGGGTCCTGGGATCGAGCCCCGCATCGGGCCCTCTGCTCAGCAGGGAGCCTGCTTCCCCCTCTCTGCCTGCCTCTCTGCCTGCTTGTGATCGTCTGTCAAATAAATAAAATCTTAAAAAAAAAAAAAATAGTACCCCTTTCAGATATTTGTCTACATTGCAAAACAGAATGTTTTGAATTTCATATTTCTATTCACTTAAGATCTTTTCCAAAGAGAGAGAGATGGGTTGAGTTTTGAGTTTTGCATAAAACAAAAAATTTGGTGAAAAAAATTGAGATGGCTCTCTTAACTCACTTCTTACACTTGCCCTGAAATTTTGCTATTTATATAGCTAGGTTGTTTACGACTATTGCTTTGCTCTAAAGAACTTTTACTTTTTTTTTTTTTTTTTTTTTAAGATTTTATTTATTTAGTTGACAGAGAGAGAGATCACAAAGAGGCAGAGAGGCAGGCAGAGAGAGAGGGGGAGAAGCAGACTCCCTGCTGAGCAGAAAGCCCAATGCCGGGCTTGATCCCAGGACCCTGAGATCATGACCTGAGCTGAAGGCAGAGGCCTAACCCACTCAGCCGCCCAGGTACCCCTAAAGAACTTTTACTTTATCTATGAAAGCTGAAACCACATTTAGGAAAGACTTGAAATACATGTGTAGAGCAACATCACATGGAAAGCAAATTACATGGAAATATTTCAACCAATCAACAATGTATATATTAATATTCTGTAACTATGTTTTTTAAAAATCCCACAACTCATCTGTGTTGAATGATAAGCATATTTTTCATCCAGGGTTAAATGCTGGGTCTACTCTTACAACTAACATATTGCTATGTCTTAATTCAGTATTAGGGCTGGTATACTTGTTCTAGGGAATAATTTTCAGTATTAAAGAAAAAAAAACTAAGGCAATTATATTATAAATGCTGAAATGTCTTGAGAATGAAAATCGATCCAACCGTCTGTAATAGCCAAGTGACCTGAATCCCTGCACAAATCCGGTCAAATAAAAAAATCTAGTTATTCTCCATGTCTGAAGCAATCCAGCCATTTTTAAAACAAAGGAGATTATCGATAAAAACAAAATTTGGCTTTCTAAAACAGAAAGAAACTTTTTCATATATATTTTATAAATTATCTGATTTATTGGGTCATGTCCAAAGTCTGAATTAGACTACTTAATTTTCAGAGAGATGATCTTGTTTTGCTTTTTACTTATCTTTATTTTTGGCTTATATATTATAGGCATGACTTAGCAATGTTGTAATCTTGTTTAAATTACACAGAGTAGACAAAGTTACCTAATATACATTACTTCAAATATGGTCTAGGAAAGAGGTGATGTTGCTCTAAATATACTCACTGAAAAGGTTTTCTACCAGAAAGCCACGATTTGTTCTGTTTACCCAGTATATATTCAAGTTCACATCACCCACCAAAAAATCCTCCCTTCCATAACAGGGTGCGCAGGAGTATGAATGCTCAAGACTATCTTGTAATTCTACTTTCGTGGGCTTTGCATAATAGCCTAAAATTCTTCCCACAAAATCTCTGATGTTTAATGCATGATTTGTATTAGAAATAGGAATTTCGAGAATGAACATAGCTATTATTTTTCATATGATCCAATCCCACTGGTCTGAAAGATTTTATACTGCTTTGAAATGTGACTAGCTCCCAAGACATTTATGTAAAGAATTTGGACAATTAGGCTCATTTGCAAAATTCTTCTGAAATCACACACTACATTTGTTAATAATAACATACCTTTCCCTTTTTTTCTCATGTGTCAAAAACAGTTAAAAAGGGTTTTTCTTATGAGAGAAGCTCAGTAAATAAAGTATATTTGTAGTGTAGCAGATTTCAGCCTCTGGCTGTTGGAACATGTTCTCCATTTGTTGTTGTCATTAAATTGCCACTAGTTTAACTCCTGGCCAGGACTATTGTAGAACAAGTCTGCATTACTTTAAGTTTCAAATCTGAATACAATGTTTCCTGGAGTAGCAAAAAGGTAGTGAGGCAAAATGGACCACCCTAGTACAAAGAACCCTTGAGGCACACTGTGTAAATACTACAGAAATAATGAGCCTTATTTACTCTGCATAAGCAATGAGGTAAACATGGTTTTTGACCTGTGCAGAGGGCAAGCACATCCAAGGCTCTTAGGCAATGGACATTCTGGCATGAGTGGAGAGGTGCTTGGGCAAGCAAGCCAGAAGGCTGCAGAGGCCATACCATATACCAGAGTGGGGCCATATTTGGATAATATATATTTGGAATTCAATACATAGACTGAGAAAGAGAACAAGATTTATATCTACATAGCCCATTTTCTTAAAAAAAAAATTAAGCAAACCCAGCAATCTTGACTTCCAATGCTGATTCTCAGAGGATTCCAATGGCCATTTCCTCATGATCTCATTCCAGACAAATGGGGCTCTGAGAAGTCATGGACTATGATGCTGGAAGAACCTCAAGGAACACTTCTATAAATTGATCATGACCAGTCTAGACCCATCTCTCTCCAGCATCTCTGTCACCTGTGACCTTTCCTATATCCAAATGCTTAAACTACCCCAATGGCTCCTTTGGGTTCAGGGCAATATTTCCCGAAGTGAGTATCTTCAAACATTAATCCCTTAAGATATCCTACGGGGATGTTTTTATTTATTTATTTAGTTAGTTAGTTTTGCAAAATATCGCAGGCTCTACTAGTTTCTTTTGGAATTTCAAACATGCACTGCCCTTTCTATTTTAATGGCTCTCAGAAGTCTTGCAGTAAAGAAGGCCAACTGTTTAATCCAAATTTCCAAATTTGACTATGGAAAACATTTTGGATGTAACAACTATTACTACTACCCTTTACAGTTCACATTTATAGAGTCTACTTTGGAGGTTTCTTTAGCAAGGCATACTTAGAGCCCTAACACACTGACCTCAACCTACGTTTACAGTCTCTTCCCCAGTTGCTCCCAAACCATAGCACCCACTCCCCTTTTCTAAGCATTCTCTGCACAGTCTACTTGATTATCAATCCAGCAATGTTTTTTTACATGCTGACATCTTTGCACATTCCTGTCTGCCTTGTAGAACCAGCTCAAATATAACTTCTTCAGTCTTCTCTGACACCTCTTACTCTCTACCCTTCTTTCTTTATACCTCTAGCTTTTGGCTCCTAATTCCATTGTCAAACAGCATTTAGATATCTGCCCCTTCTTCCCAGTGGCTTATGGGTAAGATACTTTTTCTTAGTTATGTTTGTACTTCCACAGTCTAGCATAATGCCTGGCACATAACAATAAACATGTGCACTAAGAAGCAGGCAAATGAACATAGGCGGCTCACGAAGTGGTTATTATAACAGACTGCCATTAAATTAATTCTAATGGTTGTAGGTATATGAATTTGCAAAGCAAAGGGAAAAGTCAGTAAACTGACATTCACCTTGTTTTGTCCTCACTATTTACGCCAACTTCACTCCACTGACTCAAACATGTGACTGGATTATGCCGAATGACTTCTAGGAATATCCACGAGACCCTTGGTTAGGGTAGATGGTTAGAGTCAGCAACCTCATGTATGCGCTTAAGTGTTTTTAAACCTCTCATTATACGTCAGAGGAAGGAGTAATTAAAAGTCAAAGGCACTTTGTGGAGTGAAAAGGACAGTGGAAGATAGGAGAACAGACAGTGGATGCTTGTTTAAGAAATCTTCGATCTAATTTGGCATCCTTTTAGTCAGTCACCTAGTATGATTCATCATCATCAACTCTTGCATTGTTACTTCGTTAAGGTCAAAATACTGTGTCTTTAAGAGTGTTTTATTCTGTATGTGATGGATCTAAATGCTGAGCTAAGGAAAGAACCATTGATGTCCAGGATCCTGCCCTCATAAGGACTGACAACTATTCCACTGGTATGTTTAACATTCTTTCATAAAGCAACCAGCCAACAAATATTTATTGAACAATTATCATGTGCCAATCCCATGCCAGGAATATACAGAGATGATATTTTGCAGCCTCTTTCTAATCTGTGCACTTCTTGGCTCAGGGTCAAGATTCAGGCTCCAACAAACTCTTGTTGGGTTGTTTGGGTGTGCAAGCTATCCTGGATTTTGTTTGTTTGTTTGTTTTCTATCATCATCTCAGTAGTTTAAGATGTTGTGAACACAGAAGACCCCTATCTTTACTACCCCTGCCCACGAGGAAGAGGGGAGTAAAACAAACTGCCCTCAGACTCTGAATGCAAGAGAGACTCCTAGAAAGTTATAAGTGGACTATACCACTCTTGGCAATCACAAAAAGCACAACACAGGCTTTGAGATGAACGTCGTGATTCCCCAGCAGCATGGACTTGTTTCTGTGGATGGTGATTCCATCTTCCACTGCCCTATTCACACATGGCTTTATAAAGTAGTTAAGCATATACTAAGGGACAGGTGGGGCTAGGTAAGGAGAGATAGGTAGGGGAATATGTGACTGGGCTCACATGGGGGCTATGGGTTCAGGCTCACAGAAATCCCAGATGTGGAAAATGCCACAGAAAATGAGGGAATATAACAAGACTAATGAGTCTACCTCATTTGTCTTAAATGTCAGAAATATCTCTGTAACAGCTACAGCTGGGCCACTGAAAATGACCAAACTTCAAAGAAGTGCCAGCAGTGATAGAGACGTCAAGATTCAAGTTCCCTAGTCAGTTCTCAATAAAAGATCACCATTGAAAACCCCCAGTGGCAACCCATTAGGGACCTCTCTCCCTTTGGAGAGTTTTTCCCCTCTCCTTTCTGTTCTCACCTTCACTTAATAAACTTTCACTTCACCCTTTTGTATCTCGGAGACTCATTCTCTGACTCCTTGAGACAAGCGTCCTGCTATCTTGTAACAATAGGGCATTTTCCCCTTCTCCATCATGGTGAAATTTCAGAATACTTTCTGACTGTGCTCCAGGAAAGACACATTTAATGCTCATGGCTATTTCCACTTAAAGATGGGATTATTCACAAAGATCCTATTATCTAGCTTTCTATTAAGGATCCAAGAATGTTGAACATCCCATTTCTTTTCATGTCAGATGTGACTCAGCTATGACAGATACCATTAGCCTCATTGAAAAGCTGAGGCAGAGTGGAGGTAAGTGGTTTTGTGTGGTTAGGCAGTAACACACCAGGAGAGCCCAATGAGGAATCTTCCCACCAGACTACTAATGAACTAATTGACTAGAGCTGAGAGCAGAGGCTCTGGCTGCTGTAGGACTCTGTTCCCTTCTTTTCCATGGATAGCATTCTCTTCAGTTAATCGGCACTTCCGCATTCAGAATAGGGAGCACACTGGAAAAGACAATCACAAACGAAACATGTGCCATCCCGCTCTGAAAGTATAGCTTGGACAAGTACCACATTTGAACATCTTACCTAAGCTGGACCGAGTGTTCGAACGTTCAATTATTGCTCTCTTGCTGGGATTATTTAGGACAGACCTCTTAGCAAGAGAAATGTCAGCTGTCACTCTTGTTATTGATATCCTATGAATAGGAACACAGAACAGAACAAGCCAGTAAAAAAGGTCGTGGGGCTCTCAAGTGATTTATAACCACAGTACTTAATAACCACTCTACATACGGCACTACAACCACAGTATAATAAACATTGGCACAAGTATTTTAAACAGGCTTTGGCAGGTATTAAAATATAAGCTGGGTAGAATGGAAGAAGGTTTTGACTATTTAACCAAAACCGAAACCCAAACAAAAGCCTGTTGTTAAAAATGCAACTCTTCCTTCACTATTACCTACCTTGCCAAATTCTCTTCATAATGCACACCATACCAGGAGGGAATCAAAACATATGAATAAACCATGCTCTTTTTGGGAGGCAGCAATACAGTTTTTTTTTCAATTCACGTTTGATTTGCTCTTGAACAAGACCTCCACGAACTACGAATGTTCTACCCAGGCATATCAATGCTGCTGGCGAAAGGGGAAAGCCCTCTTCATTTTCATCAGCGACACTCAACCAGTTGGTAACGATGTTGCATTCCTGGTGCTCAACAGCTACATCATGATACAAGAAGCATTTCCCCCCAGGCCCAAAGAAACCTTTCATTTCTAAGAATATGGAAAATATGGTTTCTCATCTGCATGCACAAGATTCTTCAGTATATTTGCTTAAGACTTTGAATGCATAAAGTGGGGAGCTGTGAGACACTAGAGTTGAGGGCAATGTGAGAATTGTGCAAGGATTCTGGTAAGTCAGAAAGTTTCCTGCAGTTACGCAAAAGAATAAAGCACAGACACCACAAATGAACAAAGAGGCGTCGATCTGCATATGATTGATCCCATAAGGATCTCTGGAATTTACAGTTTTACAGTTCTTTACTTTAAACTGCCATTGATCAATTTCAGATGATTATCTATCTGGAGAATGCAAAGAATGCCGCGCTGAGCCACCACTGCCACCATGGACCTTTCTCCACTCTCATTTTCAGAGCTTGGCAGAGTTCTGGAAAGGAGACAAGAGTAGTGTCCCTTCCCTTTGTGCTCAGTGCAGCCATTCTTCTTCGTTTTTATATTCCTTTGGGAGTTGGGGCAGGGGAGAGTTGTAAACAATAGCTGAGCCCCCTGTCATCTCACACCTGTTTTGGTATACCATCAGCCCTCTTAGGAGACTCTTTACCTGACTTCAGTGACCCAAAGTCCTAAGGAAAATTTAGAATACTCCTTTTCACAAATGACTGGAAATAGCTTGTTTAAAGCAACAGGCTGTACAAAAGTTTGGATGTCATTTTAACACAAATCACCTTCTTATGTCATTATATTGTATTTATAAGCTGTAGATGGTACGTTTTGAATTTTTACATTTTTTAGATTTTTAAGCACTAATAAATTATTTGAGGCATCTTCAAATTATCTTCTGCAAAAACCAAGGGCTCTGTGAAATACCCCAGGTCACTGAGATCACTGAAGGGAAGCTGAGTTGGCAGAGGGCCAGAGTTCCCTCTGCCCATGCCAGCCAGGCAAACACCTCTGCGTTTCTGTTTTCTACTTTGGGGCTTTATATATGATTTCATTGTAAAAAGCTGTTCAGCTGCTAAAAGACATTGGAAAACACGGGTCAAGTACAACTTATTCATTTTGCCAAGAAAACTGAAACACAGAGGGGAAGTTCCACATGATTAGTGAGAGGCTAAGAAAGCCTAAAACCCAGGCCCCCAAACACCAGGCAGTACTTAGTCACCTGACTCATAAGTCTCTTAGTTTCAGTTTTCTTCTCTAGCAACCCTGACTGCCCAGATGCAAGCCAAATCGTCAAGAGCAGACGCAGTCGACCTTGGCCATGTGCAGAGAGGTGGTCAGGATTTCAGTGAGGTTAAAGTCAAGTGAATCTCATGTCTCAGTCTCCATTACTCAGTTGGCCTTTGCAACCTGAGGTATGGAATCTCACGGGCAGTCCTGTGCTCCCAGCTCTTTAATTTACAGGATAGGGTTTGCTTGTTTATTTTTGCGTTTCTGCTTGTCTATTGTTTTAAGAATAGAGTTGCTGGTTAGAAACATGGAGTCAAGTTCCAGAGCAAATCAAATCTATGACTGGAGAGAAGTGGGTTAATATAGGAACAGAATTCAACTTTCTAGAATAAAGACTTTTGGAGGGCCTAAAATGTTTGTTCTGCAGAAGGGAGATCAAGTTTGCTAGCTCTCTATAAGCCAAATAGTAACCTTTGTTTCTTAAAATTTCAAAGGATTACCAACAGGTGCATACTCTTATTTTTTCTGGATTTTAAACATGTTTACGAAGTTATTTTCAAACACACACAGTTTTACAAGTTTTTACAAGTTCTACAAAAAAAGCAGGCAAACAAACAATAATACACACATACACAGAAAAAAAAAACTGCTTCATGTATTTCACAAACAGGAAAAGGTATGGATAATAAGGTTCGTTTTCTTGTTTTATTTGTCAACAAAATGCCAGCAAATTTGTTAATCTAAGTTATTTCTCAAATATCTTTTTTAAAAAGATTTATTTATTTATTTATTTTAGAGGGGGGGGGTGGCAGGGAGTGGGAGAGAGAGAATCCCCAAGTGGATTTCCCACCAAGCATGGAACCCACTGCGGGGCTTGATCCCAAGACCCCAACTGAGATCACAACCTGAGTAGAAAACAAGATTTGGCCACTTGGCAAGTATTATTACAAGTTATTTCTTAGTTAACAGTACACATGCATGCATGAAAGAGCTCAGGACAAGACAGACACTGCCCCCGAAACCTTTCAATAAGAGAAAAGAGAGGCTTCTATTTTCCATACAAAGATGCTTACTATTACCAAAATCAGACACCAAATCCAAACTATTTTTTGTAAAAGGCTTCCTAGCAATACAATTCAAGTTTATATACTTTTTTAGTTTTATATACTTTAAAAATATATTTTGTATACTAGTT
The DNA here is from genome assembly GCF_022355385.1 of Mustela nigripes. NCBI lineage: Eukaryota > Metazoa > Chordata > Mammalia > Carnivora > Mustelidae > Mustela > Mustela nigripes. The sequence continues at coordinate 49,344,096 of NC_081559.1, forward strand.
ATATATTTATTATTATTATTATTTACTTAGAACAATGCCCTTTCTACTTCTTTTCTTGCCATATTCATTCCCCCCAGTGTCTTTCAGTACTTCCATGCATCTTATTTGAGATATGTCTTTTAAAAGTTCCCTAGGAAACTTTTCCGTGACATAGTGTCAGTGATTGCTGACTGGTAGATAAACAATAACAGAAGTTCAGTTCCTCAGCGAACTGGTAGTAGCAAATGTCACTGAAAACTAGCAAAAACTGTTCTCTGAATCTAAGCAAATCTGAATCCCATTTATTCTTTATTTCTGTTTTGGAATTCATCATAATTGCTGTCATCTATCATGACCAATGAGTATTAGTTTTCTGCGAAAGATGCTACTTTTAGTTATAACTCATTCATTCAAAAACAATTAGTATTTCCATGTTCATTCAGAACAGCTATCAGGTCCTTCTGTACTCTATCTTTGCTACATCTAATATGCAATGCTGCTAGTGCATTAATTAAAAAAAAACAAACCTACTAGTATTCATAGAGAAGACCATGCCAAAGAACAGAACAGTACACTGTCAAGACAATTGGGATGGAGAGACTACACAGATCTGAGTATTCTCCCTGGATCTTCTCTTCTCTCTCTCTCTCTCTCTCTTTTTTTTTTTTTTTAAAGATTTTATTTATTTGACACACAGAGAGAGAAATCACAAGTAAGCAGAGAGGCAGGCAGAAGAGAGGGGGAAGTAGGCTCCCCGCTGAGCAGAGAGCCCAATGCGGGACGTGATCCCAGGACCCTGGGATCATGACCTGAGCCGAAGGCAGAGGCTTAACCCACTGAGCCACCCAGGCACCCTGGATCTTGCTATTCTTGCTGGGTGTGTGACCATAAACAAGTCATGTCATCTTTCGAGCATCAGTATCCTAATCAATACAATGGTGATGACGGCTTTGCCAAACTTTCTCATGGGACTGTCAGTGGGAGCAAACAAGGTAATATATAAAAGTGCTTTGCTAAATAATTATTCATAATGTCCTATGTTGATTGGCACATACATATGTTTATAAGATAGTTATTGGAGATTTAAAGACTAGAAGAGGACAGTTTCTTTATATCCTATCCTTAGAAATTAGCAGTTGACCATGAACTCTCCTATCCCCAGAATCCATGAAATTTATATACACTTTGAGGGTAAGAGAATCAGGTCAGACAGGCTATAATCATGACCTGCTAATTTAAATATTCATGTTTGGCATTCAAGTGTTCAATTACATGTCTCTAGTGTTTGACCCCTGATGAGTTTGCATTTAAAGAGAAAATGGTAGAAGGAGATGATAAGAGGGTGATAGTGATTTTGAAACAGAAGGCGCTGTGGTGTTTTTTTCCATTTGTTGACTGCAGTTACAAGTTGTTTTCATTCTGCCATGCCTTGGGTGCTGTGTGATACCATCAAGGGTGCCCACTGCTGTTTATAAATAAATACCACCTCTCTGAGTCTCTGAAGTTGTATCCTCAGCCTGTTTTCTTCAAATTCTTTCTTAAACCCTTTTTTTCCTTTGAGTAGCCTTTGACTAACAACTTCTTTTTATTTTTTTTTAAGATTTTATTTATTTATTTGACAGAGAGAAATCACAAGTAGATGGAGAGGCAGGCAGAGAGAGAGAGGGAAGCAGGCTCTCCGCTGAGCAGAGAGCCCGATGCGGGACGCAATCCCAGGACTCTGAGATCATGACCTGAGCCGAAGGCAGCGGCTTAACCCACTGAGCCACCCAGGCGCCCTGACTAACAACTTCTTTTAACTTTAGATCTTATCTATACAGGCTACCGGATGTTCATTTAAGATTTTTGGCCATGATCATGTCTGTTACAAAGCGTTGCACAACTGCCACAGAGATGACCTAGCAGTCAAAATGCATAAAGCAACAATTTCCTTGGAATTTGAAATGATTAGCCTAGAACCACAAATGGCAGTTGGTTTGATTGCCTGTTCTTCAGACTATGAATGGTATATTCAACCAGCTGAACAAACCTCTTTCCGAAGGATGATCCCCCGTGAATGCTGGTGGTGTAAAATGAAGAGTGAAAAGCTCCACGTCACATTGCGTCCTGGGTGTTCAGCAAGCTGACGTCACTGCGCCAGCTGGTTAGGCTCACCTAATTTATGACTGTGCTAGGAACTGCCAATACGTGTGGATATCCACATGGACAAAGACCCCCTAGGCACTAGTTTGTCCTATGCTTTTCGCTTTTCTTACATATATCACAGGTAAGTCCTACAGTAGCAGCTACAGCAATAAACCTGTAATAAGTAGCTCTCAACAGACTCAAATAATTTGAGGTATTTAAAAAAAGGGTAAGCTTATGATTTTGTAACCATCAAGCTGTTGGACTTGGATCCAATTTGTTGACTTATTTTCAAACCAGGATCTGAAAAACAGTATTGAACAGAGCCTCTTAGCCAATGGATCCCTTTTTGGCTCTTTCTGAAAAATAAGACTTTCCCTTCACTCTTTGGTCTAACCATCATAGCCAATTAAACATGGAGTAGGTTTCCACCAGAACATACTGTTTATGCTGTATCACTGTGCTAAAGCCTTCTGTGTAATTGTTCTCTTGGCTGATTTCAGTTAAAGACTATTTGTTGTTTTCTCTCCCTTTATTAATTGGTAAAACATAATACGGCAGATTGTCATAGCTCAGAATGTAAGGTTATTTCCCACACAGCAGATGTGTTGGAGGGAGGGTGAGGCTACAAGCCTGTTGCTTCTTCCTTATCAAAGTCTCTACATACTCCCAGCTAATGAATTCATTACTGCTTTTTTCTGTTGCACTGGCCTCTTATTATTTGAAAGCAAGTCCACTCTGCTACTCCCAACTTTACCATCTATCTTTTCCAAACACTGCCATAAATTAGAGCTCTCCAGTGCCGAGTCTCTCTCTCTGGCTATTCCTTTTGTGGCTGTTTGAATCTTCCCCCTATCTCCAGATCCTCGGCTGTGCCATCAGATCGTATGGAACACTTGGCATTGACATTTTAATTCTATTTCTACTAAAACCGCCTTCAACAGTGTGTGTAAATGCTTGATGCAGCAACTCTAGCTGACTCAGAACAAATCTCTCCTGTTACCATCAAATGTACTTCCTCTTTCTGGGCCTGAATACTGAAGAAAAACCTCAGATGCTTCTTTCTTGAAAACAATCAAGCCACTTACTTTCTCTCTGTTAAATTTTAACAGTTCCCTCCTTCTAGTCCCATAGGTTCTACCTTTCAGACCGTTAAAAATATTGTTGTTTATAGGGATGCTGTGCGGTGACAGAAACAACGTGATGCAAACAGGCTGTGTTATGGGAAGGAATTTGTTCAGCTGGAGGGCTATAATGGGGTCACCTGACGAGGCACTGCTCACTTTACCTCACTCCTGAGGTAAAGACACCACAGGTTAAAACTACACAACTTTAAGCAAAGGTGGAGAAAGTATGTGTGTGTGTGGGGGGGGGGGGGTGTGTGTGTGTGTGTGTGTGTGCCAATAACACAGAAGATGAAGCCATGCATGTTAGCTGCCTCCAATGCACAGACTGCTGCATGAAGGTAAGGGTTATGGCCCAGTCATTAGCGAGCAAGACCAAAGCTACTCCTATCAAGTTAAAGAATCAGAGTTTAGCCATTCTTTGCAATGCTTTTTCAAGAAGTGAAACCCCAATTACCAAACATGCTCAAACCAAAGCAGTTTATCCATCTGTTTGTGGTTGCTGAAGAAAAGAGATTACATATGATCTCACTGATATGAGGAATTTGAGAAACAAGACGGAGGATCATAGGGGAAGAGAGGAAAAAATGAAACAAGATGAAACCAGAGAGGGAGACAAACCATAAGACACTCTTAATCTTAGGAAACAAACTGAGCGTTGCTGGAGGGGAAGGAGATGGAATGGATAGGGTGGCTGGGTGATGGACACTGGGGAGGGTATGTGCTATGGGGAGTGCTGTGAAGTGTGTAAGACTGATGAATCACAGACATGTACCTCTGGGGCAAATAATACATTCTATGTTAATTAAAAAAAAGAAAAGCGATTACAATAAAAGAACTCTTATATTTCCTTCCAACTCTAATATTTAGTGCTTTTTATTGTTTCATTTGAAACTCTTTCATCCTCTGACTATTTTCTTTAAAAAAAGGCGGGGGGAGGAAGAACAGGTTAAACCCATGGCTTTCTTAGTAAGTGCTTGAGTCCACTAGATGAACGTGGCAGAGACTGTTCAACAAAATCTATTTCCTCCTCCTCCTGGCCACATCGTTAGACCGCATTTCCCAGCTTACTTTGCAACTCAGCATGGCCACATGACCAGGTTCTGACCAGTGAAAAGTGAGGATCCGTGTGTCAGCTCCAGGCGCACCTCTTCCCACCCGCTGACTGGAGAGACCACCCTCAGGCCAAGGACACCAAATGATGGGTGGGACAAACTTTCTGTCTATCCTCCCCTCCCGAGTATAACCCACTCTGCCTAGCTGAGGAACTCCTGCTTCAAGCTGGTAAATGAGCAACAGTTAAGCTCCCACTGTGTCTGAATCATTACACATTTTGGGGTCTATTTATGAAGCCTGGCATTCTACTAATGTACCCGGCCATTCACATAACGGCAAGGAAGCATTCTCATTCCTTGAACTAAAATCTCAACCACTGGAACCAAAATTTCAGTTTCTTTGTATGTAGTCCCAGAAACTAATGAATATTTTAAACACAATTACCCAGAAGGCTTTTCTTTTGACAAATATATACAGTTTGTGCTTAAAGCGTTATTAGGTTTACTTTTCTCCTTAAAATACCATATTTTTAAAAAACCTATTTGAAGCTATTTTTTTTTTTGAAGCTATTTTTAAAAGTGTTTGGTAAGTTGGATGCATGTACCCATACTTCTCGGTACACACTATGTACATTTTCTTCATTTCTAGTAAGTCTTCAGAATTTGCAATGTGGTTATTTTACAAGGAGTGCATTCTGCATTGTAAAGGAGCTCAGTACTCAGTATTGAGTCAAGACGGGCTTTTTACCATTTCACTGCAAAACACAGAAACTGTTTCTGACATTTTTCACAAAACGTAAATGATAAAATTATTTGAGGGCTAAAGACTGAGCTGTGTTTATCATACGGTATATACAAAGTAAACCAATAGAATACAAGGTGATTTATTGGTAAAATAAACCCAGAACTAAGCATCCAAACAAGTATTATTCTCTACAAATAGTCACTCTGGGAAGCTTATGGTGAAAACACTTCTTGTACTTTTCTCGTGAGGAAATTCGGTACTTTATACCTTCATATGCACACACATGCCCCCCCCCCCCCCCCAAACACATGCAGGCACAGTTGCCAAGTATTACTACCAGCTTCACCAGTGAGCCACCACATTTATCAGAAATAGTCTATATTTTCATTAATATTTTTCATAAAATAAGTTTGGTATGAATTTACTCACAATCAAGGAAATAAAGACAAACACATACATTTAATATAAAACAAATGGGTTATTTTCCTTCTCAAGGTCCCTTCTCCCTTGGGGATTCAATTCTATACTTCATAACTTCCTATCTTCAGAATTCTTTCATTGTATTCTTCCCTGAATACTGAGTTAAGTTTTAATTAGAGAACTTCTGCAATCACTGGAAACAGATCCACAAATCAATGTATATCATACATGTTCAGTGAAAGGAAAATAAAAATACAAAAACATCTGTATGTCTCACCTCCCATCAAACCTGTGCTTCAGGAAATCAAAGAGGGCTTTCTGCATCATGTCTGTTACCTTTGCAGAGGTGAGAAAAAAAGAATGAGGCAAACACACGCAGAGACAGAGACAGAGAGAGAGAAGTCAAAGGTGAGAGAGGTGAAGGGAAGGGCCCTTGAGCAAAGACCTTACACAGTCTGTTGTCTCCAAAGGATAGGTTACCGTGGGAGGTATTTTCATGCTTAACCACTTCCAGTCACCCAAATCTCCCCCATGGCTGTCCTCTAGGGTGTTGAGGAATGAACCAGCAGTGTTCACTAGACCCAAGGCTGACCCCTTCCCTTCTTTGGTGACAGAACTGCAGCCAAGAGACCACAATGGGCTGGCTTTGCTGCCTGTCCTTGTCTCCTCTGAGTGGCACTTGCTTCCAGAGTGGAGCAGAGCAACTCTGGCCAGCCCTGGACTCTGCCACCCCACTGCTGGTAGAAATTTTCCATTTCTACAGATCACTCTCCTACTCTTCCTCTGACGTTCTCCACTGAGAGGGAAAAAGGAAGGGGAGAAGAGGGAGGGAGACAGGCAGGGGAAAGGAGAAGGGAACTGGATTCTTAGATCTGCCTTAAAAAGATTCATTAATTCATTCCATCAGTGAGTATTAAGAAATTACTATGGGCCAGATATTGTCCCAGCTCAGTGGGAATGGTACCCTGGAGGTTGCCCACCTTCAGATTTTAATGTTCCACCATACCTATTCTTATCTATGCTAGCAGAGTCAGAATGGCAGCATCTGAAATATAAGGCATCTAAGTCCTTACTCTTTTCTTCTTACGTTGTAATGTTTAATCTCTAAACAAGTTCATTAATACTTTCAGTGGAGGTTTTTTCCTTCTGTGTCCTTAAAATAAATAAGCAGAGAAATATTTTGTGGGATAGACCATCATCTTGAACACCCAGCAAGGTGAGATTTGTTGGTGCTTTGGGGGTTTAGGTTTGCTAGCACATGTTCTCTTGTGATTTTTATACTCCATTATTTCTTTGTTTTTTATTTTTTTAAAGTAAGCTCTATGCCCAACATGGGGCTTGAACTCATGACCCTGAGATCAAGAGTTGCATGCCCTACCATTGAGCCATCCAGGTGCCCCTATAATTGGTTATTTCTAACAGGAATGGGAATGGTTGAGACAGATAATTTCCTTCAGTTTGAATTTAATGCAGGGCAAACAGCTGACCAGAACTGTCCATTATAGACATTTTAAGGGATATATTTCTAAACAAAAAGGTACATATAACGTGAGAAGTGTGCCAGAGAAGGAAGTAAGAGCAAAGGTCACAAAAGCCCCACACTGCGCCACCCGTCTTCACACAAGGGGTGCTGCCTCCTTCAGTACCATTATGTGAGCAGACCCTGGAGCACCAAGTGCCCAACAGCTGTCTCCTACTGTCTTGGTCAACAACTGAAGCATAACAGACTGGTATTTGTACCTCATAACCCTTCAGTGACGGCCCCACCAACACCACCGGACGCATGGATGGCACAACATCGTAAGGAGGAATGTGCTCCGTCTGAAAAAGATGATTTGACAGGTATGACAAGGTAAGGCTCAGCACACCTCCTCAACAGCCACAGCATTCATAATTCTCAGGTCAAACAAGAAATGGTTACCACAGGTCCCCACCAAGGAGGCTCATCCCTTATTCAATAGCCCTTTGGGTCACTGAAATGGAGCATTTCAAGCAGGTATGGATAGAAACCTTAGCAGTAGATTTAAAAAGGAAACACAACTTACCACTTTTTGCTTCTGTTTTGCTAAAAGACAACAATGAGAGCCATATCAAAATACGTAATCTCTGTAAATGATAGTACATGATTTTAAAAGATGGAAGAATGTACCGATTTGTCCCTATAATTCTCATCATCTTGCAATTACCCACTCTGCAGAGCACTACTCTATTATTTAATTCTGGACAAGACAATTTTGAAGAAAAATGAGAAAAAATGAGACAATTTCCTTCTTGTACAAATGATCTCATATCCTGATTTCATGTTGGGTGTGGAGGGTGGACTTCAAAACAACACCGGAATTTCTGGGCCAGCCATGGGCTGTAGGATGTTCCCTGCTGGACACAGCACACTGTAGCTGAGGACAACGTGGACAAATAAAATTTCATAAAAAGGAACTAAGAATAACAATTTGGGTAAAAATGATCCTCATTTCAATCACTAGCTATTTTTGGATTTGTCATTTTGATGAACCATGAGAAAATTTTGCAGTCATTTATATGTTTGTAAATTTTCTGCCCACTTTCTAGGATATTGACACATTTTTCCTACTATGTTGTTGTTAATTTCAAATAAATTTATAACCAGTTATTCCTGTTCTTTCTTGTTTGTAATAGTGCAAAGCTGCAATGGCCTAAATGTCCAACAAATGGGGATGAGGCAAAATATTTTGATATCTGATTCAACTAGTTTTGTGGTCATCCAAGAAGGTCCAGTCCATTTGGGGACAACCAGAGACCTAGTTTGGTTCAGAGAATGGGAGATCAGGAAGGATCCACACCCCAGAGCCAATCACGTGCACTGCAGTTATGGTAGGCCAGGATGGACCTTGAACTTCTCCTTCTGAGTTGGTGATACCAGATGCCCTAATGCAGCATCAATTCTGGGCCAGCATCAATTTAACTACAGGAGTCAGGGAATGTGGTAGAAAAAAAATTCTACCTGCTTGAATACCTCCCTAATTACTAAATATGTAACAACTCCTGACTGGGCCACCACTGTCCCTTCATTTCCATGAATTCCAGGGCTCGGTTATCTGCTATCCAAATAGAAATGAGGTTGTCCAGGCCCATTATCTGCTTCAAACCTCCCAATCTCTAAAACCCAGGCTGCACCATCCTAAAGTTCCCTGTGAAGACTAGAACAGAGCATTTTCTTGAGAGTCTACAACTTTTTTTTTCCTTTTTAATTGGCCTTCACCATCTTAATGGCTGTTGGGTTCTTGGGTGGAATGATGAACTTCCTTCAGAGTAAATTGCACAATGGACAGTTACTGGCTCTGGGGGGTAAATAAGATTTTTCAAAATTAGATTATAATGATCTGAATTTTTAGTATCATAAGTACCCTTTAAATAGAATCAAATTACTATAGAAAGCAAACGAGCAATGAAATATTAAGTAGAAGACTCTTTTATATTTAAATCAAGACTCAAAATCATTTCCAAGTTGGTAAAAATACTTTCTCTATGTTCAAATACTAAGAAAGAAAAGCGTTCCATTAAAAAGAGTTAAACCAAAACCCTCACCTGTTGATGTGGGTGTTGCTCGAAATGTCCCTGATACCATTTCTCCAAGACTTGAAGAAGAGTTTCCACTGGATTTCCTAGGATATAGAAAAGGAACTTAGGACTCATTCCCCAGATTCCTTACAAATAGAACTTGAGAGTACAAAGCTTTCTTTGGCCTAAATCCTACTAAATAATTCAAAGCACATCAAATCCTGCTTTGGAGAAGAACTTCGAGAATCTGTCCAAATGTTTTCTTTGACCTATTTCTCAGAGAAGGTGGGGAACTAACTGAGACCCGGAAACACTTTGCAAAAATATCTCTCTTAGTTTTTCAGTGCAGAAATTGGGCAGAAAAATCAAGGGTAGAACCACTCCTGTGAACCAATGCTTAACTAATACCGGTCACCAGTTGGCTGCACCAGTTGGATATCAAACATAGCTCAAAATAAGCTTAAGAGCCAGAAGAAGCATTTCTTTTTAAAAAAGTGATTATATGGGAGTCAGAATTAAGAAAAGATGGCAATAATATAATAATATTATTTGTGACCTAGAATGGAAGAGTATTCCATTGGTCTCCTCATGTGGCTTTGGAAGCTTCCCAGGAACCCAAAGATGCCCTTGGGAGCCTACCTTCCTACTTCCCCAGTGTTCTTCCCTCTGTGCTTGAGAGTATGATCCCTAGGTCAGAACAATCTCATTTCCTATCCTGGTTTTGTCATTTACTAGTTGTGAGACCTTGGCATATAAAATTTCATGTCTTTGAGCCTTATTTTCCTATCTATAGAAGTTACACCTAATAGGGTTAGTATAAGGAAAAAAGAAGAACATGTCTGTGAGCTCTTGGTTTTACTCTTTTAGTTCAAGAGTACATAATAACATTATTGTTTTTAAATATTATATTCATTTATTTTAGACAGAGAGAGCAAGAGCAGGGGTAGGGGCAGAGGGAGAGAGAGAATCTCAAGCAGGCTCCCAATGCTGGCCTTGATCTCACGACCCCAAGATCATCACCTGAGCCAAAATCAAGAGTCAGACACTTAACTGACTGAGCCACCCAGGCTCCCCAGTATATAATAACATTATAAAATAATATAACAATAACAATAACAATAATAATAAAATAGCAACTTTGGAAATGGTAATAATGGTACATTTATATTATACTTTATTTATTTAATATATTATTATTTTAATAATATTATTAATATTATATATTATTATTTTATATATTATATATTTATTATTTATTTATACTATATATTTGTTTATTATTATACTATATTTATTATATTATATAAATGGTACATTTATATAATAAATAATACATTTATTATTTCATTCAACAAATATTTTTTGAGTATCTATTGTTTTAAAATCCAGGAATACAACAGTGGGGGAAAAGACAAAATCCCTTCCTTACAGAGACAGATTTTAGTAAGAGATATCACTATCAAATAGATGAACAGGTAAATACATAGTATTTCTAAAAATAATAAGTGCAAAGGAGAAAACTAAATCAGGAGAAAGATAGGAAGGGAAATGGGTACAATTTTAAAGATGGTTGCTGGAAAGGTGATATTTAACAAAGATCAGAAGCAGATGAAGGAGCTGGTGGAAATATGAAGAAAAAGGTCCCAGTAAGAAGAAAATAGGAAGTGCAAAGGTCCTGGGGTAGGAACGTGTGTTCCTGATTTGTTTAAGGAGCAGCAATAGAGATTAACAGTCAAGAGGAGGAAATAAGAGGAATTAATAATTAATAATATTGTAGGCATGTTATATACTAAAAAAGATTGGTAATTAAAAGTTAGGCTAGGGCAGGGCACCTGGGTGGCTCAGTGGGTTAAGCCGCTGCCTTCGGCTCAGGTCATGATCTCAGGGTCCAGGGATCGAGTCCCACATCGGGCTCTCTGCTCAGCAGGGAGCCTGCTTCCTTCTCTCACTCTCTATCTGCCTGCCTCTCTGCCTACTTGTGATCTCTGTCTGTCAAATAAATAAAATCTTTAAAAAAAAAAAAAAAAGTTAGGCTAGGGCACCTGAATGGATCAGTCAGTTAAGTGTCTCTTGATCTCAGCTCAGGTCTTGATCTCAGGGTTATGAGTTTAAGCCCCGCATTGGGCTCCATGCTGACTGTGGAGCCCACTTAAAAAAAATTTAAAAATAATTAAACTAAAAAAGAAGTGGGGCTAACTGTACTTTTGGGTCGTCTTATCACTGTTTAAGAAGTTCCCTTTAAGGCAAAGGCAAAAGGGTCCCTAAAGACCAGAGGAATTTCTGAAGCAGAAAAAGATCCAATAGAAAAAGGAAGTTGAGATTCAAGAGAAACAACTGCTTCTATGTTAGACCTTTCAAAAAACGGTAACATGTCAAATTCATGCTTCAATGTAGGTTCACAATATACGCAGGCTAGTATATTCTGGTATACGAGAATCAGGTATGATTCTGATTTCTCTTTTCTCAGATTTTGCCTGTATCCCTGGGACCTACGAACACCAGCACTCTGAGATTTTTGTGGCTGTTTCATTTGTTCATTAGAGGTTGATTCATCCAAAGTTAGATGGTGTCTCCATCCCTTTACCAAGAGATGACATATGCTCTGAGTGGAGAAAAGGGTTTCTAGTCCTGGGACAGTAGCATGGGTACCATTGTATTCCTTGCCCACTTAGTGGGGGGGTGGTCCTCTGTAAGAGTTAACCAGGAAGGGCCCTGATGCCAGGTCAGGCCAGGTTCCCCCCTGCACTGACAAAGGCCCCATATGAGTCTCGTGGAGGAGAGCTTCATTTCCAAGCAAGACTTTCTGAGGCCACAGAAAAGTCTTCACTGTGGAATTCATGTTGATGCCCATGATGTGAGGCTCGAGCGCTTCACAGTGAACTCTCTGAAACACCTGTGTGTCAATTTCAGAAACACCTCCTACCCAGGAAAGTACCTTTCCTCAGAAAGCATACATTTTTAAGCTAATAAGCAAACTTGAAAATATCCTCTTATTCTTTTACTCACCTCCCCCAAATATGTGCATAGAAACGAAGGAGCCTTACCCTCCGTGAAAACGTCCCCTTTTTTGTTCTTGCTGAATCCGTATGTTCTCCAGTCTAAGAGGACTAGGGATGAAGCCAATCTCACAGCCCTCTTTCACCAGCCTTCCTATCCACCAATCATTGTTATATTTCTGGAATGCAGATATAAAACTGCTATCAGTAGTAATTCACTTATCTTCACATCCCATTAGTTAATTTCTGAGGACCAGAAGAGCCACTGTTTATATTATACTATATTGCATATAAACACAATTTATATTATATCATACTATGTTATATATGTCTAAGTGTCCATAGACTAAAGCCAAAGTCTGCAAACTTTTCACCTAAAGGCCCAGATAGTAAATATTTTAGGTTTTGCAGGCCTCATGGTCTCTGTTGCAGCTTCTTAAGTCTACTACTGTCACATGCACAAGGCCATAGATAATTCGTAAGCAAGTGAGCATGCTGTGTTTCAGCTAACATTTTCTTTATAAAAAAGACTTCAGGCTGGAATCAGCCTGAACACAACAGTTTGCCAATCCTTGAACTAAAGTTGGGTCCTAACCTTTGGATTCCTTTAGTCCTTATGAAGAAGCCCTAACCAATTCTTAAGAAACAGATTTTGGAGTGATAACTATGCACCTAATATAATTGGAACTCTGGAGACCAAGACAGACAAATCTGAGATGAAATACATTCAACTGCCAGTTATTGTCAAAAGCTTTCAGGTAAAAATTCTGTGATATTGTCTGTAATCTACTCTCATTGGAGAACTGTAATCTTCTAAACACAGGTTTACAAACTCAGATCCATCTCATTACCTGATAAAAAAGAAGTCTACTCTTACAAAGGCTAAGCATATTGTATATATGTGGAGTTTTTGAAATAATCTCCAAATGGCCTGAAGTCCACTAGGAACACCAGGATTTCCATTTACATGGAAAGTTCCATGACACATAAAATCAGAAAATTAACCCACGCAAAGGCTTCCACCAGTATGAGGTAAGGCTCTGTGAACACAATCCTATTTAGTGGGTAAGCAAAGTTGTATTTGTAATTATGGATTTGCCAAAGCCTAGATCAGAAGGCATATTTAATCCAAGCCACCTGCCTCAAGGGAAGGTTTCAGGTAGGTGATTTTTAGAAAGCAGGTATCAATCCTATTGTTCACATCCTCCAGAGATGGTGTCAAAAACTTTGTCTTCATCAGTGTTGTGTTGGGCAAGGCTCCCTCTCTGTTTGATCCAAAAAGTATCTGGTTTATTTTTCAAAATGAAAAACTATATGTAGTACACTTTGCTTAGCTCAGAGTAAAGTGAAATTTATGACGCTGACACATTGTGAAGGAGAAATGGATGGTTTCATTAACTCACTGCAGCATGAAACTCTGCATGGCCGTGAGTAATTTGCAACATCAGCCTCATACTCAAAATCAAAATGGTATGGCTTAGGGCCCTGGCCTTTATATGCACACAGCTCCTGCAGGACGCATGCATGGTACATAGTGTGAGATGGCATTTCAGGAATGTGGGTTGAGGGGGACACCTGGGCGGCTCAGTGGGTTTAGCCTCTGCCTTCAGCTCAGGTCCTGATCCCAGGGTCCTGGGATGGAGTGCCCCTTGCTCAGCGGGGAGCCTGCTTCTCCCTTTCCCTCAGGCTGCCACTCCCCTTGCTTCCCCTGCTTATGCTCTCTCTCTCTCTCTCTCTCTCTCTCTCTCCCTGACAAATAAATAAATAAATTCTTAAAAAAAGAAAAGAAAAGTAAAGAAAGAAATGTGAGTTGACCTAATATAAAATCTTGTACAACCAAAGTCTTGGTTTTTCCTATCTTTCCATTCTGTATTTCAGGATAACAAGCTTGAAATAATAGACCTGTTTATTCTGGAATCAACAAAAGGCAAGGAGGCCCTTTTAGAATCTTTGGTGCACAGGTCTGGAATGTAAATCTTCACGTGGTGGGGACAAAGCAGGCTATGAGTCAGAGTGTCCTAGGGTTTAAGTTACTTCCTGAACCGTAAGTTAGCCTGCGGGAACACTCATTTATTAAACGGTCCCCAAGCGACCTCAAAGGGCTTCTAGAAATGGTTCATGGCAACTTGCCAATCTGTTTTAGCTTCCTTGTAGGAAGCAGCTCGAGTTCAGTGAGTATCTGGCTCCACATAAATGAAAAAGTTCTCTGAGCCACCGGAAGTTGCCACATAGATTCAAGAGCTCCACACACGTGTCATTTGGTGAATGTGATAAGCAGAGCTGCCGTTTTTTCTCTGCGTTTAAGTTTCTCATTACTGAAAAAGTGCTTAAAGCCATGCATTAGAGATAGTCATCTGGATGACAGATGAGAGAGGTGACAAGACTACAGAAGCGCGTTCCTCGAGCAACACTCCAGAAGCATGAGAGAGGGGTTCTGGGATGGTCACCTCAGTGTTGCTCCATTTCTTCTTATTCCATTTCCCTAACACGATTCACCCTTTGTCTTTCTAAGATGTGTTCTTAGCAGATATTTCAAGATCTGAAAACAAGTGACTCTAACCTATGCCGGATTACTAGCTCAATTCCGTACATCAAACTGCTGGTGTTGAAGAGAAAGTCACTGAGCAAGGAACGTAAAACCAAAAAGCAACGAAGAGGACAAGATGGGAATATTGACGGCATAGAGGAAAGCATTAACATACAGCAAGGCTGGAATGTGGGTGTGAGGGGGTGTGCGTAAAATATGTGAGAGCTTCTCTTACCTTTTAAAGTTCTGCTTCTCCTTGGAAACAATGGGTGTGACCGACTAATGAATAGGGTTTGGTCATTTTTGATGGAAACGGTGAGATAATCCACTTAACTGTTCAGATGGTGGGACACATGTTTCAGGCTCCATGTCCTTGCCCACCAGGCAAATGTGGATATCCTCACCACATGCACTTTTAGAACGTGGAAATCATCAAGTCGATGCTACCCCAGCTTCCTGTTAGCAAGGCTCTGAAGAACTGTGGGCGTCTGCACCCATCCTCTCTCTGCATGTTACAATGAGTAAGTGGTCCCCTTCCTATAAAAAATCTCACCTCCCCCCTAACTTGGCGGTCTGGATCCCACCCTTTTTGCCTACTCAAAAACTAGACTCCTTTGCCTATCTTTCCTTTCCCACCAACCGTTCCCTCTCTCCGTCTGTTAGTATCAGCATGTGCAGATGCTCCATGAGCTCCTGTTTTAAAAGCTCCTCAGTCTACTACCTGGTCAGTGTCAACCTCCTTAAAGCAGACTCTATGCTTGCTAAACATTCCTAAGTCCCTTTCTCTCCTCACCCCCCTTCACTTGGCTTCCAGACAACTGTCCCAATGACTTCTGTGCCATTCACCACCGTGTTGCCAACCCAATGTCCATTTCTCACTGCTCATCTTAGGGGACATGTCACAGCATTTGCCACAGCTGACTGCTTCCTCCTTTGGGACACACTCCTCTCTTGATGCCACGCATCGCTCTGTCCTGGTTTTCCTCCTATATCTCAGGTTTCTCCTGTTCCCTCTCCTTATTTGTTGAGTCACTTCATGTAGCTCACCTCTGCAGGATAGAACTCCTTCAGGTTTGATATCAGGTTGCCTTCTCTTCTCCCTCTCCTCCCTCTTTAGGTGACATCGATCATTATCACAGCTTTAAATGCCACACATAAACTGATGACCTAAATTGACATCTTTGGCCCAACCCTTTCCTCAAAGTTCCAGATTCTTATATCTAACTTCTACCTGATATGTCCTTTGAGATGTCCCCTTCCATTTGTCCTTTTCCCACCTTAGTCTTCTCCATCTGCACTGCTCAGTTCACAAACCTTGATCTCCCTGGTCATGTGTGATTTCTCCCTCACTCTTAGTTTCTTGACCTGGTCCACCACCACTGCTCTTCACTAAAGTGTGCAATAGGTCTCAAATTTGTCTACTTCTTTCCATCTTGCTGCTGCCATGCTGGCTCAATTCTACCAGAATGGTTCTAATGGTCTCCCTGATTCCATACTTATCCCACCCCAATCCATGGTCTCTACAACAATCAGAGTAGCCTTTAAAAAAATAATAAGTTCATCCCACTCCTTTGCTTTTAAAGTCTTCAATGGCTTCTTCCTACACTCAGAATAAAATCTAAAGTCTCATCATCACTTTAAGGTCCTCTTTGACCTGTGTCCTCCTTACTTCTATGACTGTGTCCTGCTACTAGGTCGCCGGCTCACTGCATTATAGCCATATGGCCTTCTTCTAGTTAACTGATTATGCCAAGCTTTTCTCCTATCGCAGGACCTTTGCACATGGTGTTTCCTCTCCCTTGAAGACCTCCTCTTGCTCTTTTTAAGGTTGGCTCCTCTTCAGCTTTCAGGTGTCTACTTAAAGGTCACATTGTTCAAAAGGCCTTGTTTGATCACCACGTATTTAAAAGTATATATAACACCTTCATCCCTATGTTTTAAATTTTTTAGCATCTGCTTCATTTTTCCCCCAAAGCATTCACAATTTGGAATTATTTATTTGTTCGTGATCTGTCTCCCCACAAGAATTTCAGTCCATGAGGGGAAAGGATCTGACTGCTTGTTTATAGCTATCAGACAACATCTGCCACAGCCTGGCACAAACTTGAACACAAGTGTTCAAGAACGGTATCTTGAAGGAGTACTTGAACAAAGGAACACAGTAGATAGGACTTCACCCAGCTCACATGGGCACAATGCAAATACAGACATCTGCAGACATCCAGATGTTTGACCTACTTGCTATCAAGTGGCTAAAGTGTTAAAACTATGTATACGTCTTGGTGTCACTAATACCAATGCAGCTTGCAGGGCTTCAAAGACAATGATTTGCAAAACTGCTGTATATTTACCACATGCATCTCATTTTAGACTGGGGTAAGTGCAGGTTTTCAGAGATGTGCAGTGATTGCTTTTACTGACCACACTGCTTCGGGTTTCACTTTACTGTCCCATTCTCTTTTTTTGAGGGGCATGGGAGCAGGCCTATCTGCCATTGTGTGCCTCCAGCCCCATTGGGAACTTCTGTGCAGAACAAAGCAGGCAAGCCTGTACTCCTGACTCGGCCCCATTCTTGTGCCCATCCTCCAGATACCATCCTTCCCCTCAGCCCTCACTCAATCAGCGATCCTTCCAATAGAGTTCACTAGGTTCAACGTGTCAGCACGGATAACATGCTGAAATCTCTCCTATCTTAAAAAATAAAAAAGCAAATAATTTAAAAACACTTCCTCCATTCTATACTACCTTCTCCCAGCTAGAATGCATTCTCGTTTTCAACTCAAAGCTTTTAGGAAGAGCAAATTGCAATTCCTCTCCTCTAGCCTCCAGATTATGTGGGTAAAGGCCTAATAAGTGTCTTTACGGGGCTTTCACAGCACCCCAGACACAGTGCACCTGAAAGCCCATTCACAACCACATCTACCTTGCAACAAAGCTTCTCCCCTCTCTGCCTTCTTCATCTACCCATCCTCTCACCCCCAGAGTGCTTCCCTGACTTCTTTATTTTGAAAACTGACACAACCCTCTACCCTTTCTGGTAAGCTATAAAACTGGCCTTTCTCCATCCTTTCTCTCTCTTTCACTTTCCCCAATATCACCCCCAGCATATGAAATCTCCCAGTCTTGTCTGTCTGCCTCTTCACTCTCCCTCCAAGCTGCTCCCTCTCTCCAGCCTCTCTGTTGCAATCTCAAGCCAGCCTCTGCAACACTCCCCTGACCATCAGAGTCAGTATGCTAAGACACAATCATCGTGGCACCTGCCCATCATTTAAAATTCCTCTCTAGCCCGCTACCTGGTGATAAAGTCCAGGCTTCTTGTCAGGGTCAAAAAGGTCCTTTCTTATCAGGCCCTTGCCTCAGTGACCTGGCTCATCCCCTGAACTACTCCCTACTTCCCGCCCTCCAGCCACGCTGTACTGGTCCTGCCTGTCCCTTCCAGCACATCCAACCCCACACCCACCCAGCCTGAACTCCCTCAGGTTTCACCATTTCTGTAGAGCTCCTGCCCCACCCCCCATCTTCCTTTGGCCAGCCAGGCGGCCCTTCCTGCTTTTTCTTCATGATACCTATTCAATTTTACTACTACAGAACTTGTCATCCTGGGCAGAAACTAGGCACCTGCAAGTGTTTTCCACCAGACTCAGAGCTCCCTGGCAGTGGGGAATGTGTGCCTTCATCTCTGATCTCTCGATGCCAAGCACAATGTCTGAGATGAAGTAGAATTTCAATTTAGGTTGACTAAATGAAAATTTCTGTGTCATCATTCCACCTTACAAGTTGCAAGTCCTCAAGTCCTCTCTGTACCTCTTGATCCCTTAAGCTTTCTGTTTCCTAAGTTCTCTGCCCTCTTCCTAGCTTTAACACTTTAATTATTAATTATACTCTCAAGCGTTGGCTCCAAGGTCAAGGTCCACAGGATTAGAGCAGAGATGTTTATAATTACAATATCCCTTGTAAATGGTCCCTCATGGGTAGATGCCATGGGTAGATGCCATGCAGCCAAATTCACGTTTCCCTAAGTGGGATCCATAGACCTGTGGTTCTGCAGTCATGCAAGGTGATTAGAAGGTGACCAGGGGACCAGAGATCTGTCCCAAATCCACCCTATGATGACGGTGATCCAATGTTTTCAATGAGTGATCATGCAAGCAATGATCTCAGTCCTCTAAATTCAGTGAGAATGCATGGATTTGGAAAGCCTGGCAAATTAAATAAGCTAACACACTGACAGCTCCTCAGGGCTCCTCTCAGTTCAGTCTGGCTCAGAACTGATGCCGGCTCTCGGCTAGTGGCAGGTTAAGGGACGCAGAGAGTCCTACATTTACCTCTTTAATGTGGAGGAAGTCCTTGGCGTCGAAGGAGATGGCCGTGCTCGGAACGGGCACATCCTCGTCCAAGGCCCCACAGTAGCTCACGTTCGTCTTCACAGCAAATGCTACAGGCTTAGACTGGGCTCAGACACACGGCATAAGGACAGAGGAAGGAGACAGAGTGGGATATTTCATATTGGAAAATACAATTAGATAATTGATAGTACCAGGCAGGAAGGGAACCACTTTCCAAAGAGGTGTCTCAAATGGGTTTCACGGTTCCTGGCTGCGTCGAGAAATCTGCAGCGATACTCTAAAACGATTCAACCTAATCACCGCAAACATTTCCCCCTCCTGGGCTGCTTTCGAACATCCCAAACCAAGAAACCTGCTCTAAAGTGCTGGGGAGGGATGGAAAGACAGGCGAGGGCTGTCTGCTTTGTCCTCTACTCCTAAAACTTATGTTTGTTATTTTAAATGATAACAGACACCCCTCGGGATACAGGAAATGTGTGCTAGGTCTTAAATTAAAAGGTGTTGGCAGGAGCAAAATAAATATTTTTTTGAGATAGCCTCAGATCTGAAATCCTGTGGAATCCTACACACAATGAATACTTGTCCTGCCAGGAAAAAGAAAGGTCAGTTAGGGGCAGACCAGAAGGAGGAGCACCATCTTCTCCCTGGGTAACAAAAGCTCGTTCCGAAACTCTTTTTAGGCAAATTCCTCCCCAGCCAGCAAAGCGCTCTTGGGTGGGTGCGTCCTTGCAGAGGCTAAGCAAACCAGCAGCCTAAGCTAACAGTACTGCGGCTGCCGTCTGAGTGACCACAAAGGCCACAAAACACTCTGAAAGAAAACTAAAAAAAAAAAAAAAAAAAATTTAGCTAAAGTGAGAACACAGGGTTCCTGCAATCCTGGATTGTTTTGTTAGTGGCTCATTTATTCGTGCTGAGAACATGACTGGGGAGCAAGAGTTGAGGCAAGACCCTGTTTAGAGTCCTGGCCATGTCCCTTCACAAGCACGGCCCCACAGCCCCTCCAGCCCACAGAGCACAGATAGCACGTGTCACAGTGAATGAAGATGCCTCGTTACTGGCATCATTTCCCTCTTACTGCTCGTACAATGAGTTTACTGTAAAAACAGAAAAAGGAAGGAATTCTTATCACTTGAGCTTCAGTTTTTCTTCTAAAAGTTAGAAAGACTGGATCATTATGCCTTAGGAGTCTGTCCTGGAGGGCAAGGAACAGAGGCTGGCCACAACCCGTCTTATATTTTACATGGAACTTCATTTGGCAAAAGGAGTCTATGCTAAAACAAACAAAAACAGTTTGAAAGGCATAGAACAGGAGACTTCTAGGGACTCTTCCAGTTCTAAGATTTAAAAATATAGTTTTTGCTCTTTATTGCCTCCTGTGGGTATAGAAATTCCTGGAAGGGGGGGGGCTCGCCCCTGGTGGAATATCTAAAGTTCTATTTTTGGCAACACCTTTGATGGCTCATGTTTGCTGAAATACTAATAGTTGTTCAAAGCTCCAAACTTCATGCTGAATTTGAGGTAGGAGACCGAAACCAAAAGGGGAGCTGTACAGAGACCCCACAGAACAACAGTCGAACATGTGCAGCCAGAAATGAAGGCTAATGGCCCAGAGAATGAGCGGTCAGGAACAGGTAGAGCAACCAGTGCCCGACGGGGCTCTCTGCCAGCACTGGGAGGGGCAAGCTTAAAATCAGCCACCACCATGAAGTCGGAAGATGCCCAATAATTAGCCACCAAACCTAACGCAAAGGGTGAGGGGTCAGGGTCTCAGGAAATGCCCCCCCCCCCGAACATTACTAACTTCTCTTAGGGGGTGAATGGGTCAGGGAACCTTACAATCTGGTGCCTTATCAGGATGATCATAAAATGATTGTTTCAGAGAAATCTGCGGACGAGCAGCTGATGCCTGCTGAGCAACAGGCACTTTGGAATCAAAGAGGGGCCAGAAAATCACCTTTGCTCTCTCCAGCTGGATCGCGGCTTGTTGTTCTCTCTCCTGCCGAATCGCTTCCCGATCCTCTTCCAAAGAGACATCGGAGTCAGATGGCCTGCTCGTGTAGGAATCCGCGGAACCCTGGAAAGGAAAACCCAGAGTGGTTTCAATGTGGCGATGGGGAGCTCCTGCGAGCGTCCCATCCATACCCGCGACCTGGAGTGAGTTCTCATTTGCATAGGGTTTGGTGCACGCACCCTATGCCTTTGCTGCAGACATATACGTTCAGACGGCAGAATATGGTTAATCATCTTAGTAATTCAGAAGGTAGCAATGCTGTGAAGGAAAATATTTGGACTAGATTAAGTACTAGGAAGTGAACCGTCATGAAAATTATGTGATATTCAGTTCCAGTGCTTCTTGTTTTATGCTATCTTTATATTAAGCCCCTATTCATTTGTGAACCGGAAGTTTCATTCCATTCTCCCCTTTATATATACGTCTAAAGGAAAAAGAGATTCAGCCTATGATAAGAGCTAAACTCTACCCATATTTTGGGCTACAGAAGACAGATTTATCTAAGATTTCAACACAGCAAAGTAGAATCCTGCATGTGTAAATGAGTTTTTAGTTCTAGTATCTAGTATCTTTCACTATTAAAACTCCAGTCCTTGGCATGCCTGGCACTCAGTCATCTAAGTGTCCAACTTGAGATTTTGGCTAATGTCATGATCTCAGGGTTGTGAGATCGAGCCCCATATCGGGTTCCACATGGGGCTGGACTTAAGATTCTCTGTCTCCATCTTCTCTGCCCCTTGTCCCCTCTCTCTCTCTCTCTCAAAGCAAAACAAAATAAAACTTTAAGTCAATGTCCCACAATAGCCACACCTGGTCACTATGGCCACCAAGCCATGAACCTTAAAGATGAAAACAAGGATGTTCTCAATGGAAGCACACACCTAGAAGACCTATTTGAACAACATTGAAATCCAGCCTGACAGATGTGGCCAAGGTACTGGGGGTGCCCAGCATCACTCAGTATTCATGGCGTAAGAAGAGATGAAAACTATAATACCTAGTTAAAAAGTTTTAAAAAAGGGGCATCTGGGTGGCTCAGAGGGTTGAGCCTCTGCCTTCGGCTTGGGTCATGATCTTGGGGTCCTGGGATTGAGCCCCGCATTGGGCTCTCTGCTTGGCGGGGAGTTTGCTTCCCCCCACCTCTCTGCCTGCCTCTCTGCCTTGTGATCTCTCTCTCTCTCTGTCAGATAAATAAATAAAATCTTAAAAAAAAAAAAAAAGTTAAAAAAAAGTCCTTTAAGTCCGCCCTCTGGTTGCTAAAGGAACATTGCC
This sequence comes from Mustela nigripes, assembly GCF_022355385.1. NCBI lineage: Eukaryota > Metazoa > Chordata > Mammalia > Carnivora > Mustelidae > Mustela > Mustela nigripes. The sequence goes on from NC_081559.1 coordinate 49,366,232, forward strand.
CTTATGATATCCTTAAGCTGGCATTACAAGTTGGTATTTGCATAGATGATGACATTTACACAGCAGTGTTACTGATAGAACTGGTGTATTTGGTATGTTTCATACCTCACACACAAATTTTGAAAAAGCATAGACCTATCCATATAGCTAAGAACCTACTATCCACTGCAGAAAAGAACTCTAAGAATGGTTGACTGCTGAAATGGACTTCTGAAAATTTTCCTAAACTTAGAAATGTTAGGGTTAGCACAGATTTTCCTGGTGGCCTAGGGCAGTAACTTCTGGTGAGAGGTTTTATCAGAACACCCAATAGAACCCTGGTTCTTAATTCTTCCTCTTCAACTTACTTTAGAAAACTATGCAAGTTACGTTGGCCACTCCAGACTCAGTCTCTTCAAATGCACAATGGGGACACTGCTTACTTCAAAGAATTAAATGGAATATGACATAATGAACAGCTAATTGACTTAGTCCTCACTATCGTACCAGTAGAGCTAGCTGCTATGCACACCTCGTCTCTCTGAATCCTGGGAACAGTGCAGAAGCTTCCATTCAAACTTGGGCAGTCTAACCCTAGAACTAGCAGCTTGAAACCCTACACCGAGCTGTACTTGATATTAAAATATTTACTCTGGGATGTGGCACATGGTAAGCCCATAGTAAGTGGCCATTCGCATCCCTGTTTCCTAGACCTGACAGCTTTACATTGATTAAAAAAAAAAAAAAAAGACTCTAATCACTTATTCAACTCAAATATATACACAACAGCCCATCTCGAAAAACACCCATTTTTCTCATTGTATTTGTTGCCCAGAAATCACTGTTTTTTTCCCCAGCTTTACTGAGATATAATTGACCTATATAACACAGTGTATGTTTGAGGCGTACAATTTGTTGATTTTACACACTTATACACTGCAAAATAATTACACTGTAAGTGTAATAACTGCAATGTGTCCAAATCCATGCACTTAAGTGGCACTTCTGGAAGTGCCCTTTATAGAGGAAATGGGTTTGTTAAAGAAACGATAACCAAATTCCTATGTGCAACAGTACTGGGGAAAAATCTGGACCTACAAAATGGATGAGTGCAGGGTGACTGACTATCTACAGATCCCTCATTGCTGAAAAAAAAAAGCGACTTCAAAGTCCTAAAAGCGACTTCGAAGTCCTTTCAATGAGTTCTTTTAGAACACAGTTTTTGAGAATAGTTTTGAGTTTGTTCTAGGCAACGCTTTGCTGCCGTGTGATAAGTGCTGCAGATCATTTCAAGATACTGGACTGGCCGTGTGAAGAGGTCTGGACCGAACTTGACTGTGCTGCATGAAGTCAGGAAGGAGGCACTTCCTGTGTTTTGTAAACATGTAGGGGGAGGCTGAGGACTGCAGTTCAGAAGCAGGCAGGCCGTCTGCAAGAGCAGTGAGGCAAACGACTAAAGACGACAGTCTACTGTTGCCCCGAGGAGATGGCTCCTTCCCAACACTACCTTCATGGCTTTTCATCCTGGCATTCCATCATCTCTCAGCACACGAGAAGCAACTCAAAGGATTCCTGCGAGTGAACTTGATTTTGAAATGTGAACAAGATTCTGTGAATATTTCAAAATTACTTAGTAAGTTCTACTATTGCCAAAATGTAAGAGCAGAAGCTTCTGTTTACTTTCCTGTTTTAAGAATATGGGTAGAGGGAAAGATAGAGCACTAGGATGTTTGTTTTCATAATCCCAGGGTTACATCATTTTGGCACTTACTCTGGTGTTTCTTCTTTCTTCTTTTCAATGCCATCTACATTTCTTTGAATATGGAAATCACTGTCTTTCAGGGTTCTGGGGGAAACACAAGTGTACCATCGAGAGCCCCAGTTTGGCTCATGGATATGTTCTGCTGGCTTGGCAAAGAAATGGTTTTTGTTTGTATTTATTTGTTTTGTTTTGTTTCAACTGGGTGAAAGAGAGTATAGACATATCCCAGGAGAAAGAAGGAAAAGAAAACAGAAAGGACCTGGGATATATACAAAGAGCTCAGAGAAGAGAACAATAGAGCCACAGAGCAGCAAGAGGAGACTGCCTGGGCCAGACCGGAAGAAGGATCTGGAAGGGAAGGGGCTATATTAGCAGGCTTGGTAAAACTGAGGGCTGGACGGGGGCTGCCAGAGAGCTGGTTACACATTTATGATCAGGCACAGGGAACTGGCAAGAAACGAACAATGCAGGATGCCAAGAGGATATAAGTGAACATGCAAAGTTTACTAGCTCTGGCAAAAGCTGGAAAATGCAGCCCCACCAGCTTTCCCTTTTCTGGAATTCTACATCATAAAATGGGCGATGAGTGAGCTAGCCAGCTTATCGGGTGAGCCAAACCTGCAAGAGGCATGACAGAGGCTAGCTGCAAAAATTCCTAAGCAGACACCAGGACAAGTCACATCTTGGTCTCCAATGAACCAACTAAATCAGGAGAGAAGTGGAAGCAGCTGCTGCAAGTCTCTTCATGTTAAATATAATAATTTATGTACATATGGGCATATACAGATGTGTATGTGTATGCATGGATGTCATTTTTTTTAAAGATTTCATTTATTTATTTGAGAGAGACAGAGTAAGAGAGAGCATGAGGGCTGGGTAAGGGGCAATGGGAGAAGCTCCCTACTTAGCAGGGAGCCAGATGTAGGGGGCTTGATGAGGGGACTCTGGGATTATGACCTGAGCCCAAGGCAGAAGCTTAATGACTGAGCCACCCAGGTATCCCTCAGGGATATCATTTTAAAAACCAAAACATAAAAAAAACAAAAAACAAAAAAAACCATATAGTGCATCCCAGTGAACATCAAAAGAAAGAGGGATGCCTAGATGGCTCAGTTGGTTAGGTGACCAACCCTTGCTTTCAGCTCAGGTCATGATCAGGAGGTCCTGAGATGGAGCCCCGCACTGGACTCTGTGCTCAACAAGGAGATTGCTTGAGGATTCTCTCCCTCCCCGTTGCTCCTCTCCCCTTACTCATGCTCTGTCAAAATAAATAAATAAATCTTAAAAAATAAAAAAAGAAAGAAACATAAATCTTTCCACTAACATAAGGCTCAGACCCATTTTCTGCCTTTCTTCAATATTGAAAACAGATTAATGCCTTTCATGAATCTTGAGTACAAAATACAAAGCACTGATGGAAACACCGGAAAATCAGTTTACTATTGTCCTGGAAGAAGGAAAGTGATGCCGAGTCAAACAAAATGGAGGGGCTTCTTCTCATTCCCAGACAGGGGCCATGACGCAGGGGAGAGAGCAGCCGTGGGCTGGGGGGGGGGGCGCACACAGTGCTGCTTTTGACACTCTGGCCAGTTTTTCCAGGCTGTGGATCCTGGGCAAAGTATTTTAACTTCCTGAGTCTCCATTTCATCTGCTGAGAGATGTGGATAATAATATTCACCTTGTAGAGTTTCCCAGTGTTTGGTTTGAGATGGAACATCACTCCTTTTACCACCATTAGGGAAATTCAGAGAATGCCAGCAACTAATCTTTGACTCACTAAAATTCTGGCAGCTTGTCAGCATTAAATTTTTGGCTGTCTCAGGGTTTTAGGATTTACATCTTGTTGTTTTTCATTTCTTTGTTTTTTTGTGTTTTTTTTTTTAAACAGCATTACCGAGGCATAATTTATATACCATTAAATTCACACATTTTAAATGTACAATTTAATGATTTTTAACAACTTACAGAACACAATTTATACGACAACCTAATATTAAAGTATTTTTACCACCTCCAAAGAGACCTATGCCAACCCCAGTCCCTGTCTAATCCTACTGTACAACCTGCCCATCCACTTTCTGAACTTGTCCTTTTGAAACTGGAATATACTTTCTCTTTTTATGAGGAATTTTGGCATTTGCATTTTATTATTTGTATTTGTATTTGTATTATTTGTATTTTATTTTTGTGTTTTATTATTTGTATTTTATTATTGTGTTTTGTGAGTATTTTAGTATTTGTATTTTATTATTGTGTTTTGTGAGTATTTTAGTATTATGAAAGTAGCATATGGAGAAGAGAGAGTTCACAAATGTTTTGTTTTATTTATTTTACTTTATTTTTAAGATTTTATTTATTTATTAGAGGGAGCAAGAGGAAGAGCACAAGCCGGGGAGAGAGGCAGAGGGAAAGGGAGAAGCAGTCTCCCCACTGAGCAGAGAGCCAGACACAGGGCCCGATCCCAGACTCTGGGATCACGACCCGAGTTGCAGGCAGATAACTGACTGGGCCACCCAGGTGCCCCCAAGTGTTTGATTTTAAAGATGCATTAATAGCAGAACAGAACTTGGTCTTGCTAGAACTTTTGGGCTTCTGGCTCAGACAGCCTTGGGCCTCTCACTTGCTAGCTCAGCTGTCCACTCACTGAACACTAACCTCTGGTCAGGTCCTGCAGAGACTACTGCGTGAGAGGAAAATGCTGAACCAGCTGAGGGCCTTTCCTCATTCTAAAAATGGGAATGAAACCCTTCAGGGTTATTCGGGAGAATTATTAGACACCATAGTACAACATAGTGTACGAGCATGATAATGGCATATACTAAACCCCTGCCATCCAAGAGATGGCTATTCTCTTTATGGGTGAAATTCAATATGGTAGCCACGAGTCACAGGTGGCTATGGAGCACTTGAAATGTGACTAGTGAGATGGAAGAACTTAATTTTTCATCTAATGTTCAAAAGCTTAACATTTTATTTTACTTCAAATATTTTAAATTTAAATGCCCACACATAACTAGTGGCTACCATATTGAACTGTGCAGGAGCAGACATTCCAAATGTCAGTTTCACTTCCAGATCAGACAAGTCAATGTCCAACTTGGTGTAAATGTAGTATTTTATTTTATTTTATTTTTTTAAAGATTTTATTTTATTTTGTTATAAATAAAATATACAGTGAGAGAGGGAACACAAGCGGGGGAGTGTGACACGGAGAAGCAGGCCTCCCTTGGAGCAGGGAGCCTGCTGCGGGGCTTGATCCCAGGACCCTGGGATCATGACCTGAGCCGAAGGCAGAGGCTTCATGAATGAGCCGCCCAGGCACCCTAAATTCGGTATTAATAGTTGCACTAAGTGGACTAAGTGATGATGGAATGTCCAGAGAAACATATCATTCCCAATAGATTTGGGCTTCTCTCCACCAAGGTTGCAATGACTTAAACAACGCACTTTTCCACAGTGCCGAAGGAACAAACCCTTTCTTGATTATTGTCCCAGGATAGATGGGTGAAGAGCCCACTCACAATGCTGCCGTAAGCAAAAGGACTCTTAGGCAATCTTTATGTTTAAAGTCCAGCCCCACTTTCTTACAGATAATTTCTTCTCCTTCACCCTCTTCGCCAAACATGCCAGAGCTTTTTGTTAGGGCCCCCGGGCTGCAGGGTCCAGGCTGGTCTCCAAGGCCATGTCTGGTACAGACGCTCAGTTTTGTTGAAAGAAAGACACTCCTGCTCCCATCAAAATCTGTCTGTCCTTTATTCCATGATTTTAAGTTCTAGGATGGTTAGAACTTAAAATTTGTGCTTACTGCGTGTAATGTTAAATGCTAGCAATCCCAGCCCCGAAACATGAGTTTGTTGTTTGTTTGTTTTAAGAATTGCGGTTTTCATTGCCTTAATCCAGAGCACTGAACAGTGTGTGGATTCCCAGCACTTTGGCCAAACAAGGAACTTAGGAAACTATACCTTAGAAATGACAGTTTAACTCTGCTTTAAGGTACCTTGTGCCATTTCTTGTAATTAGGAGGCTGGGTGAAAGAATGAGGTGAGGCATGAGCTCTGTGGCCCCCTTCTATTGGACCGAAGACGAAGGTCAACCCCAGCCATTAATCTAACCTTCATTTGGGGGCTTCAAAGAGCAGTCAAGGGCAGCAAAGCAGTATGCTCAGAAAAGGCCATTAAGGGAAAGGGAAGAGAATCAATGCTTGTTCGACCCTTTTATGTCAGGACAGGGAAAGTGAAGGGACCCTTTGCTTTTTTTTTTTTCCTTCACTGCTTTTCCACCTTCTATCCTTGCTAGGGCCTGCACACACACACACACACACACACACACACACCCCGTCACACTCAACACTAGTCTTGTAATGCAAATGACATACTTCCTTCGGGGAAGGGACAAAGAGATATTGCTATCTTTGGAGTCTTCCAGTACAATAGATAATGTCTAAGCAGCGACCAGGCAGGGTCACCATAAACATTCTCCAAGACCACTGACTCCCTACACCTCAACGCCCAGACCCCTGGCTTCAGGGAATGAGTGACTTACAAAGGACACCTGGACTCTGATCTTGTCCTGGCCGGTTCGTGGATGCTTAAGAGGACACACGCACCAGACCACAGTGCTGATAAAAACCCAGACCCCAAACAAAGATGAGACTCATGCTTCTTTCCTTTCCAAGTCTCCCAGGATCCTCTGTCTGTATTTCTCTTTCTATGTTTGTATCTTCAACTCTGCCTTCATTTCCTCCTGGCTCCCCATTTGATTTCCATCCACGAAACCAGGGACCTTCTTGGCTGGTCCTGTGGGAACCCCTCTCTGAGTCCTTGAACCCAGCCTACCTGGCACCAATGTGAGTTATTAACTTATGGACTTTATATCATCCTATCAATCCTATGAAGCAGGCTATGATTATCCTCATTTTACAGATGAAGCATCCAAAGCGCAAGGTAGGCAGTAAGAATCTTCCTCTATGCCATATCCACATGGCGCTATGCAACGGGCAGGAGTGTGAGTAGAATCTTTTAAAAAAATTTCCTCTACAAAGTCAGACGCAAAAAGTTATGTCAAACATTTGAGTTGCCTTCAGTAAAGCAAAACCACATTCTATAATAGTTTAACACTGATCATATACTAACACTTCCCTAATTTGGAATGATGGATATAGGTAAAGAAATGGCAATCTGAGATCATGAAATGTGAACTGCAGGCTGCTTTTCAAAAGACATGCTTGCTAACTCTGTGCGGTATCACTGGATTATCAAAGTTTTGATTTGTGGGTTTCTCTGAGCTTCTGCTTTAATGATATGATTTTGACACAGCATTTTAGTTACTGGTAGGAAATTTTAAGGTACCTCACAGTACCTTAAAGTACCTTCAATGGTCACTCCTCCAATTGTGTTTGCACTACTTATTTACAGGCTATTTCTTATAATTAAATTATAATTGTATACAACCTTACAGTTAAGAGTGCCGGCTTTGTCTGAATTATCTCATTAGTGGAATCCAAATTAATGGGTTCTGTTATAACTGTTTCACATAACATTTTATTTTTTTCTTTAAAAAAATTTTTTTCAGTGTTCCAAAATTCATTGTTTATAACAGTTTCTTTAAAAGGAAATAATATTCATTTAGAAAACCTCACCAGCCTCACCCTTCTTGTTATGTTGACTAGTTTGACAATGGCCATATCTGCCTCACTTCAGACTGCTATTTCTTTCAGTTGCCAAGAAGACCCATTAATGGAGGTAGACTAACAACAAAAGAATGTCAACTGACATCACAAGCACCAAGAGGGAAGTGACAAAAAGACCCCGATGGAGATGGACGGGAAGTCTGTATCAGCCAGAGCCATTAGGCGCTGTGGGAAAGAAGGTGAAATGTGCGCTAAGAGCAGATTTGCAATTAATCACTGGTGATGGTGGTAACCAGGCGGCAGACTCTTTTCATCTTGGGGGTACTCTAAGAACCACAATTTCTTATGGTTCTGCTTCACATACTGGGGGAAGAATAAAAGACAGGCATTACTTCATATGGATGCTCTCTGGCAGAAACGGCTGATAATCCGTGCGGGATCTTGTACAAACAGGTAAGAAGTGCAGCATCAGTGACCACAATTAGCAGTCAATCAAAATGCTTCAAGTTGAAAAAGTCATGATCGGTTTTTTTCGGATTTTTTTTTTTTTTTTTTTTGGACCCAGTAGGAAACTGTACCCTGAAGGTACGCCCAGTGAGATGATGGAGCTTAATTACATCATGGGACAATGAGCAGCCACCCCAGGAACCAGCCCTGCCAGGTCAGAGCGTGGTGAGAGCTTCCGACCAATCCACATGACACACATGTGAGCACCTTGGCTGCTACACCTGACTGACCACCCCGTCCACCCCGCCTCCCCAGCCCTGGCCCCTGTCAGCAGAAAGCAGGGCACAAGTCTTCATTCAAGTTTCAGCTGAGATGTTAAAAAGGAAATGACAGTATTTGCTCAGGAAATCCTGGATACGCTGCTGATAGATGCAGACCTGCCTACAGATGAGGGAACTAATAGTTTCTTGTAAATGTGGACTTCCGTGGCCCTTCTGGAAAAGCAGCTGAGAAGTGCTTCCTTCTCATGATGCCTCAGAGTTGGTCTGCAAAAAGCAGCCCACAACACATGATTTTTGTGATTTTTGAGAGTCATGTTAGAGATAATGATAGTAAATATGTTTCTCCTAAAAGTAGCTTCAGGCAATCACTTACATCTTAGAAGAAAAAAAAAAAAAGACCTTTCCTCTGGCATATAAGGGGAAGGATAATATAGGTTGATTTAGAAGATAAGAAGCAAGTGTGGAAAGGACTTATACCTCACCTGTATATTATTTCTGGAGCCTCAGAAATAGATGAAAAATTACCTTTCATTCGCTGGAGATATTTTTTATTCATTAAGTTTCTCATTGAGCGAATGTGTACTGACAGCTAAGGGAATCCAGGTGTATCATTGGGAGCAGAAACGCTTCCCCCAGAGAGCTGCAGATGTAAGGGAAGCCAGAGTGAAGCATCTATTTCATTTCAGGCAGGGACCATGTCTTACCAGCTTTTGTTGTCCTCAGAGTGCACAGCACAAAGCCTTGTACCCCAAAGGAGCTCAGAGCTACTTACTGGATGAAAGAGTGCATTAACCTTAAATGATAATTTCTAGAGGCAACATTAAATATTAGTAATCATTATAATATCAAAAACAATTATAACCACTATCATTTATGAAGCACCTATGATGTCCATATGTATGTACTATGGTGAGGGTTAAGCCCTTTTATTAATTGTGATCTTGGGAAAGAATATCTTTTGGAAAAGTCCCAGCAAAGGCTAGACTAGTATGAGTTTTTCTCTTTGGTTACCAGCACATCTCCTAAGTTTGTGAAGCCTGTATGTCTTAAGTTAAAAACAACCTGCTGTAACTTAGGGGAGTAGTTAAAATGTAAGTACAAATGCTATTTTTGGATTATAAGACAGGGACTGATTAGGTCAGAGCTGTGCCAACCCCTGGTTACCTCCACAAAAGAGGGAATCCTCCAGCAGCTTAATGTCACAGGCCTTGTATGCTAGATCACCATGTTCCTTACACACTTGCTGTCCCTCTGCTCTTTGGGGCCTTGATAGCAACTATATAGGCCCAACCCTCCTCATCCATGTGGACCGACCCCATTTGGAAGGTGGAGTAGCCAAAGCTCACACCCTTCCCCTGGGGTAGTACACTTCCTCCTCAGTGCATTAGGAGTGGAGGAGATGGAAAGCAAGGCTTGTTTTTTGACTCCCATCTGGTAATTCTGAGTTGGAGCCCATTAGGTAGAGGAAAAAGACTTATTCTTAGTTTAACCTTTGGAACCAGGAAATGAGGCTTTAATCAGAATAAAACAGCACTTTACAGATGTTATCTAATTTAATCACCATAAAAATTTTAAGAGACAGAGTTCATTTTCTGCATTGAAGTAAACAAGGCTTAGAGTCACCGATAACATGCCCAAGCTTGTGCAGCTGGTGAAGTGTGGTGAACTTTGGTGTGACCGACTCTAAAGTCTGGGTTAATAGCTAATAACTCGGCCCAGCTGAGATCTGCTCTGGGTGAGCAGATCATCAAGGTTGGAGGCACAAAGAAAAGTGGAATCAATTTCTTTCACGTCCTGCATTTAAGATGAATTGACAATTACTAGGATGTTCTGTTCTCTCTAGTATATTATCTCGATTTCTCTCCAAAGGTCTTTTGAGGCCTTCCTGCCAGGTCAAGCTGCACGCTCTAAGTCACCTAGCTATCAGCTAGTGAGACCAAGACGCCTTACACGCAAGAGCATCACTTTAATGACTGCTAAGATTCCTCTGAGCTCTGTTCTTGAAGATGTCTTTATAGTGCCAGGCATCAGGTCTTCAAGTAACTGGGGATGGAGTGTTCGTTTGCATTGACGTCAGAATACATATAATCAGCTATTACTTAGGATGTGACCATCCAACCTGTGCACTTTCTCTCCTCCTCCTTCAGGCCTATCCTTTAGCTCATTAATATATCCAGAGTGATTAGAGAGAAAAACTGTTCCCTTTTTATTAGAAACCAACAAACAAAAAACAAGTTAAGAGATGAAATTACTGATGGAAAGGAGTCTGGGAGCGATACTATCATTTAATTTATCCTGATCGCTTTTTTTTTTTTTTTTAAGATTTTATTTATTTATTTATTTGACAGAGATCACAAGTAGGTAGAGAGGCAGGCAGAGGGAGAGAGAGGAGGAAGCAGGCTCCCTGCTGAGCAGAGAGCCCGATGTGGGACTCAATCCCAGGACCCTGAGATCATGACCTGAGCCGAAGGCAGAGGCTTAATCCACTGAGCCACCCCGGCGCCCCATATCCTGATCGCTTTTATTTTTCATTAGGAAACCTAAGGAGAGGGGGTGATTATTGAGATGAGAGTTGAAAAAGAAAAGAGCAGTTCAGACCTGGGCTTTAAAGCTTAACTGCCCCAGTTGGAATTCTAAGGCAGCCAGTCACTAGATGTTTGCTTCTGGACAAGATATTTAATCCTTCTGTGCTTAGCTTCCTTTCTGAAAAGCAGCAAATCAACCTAACCCATGCACCTGCTTTGAAGATTATGCGGTCAGAGCAAATAGTGGAAGCACTCTGCAGAGCAATCGCTCAGGTTAGCCACTGCACTTCAGTTGATAGACTGATCCTAGCCCTTTGTTTCTCGGGTGAGCCCAACTTGCAGTGCTTAACCCCTCTCTAGCAAATAGATTGCTAATGGTAAGGTTACATTCTCTTTCACGATTGGGTAATATTCCATTACATATATATATACCTATCTATATTGATATGGATGGATAGATGTCTCACATCTTCTTTATCCATCTGTCTATTGTTGAACACTTGGGTTACGACCGTATCTTGGCTGTTGAAAATAATGCTGCAATAAATATGGGGGTGCATGTATCTTTTAAAATTAGTGCTTTGGTTTTCTTTGGATAAATAAAACGGATGGACCTAAAGGGTATTTCGCTAAGTGAAATAAGTCAGACAGAGAAAGACAAATACCATATGATTTCACTTACATGTGGAATTCAAGAAACACAACAAAGAGCAAACAAAGAACGAGAGACAAAGAAAGAAACAGATCTAAGATACAGAAAGTGGGCGCCTGGGTGGCTCAGTGGGTTGAGCCTCTGCCTTCGGCTCAGGTCGTAATCTCGGGGTCCTGGGATCGAGTCCCGCATCGGGCTCTCTGCTAGCAGAGAGCCTACTTCCCCTCTCTCTCTGCCTGCCTCTCTGCCTACTGCAATTTCTCTCTCTGTCTGTCAAATAAATAAATAAAATCTTTAAAAAAAAAAAAAATCAGATACAGAGAACTCAGTAGTGGTTGCCAGAGAGGAGGTGGGTGAAGGGATGAGTGAGCCAGAGGCAGGGCACAAGTACACCTACCACGACGAGCACTGTGTGATGGAGAGAATCGTTGACTCATTATATTGTACACCGGAAACCAATATAACACTGCACGGCAATTATACATTAATAAAAACTGGACAGCGATTGAAAGCTTCAATGAATCAAGCCAAGGAGGAGTTAAATGCTCTAGTAAGAACTTCTATGGAAACAAAGGTGTTGGCTAACATGAAATTTAGAAATCAGGTTGGTTTTATTCCTCCGTACTTTCTCTGCCTGCCAAAGCTGTGTTTACTCGGGAGGCATTCCCTCTTCGAGAATAACCTGAAGATAGTTTTGGGTTTTTGTCAGAGAGCAGCATGGCTAAGATGAGACTGTCCTTTGCGTGTGGGAATGTTGCCCTTGACCTACTCTCCACTCCGAGCGCGTGGCAGCCCCAAGCAATGTGCCCACTGGCTGGGCGGATGCGGGGGCCCTCCTCCCTAAGACTCCAGCACCCACTTCAAGATGGCCGGGGCTGGGGCAGTCACCAGTCACAGAGCATAGTTCTGTCTTCTGCTAAGGCACCCACCTGTCAGGTTTCAGGGCCAGCCCTCTCAACAAAAGCAACCAATCCATCAGAAACTTAGACTCCTAAATGGGTTTAACAAGTTACTTCTAAGAGATATGACTCTTCTCCCTTCCAAAAGCAGAATATAAAGTCTCTGGCCACAGAATAGACCTTCCGTCATTTCACTGAAGAATATAAGGCAGCAGCTGCTTTACCGTAACTACATTTTGCGCTTTTTTTCCCCCCACCCTATTTCCTCACCCTTTTAGCCTCCTTGAAATATATGCTATATTTTAAAGTTGTGGTAATTTTATTTAAAATAGGCCTTTTGTGGGTGGCTCAGTTGGTTAAGCGTCTGCTCACCAGCTCAGGTCATGATCCCAGTGTCCTGGGATGGAGCCCTGGGTTGGGCTTCCTGCTCAATGGGGAGCCTGCTTCCTCTCCTTCTGCCCCTCCTCGCTTGTGTGTTCTCTCTCTCTCTCTCAAATACATAAACAAAAATCTTAAAAATAAAATAAAGTAGGCCTTTTGTTTTCACTCTCATTCTGCATCTTAATAGATGGGGGAAAATTCATGAACCATATATATACATAATTCAAACTGCTGGCTGTGAACTACATGAACAAGCATCTGAGTACCACAGTCTTAGAGTCTCTGTTGTTAGGGGCAACAGTGGTCACAGAGCAGAACCCAAGCCCAGGTGAAGGCAAGGTCTGAGACAAGAAGTAGGGGATTCTCATCAAAACCTCAGGGACAGGATGTCCAATCAGTGGGAAAGGCTTCTCCTCACTGGGCTCATCCTGAAAGCTCTTCTCCAACCTGCCACTACTGCAGGCGACATGAGACACCTTCCAGGCGGCCACAACAAAGCTCAGAGAGACGCACAGTGCAGAAGAGGATGACCCTGAGACCCACAGCCAGTACTGGGTGAACTCTTGTGGAAGGGACAGGCACTTCCATCTCTCCGGTGCTGTGTGCACCTACGTACACACTGCGTAGTGGAAAGAGAAGGGACACGTCCAAGAAATTCAGTTCAGGGAGACTTGGTTCCTTAATGGAAAACTCAAGGCAAATGCAGACCCATACACCACGAGTTCTCTGCCTCTTGAATAAAACAGTTCCAGATGTCAAAGGAATATTTCAGTGAAGGTGGCCTTCACTGTTTCACTAGAAACAATAGCACTGGACCAGTGAACAATGATGCACACGGGCCCTGGAAAAAAGAGGGCCCAGAGATATTTTCCGTACATCCTCCAGCATAGGTGGACTACCAATGCCCAGCGAGTGACAAGGGCCTGAGGTGAGTACCCAACAGCCTTGCAGAAACTCCTGCTGCACACGCAGTAGTGAAATTATGCTTAACTGCCTGGTTCTAACCTCACAGACTGGCTTTAGTCACTAATAGTAAGTATTTTACGGCCTTAAGTTTCAAACAAAACAATCCTTTCAAATGTTAAAAAATATTTACACGAAGCAGGTGGATCTAACTAGTAACTGTCTCCAGGTTCTGGGCACCTCAAGAGGATAGTGGCCCTTCATACACCAACCATACTCACAGGGGCCCTAAAAATGCTAAGTCATGTCTGATTGTCTACCATCTAATATTGGATTCAGAGTGACAAGCACTCGCTGAAAAACCAGTATATATAAGACCCGTGTGCTAAGAGCAACTGATGCATGAAGATGAATCAGATGTGGTCCTTGCATAACAGGGGCTCATAAGACAGGGAAGACAGTTATGCAAATGAGCACATTATGGAGGAAAGCATGAGAAGGACTAGAACAAACATACAAATACAATTTGTGACTAGGAGACAGCAGATTAATCCTGTTTGCGGGAACAGAAGATCCGTGTTAAGCAGGGCCATCAGGATAGGCTGCACAGCAAAAGACATCAGGACGGGGCATTCCAGATGGGGCAGACAACAAAGCCCAGGGGCAGGGAAATAAAGGAAATCTTGGGAAAAGAACGAATTGTGACAACTGCCATAGTCAGTATTGTGGTGGGAGTTGTGCAGGATAAAAGGCATGTTTCTTGCACTTAAACAGTTGATAATCAAGTTGAGGAGATGAGATAGGCGTTCATGAAATAGAGTAATCTGGTGCCAGAACTATGTTATTAGACAAACCCAAACAATTAGAACTACTGACTTTGGAGTTGCAAGAAGGCAGAGGTCGGTCTGAGGTGGCAGAGCCAAGGAAGCCTCACGGACAAGGTAGGGTTTGCTGCATCTTAAGGACCAGCTGGGGTCAGGGAAATGTTTCCAGGCCTTCAAGAAAAGGCAGAGGCATTGTGAACAAAAGCCCAAGTGTTGGGGAATGAGAAGTTAGAGGTTCACGTTGAGAAGAATCTGGAAATAAATAAATAAATAAATAAATAAATAAATAAATAAAACTGTAGAGTGAAATAAATGTCGATCCCAGCAAGCTGGGGAAGCTGGAAGGAGGTGTTTGCTCGCAGGGTGTGAGTATGGGGCTCACACTGCCCTGGAGTGGGAGTTTCCCATGGACAAGGGTGCCCGGGGGGGAGATGGGTAGGGCTGCGTGAAAGACTGTGTCGGGAGACTGGGAGGCTGATGGATGACAGCAGCGGGATGACCTGCCCAGGAGGAGGCTGATGGGATGACGGGATGACGCCGCAGGAAAGGGCAAGCTAACTCATTCCCAAGAACACACTCTAAAAACAGTTTAGACGCATGGTAGTTAGCCTGTGGTGAGCAGAGCCTGACATAAAGAGTTGTGGAATCACTGGGGCATACACCTGAAACTGACGTCACACCGTGTGTCAACTAGATTTCAGTTAAAAGCAAATCTCCCAGGGGCACTTGGATGGCTCAGCGGGTGGAGCATCTGCCCTTAGCCAGAGTCTCTTTGGGGCTCTTTTTTTTTTTAGTTTTTTTTTTTTTTTTT